>NC_092816.1:53634251-53934251 GCF_023375885.2 Dermacentor andersoni
AGAAGCCGATCAATGAGTTGGCGGTAAGAGGGAAAATAGAGGAATTCCAGATCAAGCTACAGAACAGGTATTCGGCTTTAACTCAGGAAGAAGACCTTAGTGTTGAAGCAATGAACGACAATCTTGTGGGCATCATTAAGGAGTGTGCAATAGAAGTCGGCAGTAACTCTGTTAGACAGGATACCAGGAAGCTGTCGCAGGAGACGAAAGATCTGATCAAGAAACGCCAATGTATGAAAGCCTCTAACCCTACAGCCAGAATAGAACTGGCAGAACTTTCGAAGTTAATCAACAAGCGTAAGACAGCTGACATAAGGAAGTATAATATGGATAGAATTGAACAAGCTCTCAGGAACCGAGGAAGCCTAAAAGCAGAGAAGAAGAAACTAGGAATTGGCAAGAACCAGATGTATGCGTTAAGAGACAAAGCCGGCAATATCATTACTAATATGGATGAGATAGTTCAGGTGGCTGAGGAGTTCTATAGAGATTTATACAGTACGAGTGGAACCCACGATGATAATGAAAGAGAGAATAGTCTAGAGGAATTCGAAATCCCACAAGTAACGCCGGAAGAAGTAAGGAAAGCCTTGGGAGCTATGCAAATGGGGAAGGCACCTGGGGAGGATCAGGTAACAGCAGATTTGTTGAACGACGGTGGGCAGATTGTTCTAGAAAAACTGGCCACCCTGTATACACAATGCCTCATGACCTCGAGCGTACCGGAATCTTGGAAGAACGCTAACATAATCCTAATCCATAAGAAAGGGGACGCCAAAGACTTGAAAAATTATAGACCGATCAGCTTACTGTCCGTTGCCTACAAAGTATTTACTAAGGTAATTGCAAATAGAATCGGGAACACCTTAGACTTCCGTCAACCAAAGGACCAGGCAGGATTCCGTAAAGGCTACTCAACAATAGATCATATTCACACTATCAATCAGGTGATAGAGAAATGTGCGGAATATAACCAACCATTATATGTAGCTTTCATTGATTATGAGAAAGCGTTTGATTCAGTCGAAACCTCAGCAGTCATGGAGGCATTGCGGAATCAGGGTGTAGACGAGCCGTACGTAAAAATACTGAAAGAAATCTATAGCGGCTCCACAGCCACTGTAGTCCTCCATAAAGAAAGCAACAAAATCCCTATAAAGAAAGGCGTCAGGCAGGGAGATACGATCTCTCCAATGCTATTCACAGCATGTTTACAGGAGGTATTCAGAGACCTGGATTGGGAAGAATTGGGGATAAGAGTAAATGGAGAATACCTTAGTAACTTGCGCTTCGCTGATGATATTGCCTTGCTTAGTAACTCAGGGGACCAACTGCAATGCATGCTCACTGACCTGGAGAGGCAGAGCAGAAGGGTGGGACTAAAAATTAATCTGCAGAAAACTAAAGTAATGTTTAACAGTCTCGGAAGGGAACAGCAGTTTGCGATAGGTACTGAAGCACTGGAAGTGGTAAGGGAATGCATCTACTTAGGACAGGTAGTGACTGCGGATCCGGATCATGAGACTGAAATAATCAGAAGAATAAGAATGGGTTGGGGTGCGTTTGGCAGGCATTCTCAGATCAGAAACAGCAGGGTGCCATTATCCCTCATGATAAAAGTTCATAACAGCTGTGTCTTACCAATACTCACGTACGGGGCAGAAACCTGGAGGCTTACGAAAAGGGCTCTACTTAAATTGAGGACGACGCAACGAGCTATGGAAAGAATAATGATGGGTGTAACATTAAGGGATAAGAAAAGAGCAGATTGGGTGAGGGAACAAACGCGCGTTAATGACATCTCAGTTGTAATCAAGAAAAAGAAATGGGCATGGGCAGGACATGTAATGAGGAGGGAAGATAACCGATGGTCATTAAGGGTTACGGAATTGGTTCTAAGGGAAGGGAAGCGTAGCAGAGGGCGGCAGAAAGTTAGGTGGGCGGATGAGATTAAGAACTTTGCAGGGACAACATGGCCACAATTAGTACACGACCGGGGTAGTTGGAGAAGTATGGGAGAGGCCTTTGACCTGCAGTGGGCGTAACCATGATGATGATGATGATGATTAAAAAAATATAAATATGGGGTTTACCGTGCCAAAACCACTTTCTGATCGAGGCACGCCGTAGTGGAGGACTCCGGAAATTTCGACCACCTGGGGATCTTTAACGTGCACCTAAATCTAAGTACACGGGTGTTTTCGCATTTCGCCTCCATCGAAATGTGGCCGCCATGGCCGGGATTCGATCCCGCGACCTCGTGCTCAGCAGCCTAACACCATAGCCACTGAGCAACCACGGCGGGTGATGATGATGATGATGATGATGATGATGATAACTCTTGTTTGAGGCCGCGAATCAAGTTCCTGACCTTCTTTTCTTCCGGCATGGACGGATCCATGCGTCGGAAAAGTCGGCACATATCTTCGACAATTATTGAGACGCTTTCGTTCGGCTTCGGTACTCTCGCCTGAACTGCAGATTCAGCTCGCTCCTTGCGATCGAGGCTGGCCTATGTGCCAATTAGCTGTCGTCGGAATTCATGCCATGGCGATGGGGCCGCCTCACGGTTCTCAAACCACGTCCGCGCATAGTCCTCGAGGGCAAAGTAGGCGTTGCGTAGTTGCGCTCTGGAGTCCAGCCGTTGTATTTTGCGATACGCTCAAAGTGATCGAGCCAGTCCTTTACATCCTCTGAGGTGTCCCCATGGAAGGACGTGGGGATTCGCGGCTGGTTGAGGACGACCTCGGTCGGTGCGGTCGAGGAAGATGATGGAACCGACGTACTCATCCTTCTGACTTGGTTGAGTAGCGGTTCGTGCTCAGGTGGTAGTCCTTGAAGTCGGCGGCTTGTCCGCACGTGCACAGGAGTCAGCTCGACCGGACTTCCTACTGGGCTTGTAGACGGTGTTCAATCAGGGAGTGGTAGCATGTACCCCGCACCTCCACCAGAAAAATGTAACGTAGATCTTTCACATCTTTGTGGCAATATATATATATATATATATATATATGTATATGTCATGTGACCTCGAAGAATAGTCCACTGGGAAGAATTTTCTTATACCGTATTTACTCGAATTAGGCAGACCTCGATTCTGAGCCGACACCCTAAAGTCCGAAGCCAATATATATATATATATATATATATATATATATATATATATATATATATATATATATATATATTACCTCGAATGTAAGCCGAACAAAAAAAGCAAGGACAGCGTTCACAAAATGCAAACAGCATTTATTGAATATGAACGTGCGGAGCTCATTCAACGTCGTCGTCGCTGCTAGACTCGTCGCTGTGTTCCTTGTCACTGTCCCCTTCAAACAGTGCACTATCTACGGTACCGTCAAGCGCGTTAGATATGCTGCACTTTTTAAAGGCGCGCACGATCGAAGGACATGGGATGTTGTCCCACGCTGCAGCTACCCAGCGCGCCAGCTGCGATAGCGATGCACATTTGGGGCGCCCCGGTGCCCTAGCGTTTGCTTGGATCACATCTGCTGTCACTGGAAAGGCAGCTGCTCTCTGCGTCCGAACAAAGTAGGCCAAAACTGTCTCCACTTCGTGGTGATGGCCTTTCTTTGGTCCGCTATATATCATCCTCGTTGCGGCGCACGCAAGAAGCTGCTGTCGGTGTCCCATCCAATGACTTGCGTTTTTCTTGTCGACGCCGAAGTCCCGCCCGGCTTGAAGGTTTGACGATGCCTCTGCGGCCATCACAACTTTTCGCATGAAAGCGGCACTGTAGTGGCATCTCCTGCTTCGCGCCATCGCGATAACACCACGCCGCACACCGATATGGCCGACACGACACAGGTCAAAATGACGACCTCGCTTGTGTACGGTTGGCTACTGGCACGGCTAGTATAGCGACTGCGATACTGACTTTTCTAGATGGCGCTAGCTATGCACCATATTTAGCAGTTTAAATGAAAAACTGGCGCCATTTTTAAAATTGTCAAATCTAAGCCGACCCTAGAGTTTGGAATATGATTGTATAAAAAGAACTATCGGTCTACATTCGAATAAGTACGGCATATGCTTCACTATCACTAATACTGCTTCACTTTTCTGGTGAAACTGCAGCCTTTTTTTTTTCTTTCTTTACTGCGACTCCGAGTATAAGCGCTGGTGTGCACGACTGCTATTCATTACGATTCAGAATGAAACCGGCTTGGTCCCAATTCGGTTACTGAGTCAATTATATATATATATGACCTCTTCGCGGCGATGTTTCCGTTCCTAATAAATGTTCTAAATTATATTGCTTCCTAGAAAGGGAAACAATAATGAGGCGCATAGCCTTCACGTGGATTTCAACTGCTGTTGGCAAGACCATATGGTGGCCAAAGGGTCACTGCAGGTTTTTTTCAGGGCAAGAAAAGCATGCAAAGCAATTTAAAGCGGGGTTAACATAGAGCAACATATTCATTCTCCAGGCATAGGTTACCCATACCATTAGAAATTTAGTTGGCTACCTCCTTCTCTTGAATAAAATGAACTTCGTCGTGTCAGTATATATTTAAATATATTCTGTATGTGCAAGGTGTTCGCAGTGGAAACGAACCGTCCTCAACGCATGGGGACTGCTTCGTCCCCCCTCCCTATCTGCGTGTAGGGCAAGAGGCGGGCACCCCAGCTCGGTGGAATAGTTTTCAATCAATCGCAGTGGAAACTGAACAAAACATGTCTGTGGTGCTTCTAATGCGCTTGTCCTCCTATCGTCGCACGTATGCGCACACTTGCGACTAAGCTTTTAGTCACACACAATAAAATTTTATCTGAAGAGGTAGAGGCAACTCAAAATAAATGTCAAATATGGGTAACTCTGGTAACGACACTTTAGGTGGGGGGAGTTGACGACGGCATCACTCGGGGAGGCACTGCTGCGTCCCCCCCCCCCCCCCCCCCCCCCGCCGTGGTCACCGCCTGTGGTGTGGATGAGCATGAATGTGTTTAATTATTAGTATGAATGTGCACTTAGGAGCAATTGAGCCCCTGTCAGGCCAAATGGCCTTTAGCTCTTGTTTCCTCTTTCTGTAATGAAGAAAGGAAATAAACTTCAAACTTCAAACTTCCAACTTCCAACTTTAAACTACAACATTGCGACGACATTATTTACAATCTTCCTGGACAGCTCCTCAGGGAGTCCTGTAGCCGTGACAACTACCAGAGTTGCCTTCCGGTAGCTGCCGCCATGGCTCAGTACGCCACGCTCTTCTAACTTCATGCGGATCCTCATGTTGGGCAAATCTGGAAAGAGAATTTTTTTTATTCGAGTGTTTATTCTAGGGTGGTGGCTTGGGGTAGTTCACGATAAAAAACGACGTACAGCGCGAAAGACAAGGAGTGCAAGAGACGACATACACAGCGCAGTGTATGTAGTCTCTCGCAGTCCTTGTCCTCTACGCTGTACGTAGTTTTTTTATCATGTTTTTATCATTAGGGTTGCCAACAACTTATCCTAGAAGGAAATGGATCAACAGTATAGACATTCTTTTTCGGCGTAAGGAGACTCCGTTGAAGGGTCCATTGACCATCTCTTGGGCTTGCTGTGAAAACACAGACCCAATAGCTGACATCAATCATGAAGGGTGTTTTGCGCGTCTTCCTACTGTTACTGCGTGAAGTAAATGAGAATCTGCTTGCGATATTATAATAATTACGTGCAACAATAATTACAGCCCATGCTCGGCCTCAAGGGTGAATGAGCAAGCAGCACGGCCTTAAAAAATGATAGAATGGTCCTTTGTACAAGTCTAAAAAATTGCAGTTAGTTACAGCGCGCAAGTACGACTACGAATAAAAAAAAGAGCAAGTCTTCGAAAGTGTCTATCGCACGGCCGTCATCAACTTAGTTCCTAGTGTCGCTAGCGAGTTCTATGGCAATGCAAATGCAATGAATATTAAGTGCAAGACGTGGCACCGTTAACATTTATGGTGAAATTAGGAGCGTTCCCAATAATTGTTGGGTCCTGATTTGTTTGGATGTTAAGAAGTCTTGTAGAATGTCTCCCCTGTATCTTCGGTGGACTAAACATGAAGCCTTGCTTACAGTTGATTAAAATTAGGGGCAAGTTATGGACCAGGTATAGACGAAGTTTCAAGCATGTGGAATAATTAGAGCCTCAGCAGTAGTAAATTATGTATGCAAGGGCTCTGGAGCATTCATGATCTAGAGCACCACTGCAGTGCTATGTGCCCAAAACCATGGAGGCTCTGGATTATACCCACATTATGAGTTCCGATCGCTGCTATGCAGGCGCAGTTGGTCATGCGTGTCTCTTGGTGCAGAATGTCAAACTCTACTATGCAGTGGTATCATATATCGGGAATTCTATGGAATCACAGATATTGAGATACGGGGAATCTCTTACCTGTGTTTATGCCTTGAGCACCGTGACCGATCTCTGCCTCGTTCGCGAATGCCTGGGCCGCTAGGGTCATGTCATTCACCAGCAAGATGAGATTGGAATCGTCGATCCTCTCTGTCTGAACCTGCAGTGAGAATATTTCTTTCAGTTTTTCTGCTGTCTTACAACAAGGTGCCATGAGTAAATGCACACCTTATCAAGATTTAGCATACGTGAGCATATTAAAGAATATAATGAAATAACAAAAGTTGTGGCTATTTCATTTCTGAACTAAATTTGGCGGTCGCGGAAGGAGGAGGAACTTTATTATTGCAGAAACCGTTGCGCGGTTTATTCCTGGCTGGTTCCCTCTGACAGGGCTCCACTGGCGATCGCGGCTCGCCGGGCCTGGTCGAGGGTCGCCAGTTGGCTTCCCAGGTCCAGTTCGGAGAGTCTCGCCTCCCAAGACCACGTAGTGAGTGTGTGTGTTGTGACTCGTGGCGAAATTGCGTCGACCGGACGGTGGGTGCATTCGTGTGTTATGTGCGCGAGTGTCGCTGTGTGGTTGCTACACCAGGGAGATGTTCGGGACGTATAACTGTCTGGGGAGATTGCGTGTAGACGAGACAAGTGTGGGTAGGTGTTGACTTGTCGTTAATAACTCGTGGGTCGCTCGTCGGTCTGTCGGGGGCTGAAGAACGGTGTGGTCTGCCGCTCGGCTAGTGAGACGGCGAGCTGCGCAGTTCGCCTCTTCGTTGCCCCGCAGGCCTTCGTGCCCGGGGCACCAGACATCTTCTCTAATTGGCTGACAAGAGGCGAGGAGCATGCTCAAGTGGAGAGGGAGGCGATGGGGCTGAGTCACTGCACTGAAAATCGATAACCGGCTGAAGAGGATGCTGCCGGCGTCTGCGATTGGTCCGCTTTCCCTTACTTAGCTTGCAGTGCCTGGTCGAAAATCGCGGCGGCATGCAACGGAAGCTTAAGAATGCACTAAAACGGATCCTCAGCAAAGAAGAGTTGGCAGAACGAGGTCGTAAATGGGCCGAAAGTGCTCGAAAACGTTATACAGCCACGCAAACAGAATTATTATACGCAAATAAACCCAGGATCTTCGGCAGGTGCGAGCAGCGAGTGCCTGAGCGATCGGCAGCAGCCATTTTTTATTCCTTTCGGAACGGGGCAGCCTGCGGCTATTCAGAAGAAAATTCAGTTTTGTTGGGCTTATTAATGCATCTTGAGCGCGGGCACGTCACTTTGACGCGATGAGTATTGGCGGCCTTTTGACGCCGCGTGACAGGCAGTGGAAGTGCGTGCAACCCGAAAACTATTGGCCAATAGCCAAGGGCTAATGGCAAAAAGGCGCCGAATCAGAAATAACGTTTTCTTTTGCTCGGTCAAATCACGCATAATCAGCGTGTACACATCATATCATATGGGGAGCTATCGCGGTTTTCGTGACGTCGCATGACAGACAGGCGAAGTGAGGGTGGTTCAAAAAAGTTTTTAACCAATCGCGGAGGACCGATTGCAGAATTGGAATAGAAACGTTTGGTATAGTTTTACATAATAGCGCCCCAGCTATTTTATTATAATCTCGGGTGCTCTTCTGAGGCCTAATTTCGCCGGTTACACGTGTCCTACTGGAGCAGTACTCTAAAAAAAAAACAATCTATTACCGCGACGAGAAAAGCACCCCGCAATGATAGCACCGCCCCGCGACTTCTGCAACACACCACGCCCGTGCGAGGAGAATCACGGAACGCCACCGAGGAGTCCGTCCGTCCGGCCTGTCCAGCGAGCCGCACCAGAGTTTTTTAAAAGTACATTCTTTCATGCGAGTAGAAGGTTAAAAAATTCATCTGCGGTTACGTGTTTCCATTTCACGAGATATTGGCTGGCGAAAAAAATCTGTCTCGTGCGGCACTTTGCAAACGGAGCGAAGCGTGGCGCGGCTGCCTCGCTAATCGTGATGCGTGGGCCGGATTCACAGCAGCCGCCGTAGACGGACCTCCGCTAATGCAACGCTTCGTCCATGCAGGCGACGCGCTCTGCTCTGGCGCCATCTCGCAGCCATCGTCGCCACAAAGCACGCGTCATGGAGGGCACTATGCTTTTCTCCTCACGCTTTCGCAATACCCTCCCCTCCCCCCCCCCCCCCCCCCCGCTTTCGTCCACGCGATCTCTTCACTATCGCCACATTTCATTTCACGCTGCACTCCGCATTGTTCTTTGATCCTTCGCTGTTGTACTCGTTCACTCGGTTACGCCGACACTCGCGCTATGAGGCCATAAAGAATCAGGTCTATAGACACCGGGTTAATTGTGGGAGCAGCATTCATTGACCGAACTACAGCATTCGGTACTCTGAAGCATTCTATTCTTCTGTATAAACTACAGTGACCTACCGCATCACTGGTCCTTCATGGCTAGCTAACTAATCGGTCTCAAGTTGTACATGGCAACGGTCAGCTTTCATCAGCTAACTTTATCAACTTTGGTGTTCCTCAACGTTGTATTATGAGGTCCCTTACTGTTTCTGTCCTTCATAAACAATCTACCCGACGCGCCTACCAGTCGCACGTTCCTCTTGTAGGCCGATGACACAACCGTTTATTCATCTCACTAGTGATTTACAGTAATGCAAGATCAGCGTAACGCTGAACTTGGCAATATCGACAGCTGGTGCTCACTAAAGCACCAAATTATCTTCGAATCAGTCCATCAAAATCATGTTTTGTTTCATAACCTTCAAACAACAATTCCGCCTACTACAGGTGTATCATTAAGTAATCATATGCTACCAATATCTGACAGCGTTACAATTTTGGGTGCCATTTTAGAAAAACTATTAAATACGCATGGTTACCTCGCTTCTAAAATAAATTACATTTTTTACTCACTTTATCATCAAAACACGCAGCTATTTTCAACCTCATATTCTTCGCTCGTTGCATATCATTGTTACATACATTGCCATTTATCATACTGTCAGCAGACGCTGCGCAGACGAGGTGGCGCGGATGAGCACATCTCGATGGGCACTCGGCGTTCCGATCAACTAAGAATTTGTGCAGCTTCCACAGTGCTGCAACAAGCCAGCTATATTACTCCTGAGCGCCAGCGTTACATCCATTGTTTATTTATTATTTACACAATACTGCAGGCAGCAGTGCTGCCCAAGCAGGAGAGGGATTACAAAAGATGCTTTTTCAACATATTTTCAAATGAAACACGAGATGTGCATTCAACAATACGTTCTGCTAAATGATTCCATTCTTCACTCGTAAGTGGAAAAAATGATTTCTGAAAGATTTTAGTGCTTGCAAAGTATGACTGGACTACTTTAGAATGAAAAATACGCGACGACCTTTATAGAGCATGCGTAATATATGTGGCATCCGTTACAGGAAGTACCCCGGCGTAAAACCATTTCGTGTTACAATGTACTTGTGGCATGTGGCTACTATTCGCCAGTCACGCAGGCGGAGGACAAAGCCGGTCCGCACCACCCAGCATGGTCAGACTGGATCGTATGAGCGCGAGGACTCACGCGGGCCCTGTCGGGCACAAAGGAAACGCTGCGCAATATGCACTACATCTGCATGTAGCTGCGGTCTGCTACGTAGCGCAGATACGGCGGGGTGCCCCGACGAGTCCACTGGCTCAGCGCTGTGCTGCTCGCTCATGACAACCGCATTTGGCTTAGGTTTGACGCGTCGCAGGCACCAAAATCGGGGGCAGTAGCGTCTACAATAACATCCAATATCGCATGTGAACTGCGCGCCACGGTGACATACAGAAGGCGATGCCTTGTGAGCACGCCCCGCTCTGTCGTAACCTTGGCAGTGAAAGGCATTGAAGCAGGAGCGGAAGCACCGCGAACGCCGCGTTTGATTGCCAATAAATCCACTTCTGGTGAAATGCATCGAAGTACTTTTCGTGAAAAAGTGTTTATTAAATAGCTTATTTTAAGTTCGAATGCTTTTCTCCACTTCGATAAACATGTAAGTGGGTCAGGGCCGGCTTAGGTGCCTCCGAATTCGTAAACGTTACGTAAAATGGGTAGAGTTGACATATACACTAACAGCTTGTGACAAAAACCAAAGGAAGTGTAATTGAATTAACAGAAAGCAATCACTTACTGACTTGCCGCGGAGAGCATTGTTCAGCTCGTCGACCTTGTCTTGACTTACAGTCAATAGGCGGTGTTCACAGATCCGAAACTCTATGCCAAGAGTCATGCTGAAAAACAAGCCGGGACATACCTAAATAGCAATGAAGCATGCCTGATCTTAATGAAATGGGCAAGACGAGACGCTGTATAAGTAATATTCGCAATCTGGGCATAAACGCAATGCGTTTGAAATAAACAGTGACATACGAACAACACTTATGGCATGGAAGTCGCACTAGTGAGTCAGGATTACTGCTCTCAATATAATGGTAGAACAAAATGCTTGCTTGTAGAACACGTAAGGCACGCAGGAAGTGCACGCAGAAAAAGGAACATGCGCAGTGAACACCATGTGCTGGAACCACCACGATAACCACCCAAACGAAAATGGGAGGTCTTTGTGCGTTTTTCCTACGTGTTTTGTTTATTGAGCGACACTGACTATCGGCAAATTACTCGAGACAGATGAGAAGCTTTGAAGACCTTACAGGTATTTCACCTGGCGGGAAAACGTTGGCTGGCAGAGAAGAAAATGAACGGCGGAATACGCCTTTCTGAGTTTCAAGCCTGAACCGCAGCGCAGGTACGTCTGTACGGCGTCACTGATGTCGAAGCATTTTCGCACGTTTAACATTTTCTGCAGAGAAAGCGCTGAAAACCCTCAATTTTCAGCCACGTGGTGCTTTAAAAGTGGAAGCTTTATCAATCGGTAAATTACTAAGCGGTTCCTAACTGACGCTGTCGATACCTATGACGTCACTGACAGTGACGTCATAGGTATCGATGGCCCACGCGCGTAATCGAACCAACAACCAGCTCCGTGGCTCAGCAGCAGAATGCCACGGTGACTGAGCCCCCAGAGGCGGCCGGGTGAAAGCGGGATGAACGAGGCCGCGACGCGTAGACGCCGACAGCGGTTGCGTGACGCGACGTGTGGCCGGTGTACGTGGTACACTTTTGCCGCCGAGGTTCTGTTTCGCCGGAGGGCAACACGAGCTGCCGGGCGACTGGAAAACGACAGGCCGCGCCCGCCGCCCCTCCAGCCGCCACGCTACTCCCGTTACATGCAGCGGGTATCCTGTGTCGGAGCGCCTCCCGCGTGCAGGCGGCCCCCGCACGCAGTGTTAAGGCGCAACAGGGGGCTCAAAAAAGAAACGGTTCGGGACAGGAAAGACGCTGGCCACGCTGTTGTTACACGGTTCCTTCAGTTACACCGCATCACAAAGTCGCAATTGGCTGCGTAGCATTTCGTTGCCGATGCGCAGCTCGTCTCTTTGCTGAGCGATGAGCAAAGCGTGAGCTCGACGAGCATTTCTCTCCCGCCCTCTCTCTCTCTCTCTCTCTCTTTTCAAAATCAATGTGCATCTTAACTTTGTCATCACAAATTCAATTAGGCAGAAACTTTCTTTCGTTATTTGTGTGAAATGAGAAAATATTGGCATCTATTTCGCTTCCGGTCTCGACCAACAACGATCGAAGTATCATAATTGGTAAATCAAGCATCTGTTTTCATCTAAAGAGCGACACCGTATCATACGCTAGCTTGTAGTGCTAAACAGTCTCATTGTGTGCTGCCCACAAATATTTGTTTATTATTATTTATAATGCTCACTACCTATCATTCCCCTTCTGCTATTTTTTTTAGCAAACAGAAGTCTACGGATTTTATCTATCTGAACTATCCATGGTCGAGCATCGCATCTAAATCGCGGTGGCTAACGTTCCAAGATTGCGCGGCGTATTATGCGGGAAGCCATAGCGGGCAATTTTGATCACCCATTACTAGAGTTCACCTAAACCTAAGTACGCGAGCTTTTTTTTTTTTCGGTTCATTTAAATGCTGCCCAAGATCCCCGGCCGATGAGCCACTGGGTTTAAGGGCTAATTCACACCGGCGAATGACGGTGGTCGCGCGATCAAGTTGGTCGCAAAGCGACCAGTCGCAAATGGTCGCAAGACAAAAGCGACCATTTTTGGCCAGTCGCTTTCTGCGCGATTTTTCAGTCGCGCGACTATGGTCGCAAAACTAATCAGCGGTGCACCGGAAGTGATCTTTCATATGTCTATATCCGGCCTCCTCCCGCGTCCCGGCAAATTCCGCGTAGATTCCGAGAGTTCTCACCGAGAATGATAATCTCCGGGATTGCGACTTGCGGTTCGCGCTCAGCCGGTCTTGCCGGTGTGAACATTAGTCGCCTTCGGTCGTTTTTCGATCGCGAGTCGCAAATGGTCGCGCGACCTCCTCAAGTCCCCTGTGTGAACGAGCCCTAACGCGGCATTCGCTCGTCGTTCGTACAGATGACACGTCCGCAACGAGTCACGTGCAGTCTTCGCCGGCTCGGTTGACATTGCCTGACATTTCACGCTATTAGAAAAGTCGCGAGCTGCCCGGGCTGCTCCGTTTCTCACAGACGACAGTGGCTTCGGCTCGCCGTGACACTTGTCCAGTGCGATAATTCATGGCTCTGAGGGCTAAGCTACGCGCGCTTCCAGATCGAAACATCACCTTGAAGCTGTAGCTATACGAGCCTGTTCCTCTATAAGTGGGGTCGGAATATTATTCCGGATATTTCTCTTTATTTTTCCGTCGTGCTTTATTTTCCGTCATTTAATTAATGAATCTTCAACCGCACACTACATCATTGACGTTCATTCGGCTTTCAATGCAAGATTACTCATCCTTACTCATCCTTGATTAATCAGCCGTATTCTATCCACTGATTTCGTGTCTTTTTGGTTATATTTCCAGTAATGCAAAAATTTATTTCGGAACGGATGCGAATACTCTCATTACTGAAACACTAATACGGCAACCGTACGAAATAACTGAATTGGAAATAGACATTTTAGTATGGTGGTTAGAAACGTGCGAGCAGTTGCCCCGTCATGCAGTTTCAATAAAGAGAGACTGACGCGACCAGTGCTCCCAGTATAAGCGCGCAAATGGATTTAATACTGACAACAAAATTCCGCTCCACGAGGACGCATCGAGCCATCGCACGAGCGTGGGAAACGTAGATCAGTGGTGTATTGGCAGCTGACGCAGAAAACGAATGGGACCGCAGTGAGAAGTGGCGACGCGCCGCTGTTCGGTCGTCTTCGACATAGCCTTACAGGCAAAGCACCCTTACGCGAGAATTGTGAGACAAAGAGCGCCTTGATGCCAGCAATGTCGTCACCGTCGGGGCATCCTACCATTCATGTCCTTTTTTCTCCTCGTGTCGACTTTAGTCGCCAGTATAAGTTACGTGTATACATCCCGCTGCACATTTTGGCGATTATTTAATGTAACTAACGAGCAACGGCACTTTTTTATCGAGTACTTGCGTTGAGCGCTGGTAGCCTTCAACTCCGCGATATAAATTAAATTTAAAACTTCACTATAGCATCTCCAAGTTTGACTTATAATGAACTTATGAGGATTAGAGCACAGTTCCTTTTTGTTGCTACGTTTGTTGACACGAAAGGTAAGCACGTTGCCGTAAATATAGTTCATCTATTTGTACTTCACTCTAATTAGTTCTCGTCGGCCTTCGTTGAAGTTGTGCAGTGCTCTCAAGTGCTGGCATCAGGTTGGCATTGGCGCCACCGTGGCCGCCACCTTAGGGTAGCTGGCACGTCGATAAGTTGCGTATAGAGAAACGTGACAGCACGGCAGGCACGTCTTGCCACCGGGCAACAAATCGATAACAGCGATTATCCGGTGCAAAATGGTGACCGTGAAAAAATAAAATGAGATGTGCGTGATGATACGGTGCTCTGGCGTGATCGTGGCCGCCATGTTTGGGTGCTAGCAGGGAAAGAAGCTTCCGTAATGTAGCGGTTCCTTTCGCTCGATTATTTTCTCGTTTTTAATAAGACTATGCCCCGTATTTTACAACGTTCCTCCACTCAGCCCTCCACCTTGACTCAACGGTGATTTATTGACATCGCCTTCGTAACGGGGCGGCGACAAATAGTCGCCTAGCCTGCTTGTGCTAACCAGATATTACATACAAGCTCAGTCAGTATAGCCAGTTTGCCTAGATTTCCTTAATATTTTCTCTCTTCCTTAAAATTTCAATGGCTACCTTGTACGGCTACCTATGCCTTTAACGGAACTGAGCAAGTCGATCACAGCGCCACCCCTGAACAGAAGTGGTCCCTGCTCTTCGTTGAGGCTCCACAACAGTTGTCGAGAAACGTGGCGCATTTTTCAGTCGATGGGCGGCACTGTGTTCAACTTGGCTAGTAAGAGGCGATTGGAAGATTGGCGGAAGAAAAGCAGGGAAACGACAAGAAAACCGAGACGTACAAAAACAAAGTTCACAATAGGGGGTCAGGAAATTTGGTTATGGGAATGCATCGTGGTTTTATTTTCTCTTTTCTTTTCCTTTTTAACATGGGTAAGACATTAGGCACTATAATAGCAAGAGCTTGGTGGCGCAACCCACCGCCCAGTTCCAAAGGGGACGGTCATAACATCCATCCATCCATCGGAGTGAGGGCCAGCTTCGAGTCGGGGATCGTTTGAGAACACGGGGGAATGTCTTTTATTAACAAGTTGCAACCCCTCCCCCCCTTTCTCGTATCGGTTATGTGTTTCTAGCCGTTTTCGTGGGCTGACCACGAAGATAGTGCAGTCTAAAAATGTGCACCAATCCCGAAGATAGCGCAGACCAAATATTTTAAGCAGTCCGACGCTCCTCCTACTCCCTTCACGCGAGGGATGACGGGAAAGAGCGCCGTGTGATCCCGCGCCATTCTCATCCCAACTCGCTGAAAAAGACGTTGTCATTGATCAGCTTCGACTAGAGATTGAATTGCCTTCCAACTTTTTATAATCAGCCACCGTTTTCGACGGGCCGATCCCGCTGACAACGTGGGTGGATGCACCGCTCGGACTGATGAAACGAGATAAGGAATATAATCGTTCCGGTCTCTAGCACATGCTAGAGACCAGCATACAACGCCTCCTAGACAGCACAACGTTGATGAACTCCGATGTGTGACGTCGTGCTATCTTGCCCGACTGCGATGGAATCTAATGGGGACGTCCGCGAGCAAGCCGCGGTGATTTTGACGTCAATGCTTTCATCACGCCAGGCTTGGCAATGGAAATTTCGGTCGAAGTAACATGACTCATAAACAGAGTGCACAAGCCTGCTGGGAGGCGCTGCCGTACCTCAACCGAGAGCCAGTATTCTGTGACGTTCCACGTCATTTTTATCATCCGTCCTTCCCTATGGCTGATCCCAACAATAACGGCGCCGCCACTTCTGTTTGTGCCAATGGCAAAAACGATGGGAAATGAACTGGATCATTAAGAAATGCGACACCCAGAGAGTACGCCAGTGTTCACACTGAAAAGTTCACAGCAGACCAACAACAAAAACACATCGGACGTTCAAACAGCGTTACTGTAGCGTCTAACGCAGGATTTTCAGAACCGGCGATACCAAGATTAGTGGATGTCATAAGTCTTGAGTACACAGGACACAGGAAAAAAATTCCGTAGTTTTTGGTTATGGGCATGCGCACGGCAGCCAGCGCTGTTTCGCGATGTGCACAAATGGCATATTCGACTGGCCGCCTCCATCCTCCGAATCAGAGTCGGGCAGATCCGGCGTTCCTCGAACTCGAATGCAGGGGACATTCATGCAAGCCCAACGTGCAACCTGCTCTCGGAGGAGGAAATGGCAGACGCGAAACTACGTTACTGTAGCGACCGTCTGATTTGGCCTGTGTATATTCATAGCCAAACCTGCCAGCGGCGCTGCGCGCGAAAAAAACGGCGGACGCAGGACGCCACCAGGCATGTGGTTATACGGTGAACCGTCGCCAGCAGCGGCGACGCTGCGTGATACCGCAGAGTGTTACGCTGATGTGGCGGCAAACGCTGTCAAACTCGACGGCTGCTCCCACGACAGGGCTCGGAGTGCCTGAGAGCGCTCGACGCGCGAGGAGAGCCATATATGGAACAGAAACAGCCGGACGTAAGGCGCGCACGCTCTTACGAAGACAACGCTGCTCGCGAGAGCAGCCCAGCGAGCACCGCTCCGAAAGGACCAGCCGAAGGTGCCATCAAAAAAGAAAAATCGCGCACTTCGGTGGGCCTGTCTACCAGCGATAATCGTCGTCTTTAATCTTGGCTTTCCTTTTAACACGGCACTACCGGTACTTTCACATCTCGAAGGGCATGCGAGAGTCAGAGTGGCACGGTGCTCCCGACAGCAAGCTTTTAGCGACGGCAGAGTTTTATAGAAAGGAAATGAACGCCAGACGCAGATTACTGTTTGATGAAAGATAGGCCCCAAATGGCCCCTTTCTCCGGCGGTTTCGAAAGTGTGCAGCTGTGATACGTACTGTATGTCCGGCACTCGCGCTGATCGCAAAACTGCGGCACAGGCGGAAAGGCCGGCCGGGCAACAACGCCTGCACAACGGTACGTATAGCGGACAACCTCTCTCCCCCCCCCCCCTCCCCCCCGCACACAGACACACACCTCTGAGAAATATATTCCGCGGGTGCCTCAGTGGTGGACATGGGTGGCACGGTCTGCCATTACATCCTAGTGAGCAGTGCTGTTGTGCTGACACGACATACGATATCAGTCAATATAGAGGAAAATTCTAAGCGCCACGCGCTCTATATGTGCTGTCGTCTTATCCGTGAACGCGCTACGGTTAGCTTTTCTGGCACATAATTCATTCGTCACCCACGTTATGATTTTACAAGTAAAATAATATAATACAGAACTATAAGGGCAACATGGTACACAGAAAATACATATTATGTACCCGCCATATTCGATGGTTGAGCAATGTCAAATGTAGCCCGAGTGTACGTCGCGCAGTTAAATCGATATTTAACATATATGCTTGGAGAGTTCTGCATAATTGTAACATCAACAAGGAAAGCAGCTACGCAAGTAAAAAAATTAGTAAATAAAGCTAGTCGAACAAGAGAATAAAGCGAGCGAAGACCCTTAACTGCGTTTCACAAGAAGCCAGCCATGCAGTTACGTACGGTAAGAAACACTAATCCGCAGAATGCAAATAGAACAGAAGAGCCCAGCTCGTAGTCAGCATTCTTCTGCTTCTCTTTAAATATACATATTCTTTTTCTAGTTTCTTTTTTTATTATTATACGGCATCTAGCTCAACTCAAGAGCATATTATTGCAGCGTCGTTGGGCTCTGCGTCCGTTTTTTTACACGTTTCTTAGATAGCGCGTTTCCTAAGCGAGTCGCAACGTAGCCTGCACGATCTCTTTACATTGGCGGACAAAGTGGCGAAGTCGACAACAAACACCGCAACTTGGAGACTTATATTTCGCTCTTTTTAATACGACACCCTGAATGCTTGTATATCGAATCAGCACCATATTAGATGTGCATGCGGCGTGCTAAAGCATTGCAGTGAACCAAAGACCGGTAAATCAGTTTCAGTTGTCATTAATAAGCGAGCGAGGAAAGCGAGTTACTCTACACCGACGTTGAATAATATATGCATGTCACACAAGCTCTATATATACTCGAGCTACATGTATACCGACAGACGCCGACACGCCATGTGCCAAGTGTCGCATTCCGATGAAGCGATGTATAGGGCAACTTCAGTCGTATCACAGCACTTCTATGAAAAGAAAAAAAAAAAGGACATCCACACGAGGATAGCCCGAAGCTATCCGAAGCTACACAGAAGCAAAAAAAAAGAAAGGAGTAATCATACGAGTTTTATTTTATGGCTTTGTGCTGTACTTTCATGAAACCACCTCCAGCCAGCGAGTTACTGTACTACAAAAATCGCCGGAAATTTATCGTCGGAGGCCCACCCAACGGTTACGTCAACGGTCATCAAAAAAGTACAATGTGAGCAAACACTGAACCAACAAGGAGTTAGCATAGAAAAAACATGGACGCTTTCATTTATTGAATAACACACTAGTCTTCACACAATTGCTCTTGTAGAAGGAAAAAAAAATAACTAAAAGTCTAAGTTGTCATTGCGATTGCTTCTTCTAGATCAGTTTTCACTATCTTCCGCCCTGCGAGCTCGGCCCGCCTAGTAGGCGAACGGCGAACTACCCCGGGAAGCTCCAAAGCATCATCAAGCGCCAGCTTCGTCCGCTCAACCAGGCGGGAAGCTTCGCCTGGCCGGATGCGCACGCCCATCGAAGCGTAGCGCTGCATCTCCTGTCGCGGGCGGAAGTCTGTCTTGTTGGTAACGGTGACTGGGACTGGGGGAGAAGCAGACCACGTTTTGACATGCCATTTCCCGTCCCAGGTACGTAGCCCTAACCCGCCCAGGGTGGTGGGGATCGATGCCAGGCGGATGTCCACTTTCATCATGCCCAACATGCGGTCACACACGTAGTCCACAAACCGCTGGAGGAGGGCTGGTTCCTGCAGACGGCGGGCTAATACGCTGCTGCCTACTTTGTCTACCCGGGACACTGAGGCATCTCCCGTGGGCGGGCGGGCACTCCAGGGATGTCGCTGATACAATAGGGGGATTGTGCGGCAGGGGTACGCACGCGCCCTGTCACTAGTTTCGACCCTTAGGAATTCAGTCTGCCCTCGCCGGAGCGTAAATTTGCTCTCATTAGCTTCGGCTCCCAAGAGGTCGTATCCTAGTTTTACCGCCAGGACGTCGTTGTAATTGTCCGACACCACTTGGGTGTCATCCCCCCGCACGATCTGCCACGTATCCAAGGGGCGACCGTGTCGTCGAAACCTGTTTGCAATGTCCCGAGTGGTTTCTCCCAAGACGGCGTTCCATCCATAGCCGACGTCGGAAGCAGAACGCAAGCCCAACATCAGTCCTCCTAGCACTGGGAAAGTTTGTTGTGCACCCAGGCCGGGGGGAGACGTCAGTGTCGCACGCCTAAAAGCAGCCTCAAACAGTGACTCAAAAAGAGCAACGTCCGTCTTCTGTTGGGGGGCTGCCTTGGCCTGTGCGCGCTCAAAGGTTATCTGCTGGAAAGCCACAATCTCCTCCGTAGTTGGCTGATGGTCAAATCTCGCGAAATCATAAGGCAACGAGAAGCGTCCATCCTTCATCAGAGAAAACGTCCTCTCGTTGCGAGTCATTTCTTGAACGACACTTTCTTCGAGAGTATTGCCAGGCCATTGGAGGTAGGCACTTGCAGAGACAGCAAACAGGTAAGCCTGCTGAAGGTAGACTTCGAGGGGGGCGGAGACCGCCAGCCTTATCTTCCCGAACTCACTTTGGCTAACGTTTTGTTGTCCTGTGTGTCGTGGTGTCTCACTGAGTCCACTAACTCATCAAAGGGGACCACATCGAGCACCAGGTTCTTGCGCGCCTTGAATGAGCCGGTCCGTTTCTCTCCGTCTGCCTCGATGGCGTAATGAACACGCCCGACGGAACCGGCCCCCGATCTCTCCCATTCAGAGGAGGCCAGCCACTCCTGAAAGCTTCGGCCTTCCGGCCTTTTTGCCCCAGGGTATCTTACAAGGTCACGGATCTGGCGAACCACAGCATTGGGAGGGAGCCAGGTGCCGTCCAAGAGTCCATGGGGGGTCTGGCCTCCAGACGCCAGTTCTCGGGTTTCTTGGATCGGGTCCCAGTCCGACACTGGCGGACACATGGCCCCATATAGTGAGGCGCATTCGTAGAGGGAGACGCGATCGTCAGCGCTTAACTCAATTGTTCGTCTTTTTCACTAAATCCGACAGAGTTTTGCAGCTAGCCCGATAGTGTTCGGCGTCACCTCGAAAGGCCCTACTCGCTTCCAAGATCCCCCACCATCGGTCCCTGAAACATATGGCTGCTATCAGTAGGTTGCAGGTAGTCACATGGTCGAATCCTCGACAAAGTTTCAAGACTCGCACACCCACGTCCAGCAATGACTCCCTCCTCATAAAGCTAAGCATGTCACCCATCCTTAAATTTCTAATGGCCATGTCGGCCTTAGTCCTAGGAGGGTAGAGGGTCTGGGCTAGCACATCATCATAGACATCCGACAACAGAACATCGAGTTGTCCGTCCGTAGGCTCTGCGGACTTGGCCTTAATCACGGGGTGGCACTTAGCCACACGGCTGCACAGTTCCGCAATAGTCAAACGGGGTAGCCACTTGTCCGGCAACAAAGATGTGTTGGCAGCGTAAAGGGGTTTCAAACAGTCTGGTGGCTCCCGCCCGTAGAGGTTGGCCCCGCTGTAGACACACGCTAGAAAAGCGGGGTCATAGCCCAATCCGCGCACAACACTTGTTACCACCAAGGCTGCAAAGTCCTCGAGCTTGCCGTTGTCAATAGTCTCACAAATGGCGTCTGCCACCGCCTCACATGCTTCGCTGTCAAGAACTACGTCTGTGAAGTCCAGCAGCCCATACTCCAGCCTCTCTACTGTGCTGGACTCGTATCACTTCCTCCACTGTTGAGAGGGGCCGGGGGGAAGGGGAGTGTTTGAGAGGACCTCGGCTCCGGCAGTCTCGGCACCGTTTGGCTGCCCGCCTGAGGCATTCTCCTGCTTCGTGGAGTCCTTTTTGTCGCCCCCCCCCCCCCCCGCTTCGTTTCCCGCCAGGGCAAGGAAATAGGCCAGACCCGGCCCAACAGGCGGCCCCTTCCCTGCCGCTATAGGATATGGCGTCTTCGCCGGGTCATACCCCACGCCGGCGGACCGCCCTCCTACCCCATTCTGGAGAGTCGTGTCCCAGGAATCAGTCCCGCCGTCGTGGAGCAGAGCCATCACATCTCTGGTCTCAGTCTTGCCACCCTGCCCACGTGGTCGAAAAGAAGGGGTAGGGCCAGGCGCCAATGTCTAGGAGGAACGGGGCGCCGCCCCAATCGTCCGCCCCTCGCACCACAGTTATGGGCGCCCATCCCGGCTGCGGCGCGCCTGGCTCCACTGCACCCGACTTACAGGACCTGAGCTGGTACCCTGGCACACTGTGCATCAACCGGTTTTGCCAAAAGGACCGCTCGTTCACTTGCACGATGTCGAAGAACTCGACAAAGTCATAAGTCTCGGCAGCCCCGTAGATGTACGGGCCAAAGGTACCTGTGGGCAGATCACCCTTGGTGCCTTCGCAATAGTCACTGTTCGCCGTGATCTGGTGCGTGACCATGAAGGGGGCGAACTCACGGGGCACTGAGTCCATGTACTTGTGAAGGAACAGGTCCGTCATAGGAGTGGGAGTTGTGTTGAACGCCGCATTGCCCGTTGCGACATCATACACTTGGGGTTCCCAACTCTGAGGACACTCACGCCTAGACAGCATTCGCTCCCCGGTCACGGATGTCAGAAGAGTACCTCCGACCGCTCAGGTCAGGATGGCATCAACAGTCCCCGCACCGGCTGCCGGATCACAGTCTCCATTGCCGAACAAGCTCCGCACATAAGCACACTCGCCCTTGTTCGGACGATCTTCCTCGGCGTGCTTGATGAAGCCGTTCAACGGCAGACCTACTCTGCCATGCAACAGGTGCCATCCCGCGAACAACCTCTCAGCCACCACAAACTGAGTGGGACTCAGGAGGCGTTGATCCAACGCAATGACCTGGTACCAGATGGGATTCTCAAATTTGTAGTAACCAGCGTTGATCGCGCTCAGGGTCTCGATGTTAGGCTGGCAGATGGTCCAGTCTGTCAGCAGTTCTGTGTCGCACCAGTACACATCCGGGGGGATGTGCTCGAGCCTACTACCCTCCGGGCCCCAGCACCGGTGCATGACAGGCACGACGGAGGCAGACCGAAAGCTAGGCCTCCAAGACTCCGGAGGAGGGTCTTCACTGTCGGCAGGGCAGAGGATGGCACGGGATGTGGTCATGACACCGGCATGATTTGAAAACCACACCGGGCCCTCGGTGACCCATCGTTCTACTTTGTCCCACAGTCCGCTCCGCGTAATCTTGGCCATCGTGTCACGAACAGTGGACACGTCTATGGTCAGAGACCAAGACAGAGCGAAGGTCACTGCGGGAATGTAGTAGTTCTCATCGGGACGACAGTTCACGTGGATCTTGGAGAAGGGCGCCCAGTGCTCCACAGCCAGGCCACCGGTTGTCGGCTGGATAGCCAGAGCCGGGCTGACGCCTCTCTTGTTCATACAGTCTGTCGCCCCAGTTTGATGAATGACGATGTTCAGACAGGTTTCCCCTGGCACATATGTGGTGGTTCCGTACCAGGAGAAGATCTGCTTCGCCGGCCCAGATGCTCCATCCACCTCCGTATCTATGGCCAGACTCAGGTTTGCACAAGGCCAGGGTAGAAACGGGATGATGTAGCAGGCAGCAAACTTGAATGAGCGATCACGCTCGACACAGTTCGGGATAATGAGGTAACTTTCACCTGGAGGCACAAGTTGGGCATTCGAGAGGAACTTGATCTTCCCGCGTTGACAGCCTCTCATGAAGGGGAAACAGGGCCGGGTCAGTCCTCCACAGTCCTCACGTGGTCGGCCGGTGGCATTCACCAGCCGCCGGACCTCGCCGTTCCTGACCATTCTGGTCTTCGGCTCATGGACCTGGGACTGGCCTCTGAGGACATTGGTCTGAGAAGGCTGAGAGTTCCCAAACCGGGCCCACCCTAACATCAGTCCCATCTTCAGAGGCAGAGCCTCACAGGTCGTGGGTCTCGGCGGAACACTGATGGCCAGTTTGTCGGCTGTGGTCTTGTCAAGGCCGTCAGCGGTTATGTCCGCTCGGGGTATAATGACCGGTCGGCGCTCCCAGTCTGTTACCTCAGTACAAGCAAGAGGAGTAGCGGATACAGGAGTACCCACAGCTGAAGGGGGTTTGGAACCGAAGGCTACCTTTGGCGGTCCTCAGCTGCGATAGCGTTGGACAGCCGGCACGCCATTGCCCTCTGCCGGAAACCACTCACCCGCCACCTGGCTGGTGAACCCTTCGGCAATAGGAACGGGTGGTCCACCGCCAGATGCCAGAGGTTTGAGGGCGTCGGCCAGGCGCGCGGAAACCGGTCTTCCGCCAATCTGGAACACACCGTCTTCCTTCTCTCTCTTGTCTTGTTTGACATATGTTATTGGTACAGACCTGGCATAGTTCACAGTTATGGCATCCCGCCGACAGTCCGCCACCACCACATCAACCTCCCCCGTCGCAATGCTGGGGACCACGGAGACACCCCGAACTGGCAGAGCCACACCCGGGCCATCCGCGGCCGCACACTGGACCACCCTCCCACCTGGAACATCCAGCCCCGCAAGGATCACATCAGGATCATCCACCACCTCCACCGACTCCTCACCACTACCTGGGCTTTGGTCAGCACTGGCCTCAGGCGGACTGCCACTGGCACTAGGGCTCCTCGGCGAGTAGGGGGAAGAAGGCAGAGAGTAGTCCGGGCTGGAATTGTCCGATGGTTCTGGGATCACAGTCG
This sequence comes from Dermacentor andersoni, assembly GCF_023375885.2. Lineage (NCBI taxonomy): Eukaryota > Metazoa > Arthropoda > Arachnida > Ixodida > Ixodidae > Dermacentor > Dermacentor andersoni. The sequence continues at coordinate 53,658,136 of NC_092816.1, forward strand.
CGCACACGTCTCTTCTGCGGCTGTCCTCCGGGGGCACCAGAAGATTTCCTGCTCGCAGGTCCAGCTGGTTCTCGGAAAGCGTGGTCGGATAGTACTGGGTCGTCCAGGTGCCTACGTTCAGCTGCCGGCGTCGTTGGCCCGCCACCCCCGGATACCACCAGCTGTGGTTGATGAGGACAGTGTTGGCATCGGTCTGGTTCATGTCAGCCGGCCGTGAGACCCGACTAACATAGTCTGAGGATGCCGTCAACATCGAGCCTGCCAGCCCTGTCTTGTCTCGAAGCCATTCACCGAATGGCAACATTTTCTTGATTTCGTCCATGGGTCGGGGGAAACCGACAGGGCCAGGGTTGTGTTTTATATCACCATCTCTGGTGAGGTCACGGACCCAGTCTGAGGACCCGGAAGAGAACAGCCCTGCCGTCGCCCCCATGCGTCGCAGGAGGCCGGTGATAGTTACGGTCGGGCTGACACAGTTCAGGTAACAAGCCGCTAACCAGCACCACAGCCCGTTGGCATCAGCCAAGTCGGGGGAGCGAAGCCAAGGGTGCATCGCCTCAAGTAGCTCTCTGACTGGCCGGGAGATCTGACTTGTCAGAACAGTCAAGGCCACGTCACGGGGGGATGCACGGTCAGTTCTTATCTTGTGGGCGATCCGTTTGAGAGCCTCGCGCCCGTCGTGTTTGCGCTGAGCCCGGGTCTTGGACTGGTCTTGGGCCTGCCGCTGGGCCCTAGAGTACTCTTCGTCCGGCTGGTCTCTTTTTCGCCTTGAGGGGGCGTCTGCTGCAGCTTTAGGGGGAGAGCGTCTATCCGACTTCTTGTGCTTGGCCACCATGGGGCGGATCACGCCGTCGATGTCGTCGCGGTCAAGCTCAACCAAGTCCACATCCTCTTGGTATAGAGGGGTGAACCTGTTCGCCACTTCCACAGAATAGATGGCCCCATTCAAAGTTTAAAGTCACCCAGTCAAAGTTTATATGTTGAGTGTAATGAACCCTCATTACGGCAGCGCAGAGCATTATTAACATTCTCTTACCTACTCAGAAGTCAGTCATCACACATATGCTACACATATGTAGCATATGCAACATATGTAGCATAGCACATATGTAGCATATGCAACACATATGCTACAACATCCTCACACAGTGCAACTCACGCTTACACTACACAAATAAACCGAACATGATTAGGCCACTTCTCCTGCGGTATGAGAAATACTGTCAGGATTATGGCATCCCCCACGAAGTCCTCCAGGTCGCCAAGAAACCACAACGGTTGGCCCCATGGTACAATTTCACGCAGTTGCGCGACTGGACATTAACACATTTAAAGAGAAGAAACACTCCACACGAACACATCATGCAAGAATTCCGTGCTCTTCAAGACAAGTATCAAAATCACATGGAAATCTACACGGATGGCTCCAAAACAAAAGAACACGTCGGTGTAGGGGCCGTAACAGAAAATTGGGAAACAAGTGTCCGTCCACCAATACATGCTTCTGTTTTCACTGCTGAAGTTTATGCTGTATGGGTTGCAGTTAAAAAGATTATCACTGGCAAGCACAAAAACACAGTCATATACACTGATTCCCTAAGTACACTGAAGGCTCTACATCTGAAATCTGAGTGTGAACCCCTGATAGGAGACATTTTAAACATGTTGGTGCTTTACCAATACGGGAGGTCAATTCGTTTCTGCTGGGTCCCAAGCCATGTTGGGATACCAGGTAACGAAGCAGCTGATAGATGTGCATTGATGGCAGTGCACAAAGATATTACAAACACGACACTCATATAATGATAGCATCCGTGTAATTAGAAAAGCCTTCACGGTAAAATGGCAACGCGAATGGGACCGTTGTGCTGACAAGCTACATCTCACGAAACCCATAGTTGGCGAGTGGAAGTCGTGTTATCATCAAGAGCGGTTCATCGAAGTAGTTTTATGCCGACTACGCATTGGGCACACACACCTCACACACAATTACTTACTTACGAAAGAAGACACACCAACATGCGAGAAATGTCAACAGCCACTAACAGTTATGCACATATTACTCACATGTACGCAGACTGAAACACACAGACGAACACTTTTGCACAAATTATATCAACTACACATACGTTTACACCCTGCTCTGATTTTAGGTGATGATCCGCTAGTCCCATTATGTGACGTCCGTAAATTTCTACACGACACTGGATTTTTACATAAAATTTAGATTACTAACCCAGCCTTTTCCTTCACAAACTGGATTTTAATACACCTCGTGTTTGGCGCAGCATAGCCTTAGCTGCTTTTGCGCCATTAAACCCCGTTTAATTAACTAACTAACTAGCTTTCTCTAGATGATTGGTAAATGTTTCTATTGTGGGCTGGGCAGTAATAGCATGGTTTAAGCAGTTCCACTCTCGCACAGCTCGCGGAAAAAATGAAAAGAAAAAAGTATTGTTGTTACAACGATATTTCTCTAGCGTGAAAGCGTGTTTATGCCGAGTCGGTCTAGTAAGCTTGTACTTTAGAAAAGTGGCGGGATCCAACTTCAGCGCACTGTGTAATACCAAGTATAGGAACTTCAATCGTTGAACCTTAGCTCGAATTTCTAGGGTAGCGAGGCCTGCGCGAGAAAGAAGTTCGGTTGGTGAATCTGTGCGTTTAAAACCATTATATATATATATATATATATATATATATATATATATATATATATATATATATATATATATATATATATATGAATGATTGATTAGTAGTAGCGATAAGGTCCCCAACATTTATTAAGGATGGTGTACTGTAAGTTTTTCCAGTTTCCCCAGACCTCAGGCAATTGTGGGACACGTGCTCACTTTATTACCAATAATTTACCCTTGTACGCAGTACACAAGCAGCAGAAAACTTGGAAGAGCAGCGGCTGACAAGCAGCAGGCACTTTTGAGGTTACCAGTGACATTTTCAGTCACATAGCCTCTAGGGCGAAAGAAATTGCTAACGGAAACAAAAATGTCGCAGTTCTGCCCAAAAAGAGAAGCATGGATTGCGATAGCAGATTAGTAGACAGCTATACGAAGTAAGGATTCGCCCGTATAAACATGGAAGCTTTTGCTCACTAACTAAATTAACAATCACGGTTTCAGGCTTGCACAGGTTAACATGAGCACATGTGGCTCAACGACCGCGGAAACTTACGATCAAAACGCTGCAATGAAGAAGCGTGACAGCAGCAGCGAGTGAATTGACCTTCATTGTGGAAAAAAGGTGAGGCGTGCAGACAGGACACAAGAGAAGAGAAGGCGCTCGTGTTGTTCACCTCTCTTGTGTCCTGTCTGCACGCCTCACCTTTTTTGCATAATTAATCCTTACCAAATAGCTCAGCTTTCTGTCGTTCTAAGAATTCACCTTCGTGCTGTCTCTCGCTGCAACGCCAAAGAAGAGTCGGAAGGACATCGCATACGATGCTACCGGCACTCCGTGTACTCTGTCCACTTCGCAGATCGCTTGCAAGATACGGCACCCGCGCGACCGCGCCATAAGCAGCAGCCACCGGAGTAGGACGCCCCCCTCTGCCTCCCTCACCTCCTACTGTGCCTCGCGCGCGACAGAAGACGTCGCGATTCCGCCACGCCGTCCTCCGTCGCGCGGGCCAAATTGAGCCGCGATCGTCGGCTGAGCCTCGCGAACTTTCACTCGCGCGTACATCGTACGGCGCTCGTCGAAGATGCTATCGTGTTTGGAATTTATGCGGAACATCAAGGTGACGACGACGGCAGAAATGCGCTTAATGTCCATATAATTGTTATCGCAACAAAAAGAGAAGGGACAAGCCACGGTTATAGTTCTTTTCGTTAACAATTTTTTTCAGCGGCATTCCTACTGCCAGTTGCGCATGCAGCAGGAATTTGTCTGAATAAGCGTGCTCAGAGCAAGATTCGCTCTAGTGTAATTTCACATTCACAAAATTTCAAGAATGTCTTGAAAGACCTACCAGAGGAAATTTGCCGCAAAAATATCTTAACGCTAGTGCATTGTATGCCCCTTTACACGAAGATCCGTCGGCGTCAGCGTGACCGAAAGATGATACCAAAATTGCCTCGCGGCGCAAAGAGTAAAAACGCGTCAAGAATGCTTGAATTGACATCAAATTTGTCAGGGGGTTTGTGTAAACAAAGTAAATTAATGGCTTAGAAAAGGAAATGTGGTACATTTAGGTCTGGATGGGAACTAACCCTTGGCCTCCGGGATGCGAGATGAGCACCCTTCGCCGACGCCACGGCGTCTCCACGGTTCCGGCTGACTCAAGGTGCGCCTATAGTGCGTGCTCTCGTGAGTGTGTTCATGCGTGGAAAGTGCGCGTTCATGACATTCCTAGGTTCTACGAACGGCAAACGCTTTCGCATTCCCACATGTAAGCAGTCTTTAGTGTCTCTGCCAGATAACGTTCTTCTTATTTTAACGCAGCCTTTATATGACGTAGAACGAATTCAAATTCCCAAACATTACGCAAAATTTTGTATAGTTGACAGATACGCTAATAGCTTCTCAGAACAAAAAGAAAGGTATATCTGTATAAATAGAAAACAGTCACATACCCCGAAGGGCAGCGCCGCACGGTGAAGATCTCCAATTTGCTCTTGTCGGGGACCACAGTGTCTGTGAAGAACTACGACGTTTTCCATCACAGGTAGCTGAAAAATAATCAGAATTTAAGGCGTGTATTTGTCACCGACAATTGGAACCGACATTCACGGCTTGAAACCCGATACCAGCGTCCGTAGAACACCAAACCGCTAGAAGACTCGACAGCTCCAAGGGGTTCTTACCTTCGGGCTTTCCGGAAGGAGTGCTGGAATGAGGCACCGAACGCGTTAAGCGGTCTCGCGCGCTTCTAACCACGCGCGGCGTTCCCCGGGCAAAAGCGCTGGAGAAGGCGGCCCACTACAGCGTCCCTGTTCTTCGCTACAATTACCCCGGGGAACGAAAAGGCAGCCGACCGGCGACCTAACAGCTCCTCAATTAGAGTGGATCATAGTATACGGCTTGAGGCGCTGGACGTTGACAATGTCTCGTCCACGGCGGCGCATGTCCGAAGGCGGTTCAACGGGTTCGATCACGTAGTTGACGGGGATACGCGTTCGAAGACACGGTAGCGCCCTTCGTACTTGGCTAGCACTCTCGAAGGGAGACCAGGTGCAGCGGAAGGAGGCGAGAGCCACAGAAGCGTTCCAGGAAGGAAGGTCCGCGCAGAAGTGGTGTCACCGCGAGTGTTCTTCTGGCGCTCTTGGTCACTGGAGGTAAAGGCCCGAGCGAGATCGTGGCACTCTTCACAATGTATTGCCGTGGCAGAAATGGGCGCGCATTCAGATATATCCAGCCCGTATGGTAGAATTGTGTCGATGGTGTGCCACAGGGGCCCACCGCAAAGTAAGAAAACGGGTGGAAAGCCGGTAGGGCTCCGAGTGCCGGTGTTCTACGCGTAGGCCACGAAGGGCAGAATGACGTCCCAATTTGTGTGGTCGGAGGCGACGTGCGTGGCAAGTATGTTGCCGAGCGTACGGTTGAAGAGTTTCGTAAGGTAACAGGTTTAAGGACGGTGCGCCGTAGTCGTACGATGAACAAAATTAACATGGCACTCTAAGAATCCTTTCAATTACTTCGAGCAGGCAGACGCTTCCGCGATGACTGAGCAGTTCCTGAGGTGTCCATGACGAAGGGTGAATCGACGAAGGAGGAAAGAGGCAACATCGGGCACTGCCGGGTGGGCGGCAGTTTCGGCGTACCGCGTGAGGTGGTCGACTGCCACAATGTGGGCCAGTGCTTTCCATCCGTTCGGTGCCGTCAGCTTTGCTGCCGTACTAGCCTCACGTTCCCCGGATATTTTCTTGCATACCGTCGATAACGCGCGTACGCCAGCTCAACGCGGTCAAGTTGTTGAACTTATTCTACCTTCCGGGCTTCTTTCGACTTCAGCCTACCTTTGTTGGGCGCACGTCAGTGGTTGTTCACCGTATTGACACCGGTCACAATGCTCCGCTGCGCCAGCGTCCATACCCTGTCCCCACAGCCGAACGCCGTATCTATGACGAACATGTTGACGACATGCTGAAACGGGGTGCGATCCAGCATCCCACAGACCTTCGGCGTCTTCGGTTGTGCCGGTGCGGAAAAAAGATGGCTCAATCAGATTTTGCGTCGATTACCGCCGGCGTAACAAGATTAGTCGCAAGCATGTATATTCTCTACTGGGCATCCACGACGCCCTGGATTGCCTGCAAAAAGCGGAGTTCTCTTCGTTGGATCTGCGCCCCGGGTACTGGCAAGTGCCGATGGCTGAAGCCTTTTGCGAGAAACGCCGAGACGTACTTGTGAAACGTCTTTATGCCATCTGGCCTACAGTCCGAGTCGGTGCAATGAAGCAAACTGTCACCTCACATAGCAAATGCTCAGAACACACCGAGTCCCCCAATCACAGTCGCGGCACTCCCGAGCCGCGTTCGATGCAACGCCGCAGCGCGTTGGATGCAGCGCTGCCAAGCCTTCGATGAAACGCAGCCGCGCGTTCGATGTAACACCACTCCTCAACTTTTCTACGAGTGGATCTTTCGCAGCACTTGCGCAGCATGAGGCAAATCAATTTCGCGATGCTCAGAGTTCTCGTCTCTTTTCAGAAAAGTCCTTCTCAAATTATCGGCATGTCCGTATCGCACACGGCTTCCGACAATTACCAAATATGTATGTAGTGATTTCACCCGCGCCACTTTTGCTGGCAACCATTTAATAACTTGACCTGGCATTGAGCCCACCAAAACAGAATCACCGACAGAAGTTGACCGCGGCATGTCGCGCCGATTGTCTGCAGGCACTTTCAGTCTCGGCCTTGTCCACCAGTTCCCTCCTAACATTTGGTGGGAGCAATGTTAGCCGAATTCTCTGTTTGCGTCGCAGAAAGAGTTGAGCACGGTGTTTTACCCGTGAAAGTATGGGGAGTAGTCCTATAAGAGAACAAAAAAGAAAAGTTGGCAATTCTGTGAACGGCGCCCACGCGCCAATCATGCGCAGCGTCTCGCGACCTCCCGATTAACGATGCAATCGCGCCACGCCTCGCTCAGTTTACGACGTGCAGCACGAGAGAGATTCTCCACACCAGCCTATTTATCGTGAAATGATACTACGTATAGAGCTGCGCCCATTTTTCGTATTAGGGTGTATCGGAATCGTGGGTATATTTTATTTTACTTTAACATCTATTGGAATGAGGCCGTTCTGCTGTTTGGATTCGAACTTCCGACCTTGCGCTTGGTAGCAGAACTGCTTATATCCGCTGAAGTAGCACGAACGCTTTCAATGATCCCAGTGACATACCTGCACGGGCCCTGAGCCCCGTAAATTGCCTACAAGGTTACTAGAGGGTATCTGGCACTGTAGCGTCTACGCGGGCTGCTAGCCTATGGGGGTTCAGGCAGCATGATGGTTAGTACACGGCTTTGCTTAAACATCGGCCTTCTTTCTAAAAACAATTGGTGGCTTCGGTAATTAATACTTCTCAATATTTATTTATTTATTTGCTTATACATACAAGGATTCAGAATGATTATACACGATCAGAGAAAGTCCTTGCCTTCCTATGTTTATAAACTTGAATTGCTTATAAATTTACGAAGAGCAAATACAATAATTAACACAGAATGTGCAAAAAGAGACACAGGCGAAAGTACAGCGATGGACAAGGGCGTTATTTTTATTTTTTTTCCCGCTCACTGTGTAATGAATACGCACAAGCTGGCCCCACAGCAAGTCCTATTACGAAATAATTAGCTCCACAAGAAAGTCTGAAGCCACTAGCATAAAGATTACGCAAATCAATGCCCGATACATTATTTCAGTGGACGCTGAGCGATCACAGCGCCAGAGATCCATCTGGTGACTATTGCTGAAGATCCACTGGAGTGAGCCAAACTAGGGCCCATGCGGTGACTTCAGTGTCACGGTCGTCTTCAATGCAAAACGACTCCCGCTGTTTGGTTGTCCCACTCGTGCTCGGATAATCTCATCGCAAGTTGTCGACGATTGTACACGGTTGTAGGTGTCGCTTGCACCTACAACCGTGTCCAACGTCACTTCCACTGCGCCAGCCTTGCTCGCCCTGTACAGCGATACGTTGCGGCGTGCGAGCACCGTCAGCAACGAAAAAAAAAAAAAAAAGGACCGACGTTTCCGGCCGAGCACCTTCAACCCCCGACATTCCTGCTGAGCCATTTTTTCGAGTGGTTTTAGATTTTCTCGGGTCTTTTCCGTAGTCTAAGTCCGGCAACAGGCGGGTCGCTGTCTCTACGAATTACACGACGCGCTGCGCAATTGCCAGAGCGCTTCCCACCAGCTGCGCAAGTGACGTCGCGTATTTCCACCTCGGCGACATCATATCAGTGCATGGCGCCCAACGACAGCTCAGGGATCGTGGTTGTACCTTGCTTTCCCAAGTAATTGCCGACTTGTTGCAGTCTTGCTCTACAAAACACGAGCTCATCCCTTCGTAACCACCTGATGCCACTGGCAGGAGTAATTGAACTGGACCATCACCGACATGCCGCCAAAATACGTGTTGCGAAACCACCGGTACGGGCACGTTCGCTTATAGTTCCTCACGCTGCGGAGCTGGCGGTTATTCACCGTTTTATCTTTTGTCCGGTCTCGACCCTGCGTTGACCTTGGACGCTTCGCTTTCCTCGGATCGTGCTTCGAGGAGAGTCGGTGCCCGCAACACCATTGCCCATGCTGACCACGCCAGGCAGCTTGGCCGCACTGGTCTGTTGGCATCGCAAGAAGATCAAAAGCGCGTTTACAATCAGCGGCAACGTGACGTACAGTTTTGACGAATTTCTCTCTTGGTAATTTGGTCCCGTTTTCCGTCGACTGAACTTGTCCTACGTTGATGTGAAGAAGGGAACGACGACGGTACACGAGACTACGAAAACTTGACACGGCGCCCGTTTCTACATGACACTTTTAGCAGTTTTTGTAATACCGGCATCTTCCTAATACCATCCAAATCTTGGAATAGGGGCGTCGACCCTGCGCAGATGGGGAAGATGACCGTGAAGACGGCCGACCACATCTGCCACCGGTAATTTCTAACCAATTAGAGCAAATAAAGTTTTCCTCCTCCTACAAATCTTGGCCAATCCCCCGCAGTGGATACCCGCCATTGAAGAAAGATATCCTATCCTATTTTGGCAGGACTCTATTCTGTCTCCACGAGCGTTTTCCATTTGTAAATACATCGTTTGTATCTAGAAATGTAAATTTACATTTGTAAATAGTTTTATGCGCGTAACGGGTATAATCATATAGTCGGTCTCTCCTACATTTATGATAGAGGGAAGTATTAAATGCATTATGGTTTCCGAATAGCAATTTCTTGCCAGCAAGGAATACCTGTGTCAGCATCTTCTCTATCCATGTTTTTGTGGGAACCAGGAATATGGAAAATAATGATACAAGGAAGCCCTGATTTTTATGTTTCATGAACTTTTCCTGGCATCAAACTAACAAATCCTTTTGTAGGAAGAAGGCACGAGATGGTAGCGTGATAATTGAAGAAAATGCTTTATCTATGATGGCTCATCCTTGCACATTGAAACGAAGCTACACAAAGCCACCACCAGCCTAACATGTGCCCTGAAACTTGATTTTGGATGCGATTGTCCTGAGAAGTGGCATGGCCAGAAGAGTCGTCGCCACTACAAGGCTTAGTTGTAAAGAAGGTTTGAATAAGTGACCCTCCACGCACTCAAGCTTTCTTTATCTGTAGTTAATATAACAATATCAGGCAAAATGCACATATGTGAGTGTTTCTCCCCAAAAGCTGTTATGAACTGTATTTGCAAACATTACCTATAGAATTCTCACCATGCTTACAAAGCATTCCTGAGTGCTAGCATCACAGTAACTTCTGAAACATTCAGTGAAGTGCGTATGTACCTGCTAGAGAACGCCATACTACAACTTGATAGCAAGGGCTATTCTATTGCTCGTCACATACTTACGCCCCTGGGGACAAGAAGTAATATACTGCCTATCACAGCCTTACACCTCATTGGCTAGAAGGTAATTGTCTTATCCATAACACCTTCGAGTGGGAAAGCGTTATTGCAGATTAGAAGACCCGTATTAAAGGTCCAATATTCTATAAAACCAGCTTTTAGAAGAGTGCTACGTCATTAGCTATAGAGGCTAAAAAGTCCTTGTAGCCATCATTTGCTCAAGTGCAATAAACCTCACGCAGAAACGAACAGAAATGCACTTTTATTTTTTGTCTTGTTTTGCCCAGCATCCAGGGCGGTGATCAACTGGGTGATCAGCTAGGTGATCTCAAAACTAAAGTTTCGAGATCACCCAGCTGATCACTCTCTTCGCATCCTCCTGGTCGACTCCCTTGTAGGTTGCCGTGATTGTGGTCGTTCGACCACCCACAAAGTCACCCATCTGCTGACCAGCATCGAGGTGAAACTCCATGCAAATGTTCCTGCTGATGAGGTCTGGAAATCACAAAAATTTCTTTAATTGTAGAGGTTTTATTCACAAGGGTTGCCAACAAGTTTTCCTAAAAGGAAATGGGAAGCGTAGCACGTGTTGCCACGTTTTTTTTCGGCGTTAAGGAGATTAAGTTAAAGGGGTCCTGAACCACCTCTCGGGCTTGACGGAAAAAAACGCACACCGCGGATAATATACGTTGCTGTGAATATCTCAGCAAAATTTTGCGGCCTTGCGGAGCGCTTGGAGATCGCAAGCGAAGCGCGAAGTCACCTCTTTCTCACACTTGATCCATTCAACAGAGGGCTGCTCCTCAGTCCACTGTGGGCACTTTATTTCGTAGTATAGCAGATTCTCATATGCCACTGCCATTGACCAATAGGTGATATCAATGGAGAAGTTTGTTTGGATCTGTGTGCTTCTTTCTACTGTCTATTTGTGCATTTGCCGATGCAGTTTAGTAAACAGGCTAAAGCAACCGAAAATCTGCTTTCGAATTTCCATAATTACGTGCCCCGGGAAGCCGACTATCTTCTGGTTACGCTCGGCCCCGATCACCCGCGAAGAAATTGAACATTGCCCACCCTGCCTATCGATATGATAGCTGTCGGGTCTCGTTTTCTCGATTAATTTTGAACACTGAACTACCCTCGAACAACGCGAAACTTAAGGTCAGAGCGAACGCACTCTTTCCAGCGCGCGCTCACTCCTGGCTCCTTTGCAGGCTTCACTTCGTATTGAGCTACCGACAGCGCTTGAAAATGCCCAAGTTGGATGTAGCCACTATCCGTTGGTCAAACTGGCGCAAGCCAGACCGACGATACGTTCATTTGAGGGATCGCCAGCTGCTTGTGCGCAGGCGCGAGTAAGAGCGGACGCGAGAGAGAAAATCTGGGGGCTTTTGCTCCCTAAATATATGACTGTGCCTAGGCACTGCGGAGTAGGTTTTTGTGCAGGTGTTTGTCCCTAGGCGTGCCGGGTTTGCGGATTGGGATCGTTGGTTTACGTTTGGACGATTGCTGCTGGCGTGGTATAACAGGTGAAGCAGCGGGCACTGACGGCCGACTTGGCGACCGCTGTGTCGGACAGATTGTGTCGCACCTGCGGCGCTCGTGCAAACTCAATCGCGGCGGATCATAGCTTTCTCGCACCTTACGGCATTGTGCCTTGTAAATAACAGCACAGATATTTCTGTGGAAGCAGTAGCGACCGTAGTTGAGCCCGGAACGCACATATTGAATATCTAGACGGCAGGGCGCGTTAGCAACCGCCGTTGAACGCAAGTGGCTGAAAGGCCGCCGGTGACGATGACTGATTCAGCACCGGCTCCGCAGGCGCGAGAAAGTCTGTCCGATGTACCTTCAGAGGCAAAGTTCTGTCTGGTGTTGCAGAAGACGCGGGGCGCGGTAGTGCTGAACTTAGCGTCCCAAGTTCGCCGTTGGACGTAAGTATATTTACTCAATCGTGTTTTTAATAACTGTAACAACGTGTCATTATTTCACATTATTGGCGGCGCCTCCAGGACACCAAAGCGCCAACGGCACTAAAGCTAGAAGCCGGTCTCGTCCGCGGGTTGGGGCTCGCGGAGGCCTGCGCGTGCCAGGGGTGTATAGAAGATCGGCTGTCCACTATCGCGGACAGCGAATGTTTTTATGCGAACTGAACCTGGCATGCTTGGGCCTCCGCGGCGCCAACCCACGGGCCGCCCTGCTTCCTCCAGCTTTGATACCCCCGCTACCCCTTGGGTGCCCTGAGTATCCTGCGCCGCCTGCTTTATTATAACCTCAAGTGCTCTTCCGAGGCATCCATTTGCCGATTACGCGTGCCATCCTGGAGCTTGTAAAAATCCAATCTATCGTCGCGACGAAAAAAGTGACCCATGACTTATACAGCACCAGTCATAACCTTGCCCCTTCAGACACAGCGATCACCAAATGGGGCGTCCGTGCCCACTGCATCACCGCGCGGGCAGCCAGCGGCGGAGCGTAAACAAACTCGACCGCACTCCGCAATGCCAGCATATCTAGGGGACAAACGCATAACACGCGCTAAGAAACCTCCTCCGTAGTGCCTAGGCAGTCATATATTCAAGGAGCAAAAGACCCAGATTTTCTCTCTCACGCCCGCGCTTACTCGCGCCTGCGCACAAGCGACTGGCGATCCCTCAAATGAACGTCTCGTGCCAGACCGAAGCATGGAAGCGCGAATGCGCACTCGATGCTTGTAGTGCCCAAAAGTAAACGTTGCCGATACGCACTACATTCGCATGCAGCTGCGGTTTGCTTTGTAGCGTAGACACCGCGGCTGCCGCGGGGTGCCGCGATGAGTCCGCTCGCTGAGTACAACCGCGTCGTTGGCGTCAAATTCGAAAATAGTGGCGTCTACGTGAACGTCGAAAATTAAAATTTAACTGCGCGCCATGGTGACGTTCAACAGGCGGAGCGCCGTGGGTACGCACCGCTCTTTTGTTGCCTTTGTTGTGGAAGTCATTGAAGAATGGAAGCAAGCACCACGAAAATCTGGTTTCCAAATTGATAGCCAATAACATGTTTCTGCAGAACGCACCGAAGTAGTTATTGCGGCCAAGTATTGCTGAAATACTACGTTTTAACTTCAACTGCATTTCTCGCTTTCAATAAAAAGTGCTCCAGGGCTCGTTTGAAGTAGTCAAATGTAGTTCCTTGTTCTACATTTTACATCAAGGCTGTCAGTTCAACAAGAAGCACTTGATACTATTATATTCCGAATTTCACGGTTTCCTTAAAGAACAACAACGTTCATATGGTTCAAATTAAGTGAGAATAGGATTACAGTAGGTGGTGATATGCTGGCAAATTTTGCAGGTGTGTTGGAGATGTACTACTTAAAATTGAATTTTGCTAATCCACCGTACTGGCTGCTTAGAGACGTTCTAAAAGATATCCGTTAGAGGGAAGCCCGTTGCGCTTGTTTGAAGCTTATCCCATTTCCAACAAACTGAGAGAACGGGGAGGGGGGGCAGGGGGGCCCGGCTCCCTCCCTCCCCACGAAATCAAGTGGCATACCCCCTTCTCCCCACCCACGCCACCACTCCTCCCACATTCCCTAAAGCGCCGTCTGAATGTTGAGTTTTGGCAGCTACTCATCGATCGGTCAGCATTTTGCTGCCTTTTTCACTCCTTTTGGATGGCGGTAGTTATCGGCATCTCGTGGGATGTGAAAGCCTGTTCTCTCATGGATTCTGCGTCCGCGCGATTAACTGGAGATGCGTTCAGTTGTCACCATCTACTTAACTGTCTCGCTGTATGCGCGTGACAGTTGGATAGAAACCGTCATAGTAATAATATGACAGTTTACGCGTTTTTGACACGAATGGTGCGCGTTATTCATTTTTGTACTAGTATATGTACCCTCCCTCATTTGCATAGAAAGCTACCTTGGGTTGCCCCCCCTAGTGCACAACATCTACAGGCTTGGAGCGACGCCTCTCACCGGCAAAAAATGATTAGAGCGAGTGGGGCTATACTAATCCAGGTACAACCTAATTAGGAAGGTCCACTAAGCTTCAACAAGACACTCCCTCTCCAGAACAGAAATTGGCCTCCCTGGCGCAGTACTTATTCGGCCGCCACCTGCCACATGGTTCCCTCAATTACCCAATGGCCCTCAGTCCCCAGCAGCTGCGGAGTAACTGACCAAGGCGGGGTCAGACTTGTAGCGCAGCAGAGGGTGCTAATAATTTCTGGACCCGGCCAGTGGAAACTGACCCTTGCAACGTTTAACACCCAAGCCCTCTCGAGTGAGGCTAGCTTAGCAGGACTCTCTGAGGAATTATGAGACATTGTTTAGGATATTATCGGTCTTAGTGAGATTAAAAGAACTGGTGAGGCATATACATTGCTGAATAACGGACATGTCCTCTGCTTTAGAGGTCTTCTAGACAAGAAGCAATACGGGGTAGGATTCCTAATCCATAAGGGCATAGCTTACAACATTGACGAATTCTACAGCATTAATGAGAGGGTAGCTGTAGTCGTAATCAAGCTTAATAAGAGGTGTCGATTAAAGGTAGTACAAGCATACGCTCTAACATCCAGTCACGATGAAGAGGAAGTAGATCAGTTTTATGAAGATGTTGTATTAGCGATGAGAAAAGTGTAAACTCAGTATACTATAGTAATGGGCAACTTCAATACAAAAGGGGGAAAAACAGGCTGGGGAACAAGCAATAGGCAACTACGGCGTCGACTCTATAGGAACACAAGAGGAGAGGTGCTGGTAGAATTCGCGGAAAGGAATAAGCTTCGAATAATGAACACCTTTTTCAAGAAGCGTAGCAACAGAAAGTGGACCTGGAAAAGCCCTAATGGTGAAACAAGAAATGAAATTGATTTCATACTTTCTGCTGATCCCAGCATAGTACAGGATGTAGAAGTGATAGGTAGGGTAAAGTGCAGTGATCATAGGTTAGTAAGGCTAGGATTAACCTGAATTTGAAGGGAGAAAGAGGGAAATTGGCCAAGAAGAAACAGGTCAACCTTGAGGCAATAAGGGTAAAAGCAGACAAATTCAGATCGGTACTTACCAACAAATATGCAGCCTTAGAACAAAGATGATGACATAGAGCTAATGAATGAACCCGTAACTAGGTTAGTTTCAGAGGCAGCAGTTGAAGTGAGAGGCAAGGCACCACGGCAACCAGTGGGCGTGCTCTCCCAAATAACAAGGGACATAATGAAGAAACGAAAAAAATGACTCTCCAACTCAAGAGATATGATAGAATTCGCGGAACTGTCAAAACTGATGAACAAGGCGAAAATAAGTGATTTTCGAAACGATAACATTGAGAAAGACTGAAGAACCCGTAAAAAATGAACGCAGCCTGAAATCAGTGAGAAAGAAACCCGGCATAGGACAAACAAAGATGTATGCACTAAAAGATAAGCAGGGTAATATCATCAGCAATCTCGAAGATATAGTAAAAGCAGCGGAAAAATTCTAAGCTGACCTGGAAACAGTAATGACCAGGATCAAGAAACTCCTCCTATAACTAGCGATGAGGTCAGAAGGGCCCTGCAAGACATGAAACGATGAAGAGCGGTAGAAGATGGAATAACAGTCGGTTTAATCAAAGATGAAGGAGACATAATGCCTGGAAAACTGGCGGCTCTTTATACGAAGTGTCTATCGACTGGAAGGGTCCCAGAAAACCGGAAGAATGCAGATATTATACTAAGCCACAAAAGAAGGAGACGTTAAAGAATTGAAAAATTATAGGAGCATTAGGTTGCCCCCAGTATTATATAAAATATTAACCAAAATAATCTCCAATAGAATAAGGGCAGCACTGGATTTTGTCAACCAAGGGAACCGGCTGGCTTCAGGAAGGGATACATTACAATGGATCACATCCATGTCATCAATCAGGTTTTTGAGAAATCTGCAGAGTACAATAAGCCTCTCTATATGGCTTACATAGATTACGAAAATGCATTTGATTCAGTAGAGATACCAGGAGTCATAGCGGCACTACGTAATCGAGGAGTACAAAACACTTACGTAAAAAGCTTGGAAATATGCTACATGCGTGTGGTATTTGTTTGTTTGAACGAGGCGCGTGGGCGCCATCACTCCAGAAAAGAGGAAGAACGAACTGGCCTCGCGCTGGGAATCTAACCGGTCAGCGCTGCAACCGTTGTAAATTTAACCTGTAAATAGTTTCTCGTCTTACTGACTCGTCCTTCGCGTAAGAATATCTGCAGAGGTTCTACAGCTACCTTAATTCTACAGAAGAAAAGCAGGGAGATTCCTATAGAGAAAGAGGTCAGACAGGGAGACACAATTTCTCCAAAGCTATTCACTGCGTGCTTACAAGAATTCAAGCTATTAAACTGGGAAGGCTTAGGAGTAAAGATCGACGGCGAATATATCAGCAACCTTCGGTTTGCCGATGACACTGTTCTATTCAACAACAATGCAGACGAGTTATAACAAATGATTGGATACCTTAACGGAGAGAGTGTAAGAGTCGGGTTGAATTTTAATATGCAGATGATAGATTATGATAAATAGCCGGACAAAGGTACAAGAGATCAGGATCGCCAGTCGGCCTCTAGAGACTGTGAAGGAGTACGTTTACCTAGGTCAATTAAACACAAGGCACACTGATCGTGAGAAGGAAATTCACAGAAGAATAAAAATGGGTTGGATCACATACGGCAGATACGTGAGCTCCTGACTGGGAGCCTACCGTCATCATTGAAAAGTAAGGTGTGCGATCAATGCATTTTGCCAGTGCGGACATGTGGGGCAGAGACTTGGAGACTGACAAAGAGGTTTGAGAGAAAGTTAAGGACCGCACAAAGAGCGATGGAACGAAGATTTCTAGGCATAACTTTAAGAGACCGAAAGAGAACGGTTTGGATCAGAGAGCAAACGGGTATAGACGATATTCTAATTGACATCAAGAGAAAAAAATGGAGCTGGGCAGGTCATGTAATGCGCCGGTTAGATAACCGTTTGACCATTAGGGTTATAGAATGGGTACCAAGAGAAGGAAAACGCAATCGAGGACGACCAAAGAGTAAATGGAGCGATGAAATTGGGAAATTCGCGGGCGCTAGTTGGAATCGGTTGGCGCAGGACAGGGGTAATTGGAAATCCCAGGGAGGGGCCTTCGTCCTGCAGTGGACATGAAACATGATGATGGTGATGGTGATGATGATGATGATAATGGTGATAAAAGTGGTGCCCCCCGCCCCCCCTCCCGGAAATATATATCCTGGGTACGTGCCTGACCGAGACAAAAGGTTTTGCTACTGAATAGGGTTTGGTTGCTCACACGTAGAGTGCACCACATAGTAGTCACTTCTTCATGCAACAAAACATGCGCCTTCAGCAAACTGACAAATTATTTACTAACAAAAATCAGCGCCCTCGGCTGCTTTTCTTTCTTTTCTCAGTCTTCATCTGCAGTTGAAACGCAAAAAAAAAAAAGCTATTCGAAGCAGCTTTTGCTTAAACGCAGAAGTGAGTGTTATTTACACTGGTTATTTACCCAGTCTTCAAGCATGTGTGGACTCAAATGTACGTCGCGCAGTTCGAATTCAGCCACCAAAAGAGATGAAGGTGAAGCTGAAAATACAACATTGCAGTCTAGTCGCGTTCTATTTGCAAGCAATGGTGCAGATAACATTTATAGTGTAAATATGAGCGTTGCCAATCATTATAGATACTAGTACTTCGGCGGGTTCTGCAGAAACGGAGTTATTGGCAATCAATTTAGAAACTAGATTTCCCTATTAACAAGCTTTGTAGAAGGTTTCTCCTGTATCTTCGGTGGACTGAATATGAAGCGTCGTTTATATTTGAATGAAATTAGGGGCAAGAGTTGACGAAGGTGTAGTAAAAGTTTGAAGCGTGCATGTGTAATTATTACAGCCTCAGCAGTAAGTATACGTATGCAAGGGCTGTGGAGCGGTCGTGGTTTGACTCATCGCCTCACTGCAATGCACACAAGACCGGTTGGTACCGGATCGCCTATCTTACAAGCCACGCTCGCTTCTATATAGGCGCTGTTGGTGACGTGTGCATTTAGGTGTGCAGAATGTCGAACGCTTCGTAGGAACCGGTGAGCACATCTGTGTGTCTCTCTCCGGTAACGCGACGTCCAAGGAAATGGCGTGAATGAGCAGGCAGCAGGGCCGTAATGGAAAAAAGAGAGTTACCTGGCCACTCTAAGTCTTGGTGCGATGTCGTAAGCTGACAAAACATTTTTTTTTTTCGCTCCAGCGGTCATTAATTTACGCCTTGTATCACATTCGGCTTTATATTATGTTAGGCGCAACAACAAACGTCAAAACAGTGACCACATTTTTAAATTTTGTGCAGCACTTCTGCGGGACATGCACATTCTATGCCAGCAAAAAATTTCTAAATTCTGAAAACCACTTACTTTCAGCATATGGCTGTCGAGTGTCTCCTGCAATCAGCTCAACACCTCGCGCCATTTCCTGTAGCGCGTTTGGTCTATTGACGGGGGCAAAAATTGTGTTGGGCTCTTGGAAGTAAATTCCCACCTGTAGAAAGATTTCTTTTAGCATTGTGGTGTCTTACTACAAGATGTCATAAGTAAATGCCCATCATAGCAATATCTTAACATACGTGAGCATAGTAAGTAATATGATGAAATAGCAAAAAACTAAGGCTAAGTGATTTGTGAAGTGCTTTTGGTGTCCGTGGAAGCTGAGGCTCGCGAGAATTCCAGGAATACTGAAAATAACCGCGAAGATGTGTGCAAGTAGCGCATACATGTTGGCACTGCCACTGTAGCTACAGACCGGCGCTACGTAATGATGCGGTGGCGCTGCCATAGGGAGCGACCTTCACGCGGTATAGGCACGTGCTCCGCCCCCGAGCGGGCACACCTACACCTCGATTGCCGCCGAATTTCCGCAGGTCCGTGTGCGATTCACTGTTCTACAACAAAGGAAACGCAGTACGACAACAAACTGCGTTGCGGTAGATTACGCCGAAAGTGACAAGAGGCTGGAGTTTGTGTTTTCACAAGTTGCGTGCTCGTGAAAGTATAGTCGCAAGCAACGGGATTCTGCGGTGAAAGGCGAAAGTACGATTCCGTCACCAGCTCGTTGAACATGCGCCAAACGTGTCGTTTCGTGAAAGTCACGCGTCTATGTTATTGGCGTGAATTAGCCAAGAAGTTGCTTAGGATCGTTAACAGACTGTCGTTATAATTTCTTATGCCCGTTTCATATGGTGAGAACTTGAGTGCGTTTTCGCACTTGCTAATCCGCAGTTGCGCAAATATACGCCGTCTCATCCTTCTTGCACGCGATTTTTGTATGTTCGAAGTGCTGAACTTCGAAGTCCGGCATAACACAGATGCGCAAAGGAATGGGGACTCATCACTACGTGGATTGTAAGCATGCCATTGCGATCTGCCTTCTTAATTTTTGTTTTGAAAAAGTAACGCACTCAAACACAAACAGCTGCCACGAAAGCAGTTTCTGAGTTGTTTTACTTTGTTTTCGCCGAACCAAACTGACGCCAAGAATCCTGCGTTCGGCGTTCACACATGCGAAAGTCGCAGATGCCGCGCTCGGTGCATGTACGCGAAGTTTGCATTTGCGGAAAGCGTAGCTGCGAAAAACGCAGTTTGAAATCGCGCCATGTCAAACAGGCTTTACCCTACCGTGGGAAAGCTCGATTATGATAACCCTTACACCTAGGCGAAGCGAGTAGATAGATGCACCTGACGGGCACACGTCATAATAGCAGTGTAGATATTCAACAAATACACATAACGAGGCTGCATGGACAAGAACGGCACCGAGAGCGGCGCTGCTGCGCCGGCGTTGAGAGCGCCGCACGCGAAGCAAAATTCTATTAGCGGTTGGTACCCCTCTCCCATCTCTCGTTCGCGCCGCCTTGATTGCCTCCTGCACTGCGCGTGTTTGGGCACGTTTCGCGCCGCGTGCGGTGTGTGCCTACGCGTGTGCGCGTTGGAGATTTCCTTCGAAGGGCGGCGTATACAGTCTGTTTCACATTTAGGGGAAAACTCGGAGCGCATTGCATCGCGATGCGGCGAGCGCTTAAGTCAGGCGGCGGCAGCAGCTCGCGCAGGTGCTCGAGGGGCGGGATGTTGAACGGCGTCGTCTGCTACGGCGGCGCGCGCTGGCCGCATTGTCGGGAAACGTTCTACTGTCAGTTGCAGGGCGCCGATCTCATCGTTACGGCGTGAAATGAGCCGGTATTCTTTAATATGCGTTGTGCGACGCCAACTGATACGCCTCGAAGGTAAGTTCATCGCTGCAGGGCAGTCATAGACGACTTATTGATTCCATACATTCTTGACGGCCCGTTTCTGGAAGGCGACTATATATTCTAACGCGATAGGTCGCCGATCCACACTGGTCGTGTTGTGCAACAACTGCTAGAAGAGCGCGCAGTTACTCTCTTGGAGTGGCCGCCTCAATCCCCGGGCGCCAACATCATTTAAAACGTCTGGGGCTCGTTGAAAGTATCGCTGGCGCACCACCCCCTCTATCAGTCGCCCGAGGATAGGCTTCGATCCACCATCGTCAGCGACTGAGACGCGCTGCGAATGAACTCATACCTGATCAAGTCATTCCGCACTTCACTGCCTTCCAGGATGAGCGCTGTCATCGCTGCCGCTGGGGACATGACGAGATACTAGAGAGTTTTAGAATAGGGGCCCCAATAGTTTGGGGCCCCAAACAGCTTTGCGGGTGTTAGCGTTGGGGCACGTAGGAGTGAGGAGTTTTAGAATAGGGTTTTACGTTTGCGGATAGCGTCTTGCGCTGGCAGCGCCACTATACGGCGTCAAAGAAAAGCTATTATAAATAATTAAATAAAATATACCATTTTATGATAGGAATAATAATTTTGACTTGCGTGTATTTGCGTTTAATTACAATTTAGAGGTTATTCTGTAAGCAGCAAATAATTAGTTGCGCTTAGTTTTGAGCAAACCAACTTTACTAGCCTTCACCAGCCAAGCTTAGCCGTGTTAGGCCTACGAGCCATAAAATCCACAATCGAATTCAATATCAGCGGCGTCTAATGAGTCAATCTTCATAACACACGCTAGTTGGGAGAAAGCGATAACTGCAGTCACTTCTCCTAGCTTGCGAACTTCACGCGTTACCGCGAATCGAACCCAGTTTTGTGCTAGGTTAGAGCCGTCGCTTCGATGGGTGCCGCCATGTTTGCCGACGCAAAGCTTTTGGGGACGCTATTTGGGCTCCCGCTAAATCGGTGAAATAGCGTTCCCAACGCAAAACCCAAACGCAGTTTGCGTCGTGCGCATGCGCAGTGGCTTCGACGCTATTTCTTTGGGGCCCCAAAACGTTTGGGGCCCCTATTCTAAAACTCCCTACTAACTGAAGTTCCGAGCGTGACGTGTCCATTTCCCCGCCGGCGGGCAGAGTCTGTCTGGTGTAGCGAATGATTGTCGAGAAAAATTATTTCCAGCTCATTGTCTGAACCTAAAACATTCATTTAATCGTATTCGTTTGTTTCATCGTGTTCGACTCCCATAGTTATCATTGTTGAGTGCTTTGTTTTCCTTTCGAGTCAAACAAAGACTGAACACGTTGCGCGCACATCTTGGTGCGTCTTGTCGCTACTTATTACGGTAGCACACACAGTGAAGAAATGTACGTGCACTGCCCCTGACAGTAACACGCTTCGCAACAATGCGGCCAGCGCGCGCCGCCGTAGCAGACGACGCAGATCACGACTCCGCCCCTCGAGCGTCTGCGCCTGCTCGAGCTGCTGCCACCGCACGACTCCATTGCTTGCCGCATCGCGATGCAATACGTTCCGAGTTTTCCCCTAAGTGTGAAACAGACTGTACACGCTTCTATTTGCCTTTAAGAAGTTCGGTACGCTTGACGATTATTTTTATGGCTGCAATGCGGCGAAAGGGCAGCGTCTGCTTAACCATGTAAGTGACGCTGAGCAGGTGATTGGAAACGACATCGTATGTACCGCCGGAAAAATCGTCAGCACATACGATGCGGCACATACATACGGCACATACGAGCTAAAGTCATTTTTGCAGTTTCTCACAATATGTTTACTACAAATCCGTGTTGTCTCTGATGGCGACAACAGACTTCCATCGACACTGTGCGGAAATAAACAAAATATATCGCTGCATAGCACAAGTACGATATGCGCACACAACTTTAACTAGTGCGTCCCCTACAATATGGAATAGAAGCAGCAATGTAGACAGCTTGACCATTTTTTAACAGTGCTCAAGAGACCGAAGTTGAAAGTATTAGTAATCATTTCTGCTTCAGCAATGCCGGCGCGACCAAGACGCGCGCGTGTATCGTCCAGTAACTCGATCGATCGGTGCAGTGGTGAAGCGGGAATGAACTCCGGTCATGTTCAATGCATCGTGCACATATTCAATTTCTCGGCACGCGTGAACTTTGGCCACTACTAGTGCATACAACAGAAGTGGTTTCCATTCTTGGGCAGCGCACACATAAACGAAACACGAGAAAGAAGACAGGACAAGCACTCGTCGAACAACTTAAAGTTTTTATATGAATGATAGGATTATGTACCGAGTAATTATTAAGTTCATGTGGGTTACATATAAAAACCGTCGTACACTCAGGAGTGATCAATGAACGAGCTCGCTTCATTTGTCAGTTGTTTACTTCGCTCGGCGCACCGCAGTAATCCATGCGTGTCGTCTGCTTTTTTCGTACCATTTTCTTGTGAATCGGCAGAATTTCACTGGTGGCATCAACCCTTTGTGTTTACATTGCTGTCGTGACAGTTAACAACACAATAATAATTTCCGGTCATCCGAAGAGGCACCGTCGCAAACAAGAGACGTTTCGCGCGCAGCGCGAACTGAACGCGGGCGCGACCGCTAAGGGAAGCGGCGGCGGAAACCTACACCCGTTGGAGATGAAATCGTTCCGCCAGGGGAGAAACGAGCGCTGGCGTCTAGGATGAAACTTGGCGTGCGGTCGTCCATAGTCATTGCAGTGTGAATATTGTGACCACACCCAAAAGTTTCACATGCGCGAAATGAAATGTGCAGAGTTGGCCATTCACGGAAGCACGGATGAACTCGATTTCGGCAATCCTTTACTCGTCGGAGCAGGTCATACGACATCTGACTTGACGTCCCGACAGCCACCCAAACGATTTCTAAAACACCGTGACGAAATGCGGCCTCGGCGCTGACGGCCCGTATATCGCTGCACGATGGCTGAAGCGATTGGACGGTCGAGGCCGAAAACACCGACGGCGTGTAAGCCTCTACACCGCCAGCGTCAACGTAGGGTAGTTATCCCTCGCCGTTCCCATCGCCCAGCGGGGGCTTCACATCTATTGCTGCGTAGGGGGAGTAAAAGTAGGCTACAGTTATGTCTGCGGGCCTGTAGCGTAAAGCAGGAGCCAGTACCACACCACTGGCGTGATCGCGAGAAACGATCTGACGGCATTTCGTTTACCAGTAACCGAAGCGCCTGGCCATAAGGTATGTTTGGAGTGTCTGCCAAAGTGTCTTGAGAGCCTTTGTGAAAATTTCAAAGTCCACGATTCGACTTATTTACGTGATTCACGACATAAGCAGCACACGAGCGGGTGTCTGGGGCGATGTGAAGGCCCATGTGTTCGTGTTGAGTATGGAGGCAGCCCACATATATAATGCGTTGATACATGTTATATCGTGCATATCACTCAGTACGACAGGAATGGATACATTACTCATTCTCTGCGTTTATTCCATCCTCATTTTCCCGCCCCTTGGGCGGCTCCAAGCGCGCGCCTTCTCATGGCGCTGCGGTTGGCAGCGACGCCTTATATAACATATCCCCTCGTGATAAAAAAAAAGTCCGGTATTTCTTGATGTAGTCATGCAGCTTCTTTGGCGTCTTGTTGCGGGCGCTTCTTCTCACGCGCTCTTCGCATCTTGGCATATTACTTGAAGCTTGTTGTGTGCGCCCTGCAGCAGGTGGTTCAGGATTCAGGTGTGCATTATCTGCGCTTGATGTGCCAGGTTGTGACGAATGGCTTACAGCCGCACTAGTTGAGTTATCGGATGCCGGTGAGCTGTTCATGACAGCAGTGTTACCTGATTTCATTCTGCTGATAGCTTCAGGGTGAACGGCCGCAAATTTGGAAGCATTCCACACATCATCATAAAAACTTTATTGTAAGACTGAGGAGTTTGGAGCACGCATGCTCCTGGGCCCCCGCACGACCCCACTGCACTCAAGCGTTTATGTTGCTTCGCTCCATAACGCTGGCAGCCCGATCAGTAGCCATGGTCTGCACGGCCGGGTCTCTAGAGCGCAGCAGGGTCTCCCAGTCCTCCCAGGTCTTCAGGTGCTCGAGGCCCCGCGGGGGAGGATCCGCCGGGCAATGAGAAAGGAGGTAGAGAGCTGAAGCGCGAGGTTCGGGACAGAGACTACAGGCTGATGTGAGGAAAATTGGGTGATAATGAGAAAGAGTCAGAGGAGATGGGAGAGTGTGAGTTTGTAATCGGCGCCAAAGGGTTGCTTGTCGATTGCTAAGGGATTTGTGCGGTGCGGGGTACAGCTGACGCGCCGCCTTGGAGGCATTCGTCAGCTCGTTGAAAGTGTGCGCGCGCTCCTTCGTGAATCCCGGATCGGAGGCCGCAAGAGCCCGGTTTAAAGACGAGACGTTCATTTGAGGAATCGCCAGTCCACGGGATTGACCAGTCGTTTCAGCGAGTGCGAAAGAGAAAGTCTGGGGGCGTTTGCGCCTGAAATTTCTCCCTTTGCCTAGGTACCACGGAGGAGCAGTTTATTTGGTCGTTCTGTCCCTAGGCGTGCCCTGGCGTGCCGGTATTTTGCCATGTGTCGGCTGGCGATCCGGGCGTCGTGTACAAGTTTTCCTCGTGCGTCTCCTTGGGTGTTGCTGGCGCAGTGCACTGGCACGAACGATTGTTGTCGTTTGGTCAGTGGTCTCCCGTGAAGGCGAGTATGATATGGCGTTGCCCTGTCACTACCAGCGTCACACGTATACTTCTGATCGCGATCGGTACCGATCCGGATCGAAATTCTCGACTGTGATTGGGTCTCCAGCTCATTTTGTCCAAAGGAGGCAATCGCGACCGCGAAATTCGATCAGAATCGGGCGTCATCGTGATGAGCAGTGAGCCGGAACACAAAATACACACACAGCGCACACTGTCAACAGTTTCATTGCGAAAGCATTGCAACCTTTCAAGATTAGAGCATGGCACTAGTCACTTGATAGCTATAGCATATATTACATATATAGCAAAATATATAGCATCTTCACAGTTTGCCCTGTGTGTGCGTTTTCGTTCCTTGCTTGTGCCCCTGTCACACTGGTATCTTACCGTCCTCGCGAATTTTTCCATGCGTCGAACGCTTCGAGAGGGCTCAGTTGCGCGTTATTCAATTGCCATAATTTAAACTTTAAAATACTACTAACTTGTAGCGTGGGGTCTCTTTTTCATGTTTCTGTGTCTTCGTCCGCTTCCGCTGCTGCCTTAGTATGTCAAACGGCAAACTTCTGACTGCTGTTGCAGAAGTCTTGGCGGCACAAGTTGGCGTCTGGACGTAATAATATTTATTTTAAGCCCAGCACGCTTAGGCCTCCGCCACTCCAATCTACGGGCCATCCTGCTTCCAGCTTTGATCTCCCCACTACCCCTTGGGTGCCCTTGGGATCCTGCACCGCGTGCTTTATTGTGACCTCGGGACCTCTCCTGAGGCCTCCGGTTGCATGTGCCCTCCTGGAGCAGTGCTTGTAAAAAATCCAATCTGTCGTCGCGACTTAAAAAGCGACCCGCGACTTATGCAACACCAGTCAGAACCTTGCCTGTCGAACCAAGTCATTCTCACCTAATTATTTAAATGATTAAGCGACTTCTGTAGGTGTCGGTCAATGTCATATTAAGCGACTGGCGAATTTGTTCCCTTTACTGGACGGATCCTGCATCTCGTCATGCATTTTGTAGCTGCGTATTCGTATAGATGTAGGAGCTCGGTGGGAGATCTATCAGTGCAGGCAGCATGCGCTAACCCCATGTGGCAGATACTGCTTGATGATTTCTAGTATATCATACCCGCGCGCAGCTATCGTGTGCGCCACAGATAAGTTACTTGGCTCAGCCATAAGTTCCAGCTTTGCTCCGACACCACGTAAGTGCTGGTTTTCCATGTCTGTCTGTCCACCCAGTTCTTTCAGCTGACAACGACCGCTTGCATCACTGATTTTCATTTTTCGTTGCCAGGATCGTGATCCCCACCTTCACATTGCATTAGTACAAATAATAAGAAAGCTTTGACCACTATTGTCACCACTTTGATTAAAGTTCAGGTCCCTGCAATAATGTGCATTTCTCTGTTCAGCTACCCACAGCACTAGCCATTAAGCAGTTTTGTTCCATTGTATATCTATCATGAAAAACTAGTATCAGCATACATAATTACGGACACTATGATTCAATTATGCACTCAGCATCTCTGTAAACTTGCAATATTCACCCTCTCAAGCATAAAGCGCACTCTCAAGGGCCATCATAAAACAATATCTATACATTTCTTTTCTTGGGCGTTCTTCGAAAGTATACTTTTTTCACTAGAAGGTTAGTAACAATGAGCACCTCACCGTCATGGGCTACCAGTTTGGTGCAATGTCCCACTCATTATATAAATTTTATAGATGGATCGTCATTTGAAGAAAACGAATTCTTTAACAAATGGTCCATTCTGCGTTATGGTTCTACCTACCTGTCTTCGTACCTCGCTTGTGTTCGGTTGGCTACTGGCACGGCTAGTAGCGGCTGCGATACTGACTTTTCTTGATGGCGCTAGCTATGCACCATATTTAGCAGTTTCAATGAAAAACTGGCGCATTTTTAGAATCCTCAAATCTAAGCCGACCTAGAGTTAGGAATATAAATGTATGAAAAAAAAAAAAAACTATCGGTCTACATTCGAATAAATACGGCATATACTTCACTATCACTAATACTGCTTCACCTTTCTGGTGAAACTGCAGCCCCCCCCCCCTTTTTTTTTCTTTACTGCGACTCCGAGTGTAAGCGCTGGTGTGGACGACTGTTATTCATTACGATTTAGAATGAAACCGGCTTGGTCCCAATTCGGTTACTGAGTCAATTACATATATTTATGACCTCTTCATGACGATGTTTCCATCCCAAATAAATGTTGTAAATAATATTGCTTGCTAGAAAGAGAAGCAATAATGAGGCACATAGCCTTCACGTGGATTTCAACTGCCGTTGACAAGACACTACCAAAGGGTCACTGCAAGTTCTTTTCAGGGTCAGCATGGAGAGCAATTTGTAAGCGGCGTTAACATATCGCAACGTATTCATTCTCCAGGCATAGGTATACTCATACCATTAGAAATAGCCAAGTTGGTTACCTCCTTCTCTTAAATAAAATGAACTTCGTCGTGTCTATATATTTAAATATATTGTGTCTGTGCAAGGTTTTCGCAGTGGAAATGAACCGTCATCAACGCATGGGGACTGCTTCGTCCCCCCTCCCTAGCTGCGTGTAGGGCAAGAGGCAAACACCCCAGCTCGGTGGAATAGTTTTCAATTAATCGCAGTGGAAACTGAACAAAACATGTCTGTGGTGCTTCTAATGTGCTTGTCCTCATATCGTCGCACGTATGCGCACACTTGCGACGAAGCTTTTCGTCACACACAATAACATTTTAACTGAAGAGGGAGAGGCAACTCAAAATAAATGTCAAATATGGGTAACTCTGGTAACGACACTTTAGGTGGGAGGAGTTCACTTCAGCATCGCTCGAGTAGGCTCTGCTGCGCTCCCCCCCCCCCCTCCCCCCCACCTCTTGGTCACGGCCTACAGTGAAAATGACATTTTATTCACAGGCCCTCAACAAAATATTTCACCAGCTTTCTAGGAAGCTCTTCCGTGAGGCCACGGTATGTGGCTGTTATGAGCGTCTCCTCCTTTTCTGTGCCGTCATCCTGGCGCGTTTTCTTGTGATCCATGTCAACTCGGATCTTGTGGGAGGCCAGTTCTGGAAAAACAATTTTTTTTATTCGAGTGTTTATTCTAGGGTGGTTGCTTGGGGTAGTAGGTAATTCACGATAAAAAACGACGTACAGCCCGAAAGACAAGGACTGCAGGAGACGACATACACAGCGCAGTGTATGTAGTCTCGCAGTCCTTGTCTTTCGGGCTGTACGTCGTTTTTATCATGTTTTTATCATTAGGATTGCCAACAACTTATCCTAGAAGGAAATGGATCAAGAGTCAGTAAAGTCTTTTTCGGTGTAAGGAGGCTCGGTTAAAGGGTCCATGAACCACCTCTTGGGCTTGCTAAGAAAACACAGACCCAATAGCTGTCATCAATCATGAAGGGTGTTTTGCGCGTCTTCCTACTGTTACTGTGTGAAGTAAATGAAAATCTGCGTGCGATATTATAATAATTACGTACAATAATAATTACAGCCCATGCTCGGCCTCAAGGGTGAATGAGCAAGCAGCACGGCCTTAAAAATGGTAAAATGGTCCATTGTACAAGT
Organism: Dermacentor andersoni; assembly: GCF_023375885.2. Classification (NCBI taxonomy): domain Eukaryota; kingdom Metazoa; phylum Arthropoda; class Arachnida; order Ixodida; family Ixodidae; genus Dermacentor; species Dermacentor andersoni. The sequence goes on from NC_092816.1 coordinate 53,686,748, forward strand.
CTAAAAAATTGCATTTAGAGCGTGCAATTACGACTAAGAATAATAAATAAGAGCAGTCTTCGAAAGTGTCTATCGCACGGTCATCATCAGCTTAGTTCCTAGTGTCGCTAGCAAGTTCTATAGCAATGAAAATGCAATGAATATTAAGTGCAAGCCGTGGCACAGTTAACATTCATGGTGCAATTAGGAGCGTTGCCAATAATTGTTGGGTCCTGATTTGTTTGGATGTTAAGAAGTATTGTAGAATGTTTCCCCTGTATCTTCAGTGAACTAAACATGAAGCCTTGCTTACAGTTGATTAAAATTAGGGGCAAGGTATGGACCAGGTATAGACGAAGTTTCAAGCACGTGAAATAATTAGAGCCTCAGCAGTAGTAAATTATGTATGCAAGGGCTCTGGAGCGTTCATGTTCTAGAGCACCACTGCAGTGCGATGCGCCCAAAACCATGCAGGCACTGGATTACCCACATTATGAGCTCTGCTCACTTCTATGTAGGCGCAGTTGGTCATGCGTGTCTGTTGGTGCAGAATGTCAAACTCTTCTATGGAATCGTATCATATACAGGGAATGCTATGGAATATGCATGCTCTGTCTGGGATCCTCATCAACGTAACCTATCTAATACACTGGAATCAATTCAAAACCGTGCAGCCCGGTTTATCTACTCTGAATATTCTTATCATGCAAGCGTGTCTGAACTAAAATCCCGTGCCGGTCTTACTAATCTAGAATCGCGACGTCTTATTTCTAGACTGTGTCTTTTTCACAAATTCTATCATTCACCACTGCACATTTCAGCTATATTACCAGCTCATCGTCAGTCCAGCCGCATTAACCACAGCAAAGCCGTGTATCCTCCCCCGGCGCAGACTACCTCTCATCTGCGATCATTTTTTGTGAAAACCGCCAGGGACTGGAACGGTCTGTCTGCCGACATCACGCACCACTCCGACACTCATCACTTCAAGCATGCTCTGGAATCACTGTTTTGTTAAAGCCCATCCCTCATGTAATACCCCATCTCTGGGGCCTTTGAGGTATAATAAATAAATAAATAAATAAATAAATATTGAGATACAGGGAATCTCTTACCAGTCTCCACAGGCTTTTCCTTATGGCCAATGGTCTCCTCTTTGGCCATAGCAGCCGAAGCTACATTCTCGTCCACTATTTGGAGCGTCGCGTTGCGACTGTCGATTCGGCTTACCGAGACCTGCAGAAGAAATATTTCTTTGTCTTTCTGCTCTCTTACAACAAGGTGCCATGAGTAAATGCACACTTTAGCAAGATCTAACATACGTGAGCATATTAAAGAATATAATAAAATAACGAGAGTTATGGCTATTTCATTTCTGAACTAAATTTGGCGGTCGCGGTATCTGATGCTTCCGAAGCATTGCACGACCAGTGAAAAGAACTATGAGGTGTACGAGTAGCGTGTGTCTGTCGACATCCAGTGCACCTAAATCCCGGTGGCGTTCTAACAATTGCTAGTAGGTACAGTGGGGCGGGACGTTTGTGGCGCTCGATGTTTCTGTGCAGGCGCGAGCAAGAGCGAGTGGGAGAGAGAAATTCTATCTTCGGGCCTTTGCTCCTTGAATATGCGACTCTGCCTAGGCATTAAGGAGGAGGTTTCTTGGCACGCGTTGTAGAATTGTCCCCTAGACATGCCGGCATTATGGAGTACAGTCGAGTTTGTTTATGCTCCGCCACTGGCTGCCCGTGCGTGTGGCAGTGGGCATGGGCACCCCGTTTGGTGATCACTGTGTCTGAAGGGGCAAGGTTTTGACTGATGTTGTATAAGTCGCGGGCAGCTTTTTTTTTTGTCGCAACCATAGATTGCATTCTTTACAAGCACTGCTCCAGGAAGGCACATGTAACGAGCTAATGGAGGCCTCATGAGAGCACCTGAGATTATAATAAAGCAGGCGGCGCAGGTGTTCCAGGTGTTGGTGTTGGTGTTCCATGAGTTGGGGCCGTGCCGGCCTCGGCGAGTCCCAACCCAAGGACCAGTCCGGTTTCTAGCATGGTGTCCTCGTTTCTGCTTTGGTGTCCTGGAGGAGCCGCCAATAATGCGAAATAATGACACGTTGCTACCATCACTAAAAAACACAGTTGAACAAATTACGTCCAGCCGCCAACTTGCAACGGTAAGTTTAGCACTACCGTACTCCGTGAATTCTGCCGGCACGCCTAGGGACAAATGCATACAACACGCGCTGAGAAACCCCTTTGTAGTGCCTAGGCCACCTAGGCAGAGTCATATTCAAGGAGCAATAGTCCCCACTTTTCCTCTCTCGCACCCGCTCTAACTCGCGCATTCGTGCTAATGTCCTCCGTCTCAGCAAGTGCCACGTCCCGCTGTAGCCACTAACAATTGTCGATACGCAGGCCATCCCAACGCTATGCTAAAAAGATGCGGTGGCGCTGCCATCGGGAGTCAGTCACGCGGTAGGCACTCCGCTGAGCCAGTGTGCTTACATCGATTTTTGCTGGGTTTTCGCAGGTGCGTGTGTGATTCAGAGGTTAAATTTCTTACCCCACTGTAGGGAAGCTTGAATAGGATTAGCTTTGAACGTAGGTACAGCGAACGGAACGTCACATTAGCCGTGTAGATATGAGAGATTCACATACACAGGCTGCGTAGCCACTGCAGTGTGAATATCATAACCACGTCCGTACCTTTTCCAAATGTGAAATGTAAAGTGCAGAGATGGCCATTCACGCCAGCACGAATGAAAGCGTGATTTCGGCGATGCTTTAAACGTAGGAGCAGGATACACGTGGTATGATCCCACGTCTTACTTGTCCCAACAACCACGAGAACAATTTCTAAACCATTGTGACAAAATAGGACTTCATATCAGACTCCTGTATCACTCTACGACGGCTGGAGCAATTCGACTGCCGCCGTCAGAAGCGCAGATGGTTCCTACGTTCACATCCCTTATTTGCAACTCCAGAAGATGTTAGAAGTGCTGGCAACACTGTCTAAATAAACGAAGATGGCTACGTTGGGGCACAATAACGTAAAGCTATTCCAAGCTTTTCTATTCCAATTCTGAATCAGCCCTCCGCGATTGGTCAACAACTTTTTGGGGTGACCCCCACTTCGCCTGTCAGTCACACGATGTCATAGAAACCGCGATAACTCCCCATCTGATATGGCGTGTACACTCTGATTATGCATGATTAGACCGAGCAAAAGAAAAATAGTTATTTCTTGTTTGACACCTTTTCGTCATTAGCCCTCGGCTATTGCTCAAAAGTTTTCGGGCTGCACCTACTTCACCTGGCTGTCACGTGGCGTCCCAACACCGGGAATGCGCACCACGTCAAAGTGACGTGTCCGCGTCAAAGATGCATTAATATGCCGAAACAAACTGGATTTTTCTCTGAATAGCCGCAGGCTGCCCCGTGCGGAAAGGAATAAAAGTTGTCTGCCGCCTATCACTCCGGCACTGGCTACACGCACCTGCCGTAGAGTATGGTTTATTTGCGCACAATAAAGCTTTTTGCGTGGCCGTGTAACGTTTTCGAGCACTTCCGGCACGTTTACGGCCTCGCTTAGCAGACTTATCGTTGCTGAGGATCGTATTTAGCGGAATTCTTAACCTTCTGTTGCACGCGGCCGCCATTTTCGACCAGCCACCGCAAGCTAAGTAAGGGTAAACGGTCCAATCGCAGACACCTGAACCATCCTCTTCATATAGTTATCGACTTTCAGTGCACTGGATCGGCCCCATTCAATCCCTCTCCACTTGAGTGTGCTCCTCGCCTCCTATCAGCCAATTAGATGAGACAAGCCGCTCAGTGTAGGCAATGGTATTCGTTTTTAAAGCAAACAAAAGTGACCTATAAATGAGGAGAGCGTTTGATCGGTCTGTTTAGACCAAATTGCGGGTCACCGCCCAACGCTTGCGTCGGCGGTTATGCAAGTTTGACGTCAGGAGATTGGAATAAAAACATATTGGAATAGTTTGACGTTATAGGGCCGCAGGTTCACGGGGGCTCTTTCACTCGGTGGTGCGCTCACGCGTTTCTCGTTCGTGGCGTCGAATCGAGGTGTTTCGGCGAAGCCTAAAGGGTCCGTGCTGTCGATTACCTTATTTTGGTCGGTCTCAAGCATCCCAGGCAAACCCTGGATATGCATACGTGGCTTTCGGTATGACCGCGAATTTCAGGTTACCGTAGGGCAGACTCTCCGCGCCGAAGAAATCACGACTGTGAGTGCCGCAAGGAGCCGTCCACCATTACTGTTCATCCACCACTACTGCTCAGCTTGGTGATGGCACCAATCTGCTATCGCCTGGCTGAGATGCCTGGAATTCACTTCAGTGTGTATATGGACAACGTCACAATATGGACCAACGGGGGCTCCGACTGCGATCAGTCCGATGCCATTTAAGCCGGACATTTATAAAGCAGGTCGGACTTGTGCCTTCTGTTGACAAAACTAACTTGTACTGGGCACAAACCCAGCCCCTTCAGCCTTGCGATTTTTATTCAACTTTGATGGCGAACAAATATCTCAGCAAGACAGTGTTCGAGTTTTAGGCATCCACACCGACGGAGCCAGTGTTGCAGCAACATGGCATCGCAACATCACTCGAACCTCGCATCAGACACTCCGCCTAATCCGCTGCATCGCGTACAAAAACTGGGGAGGAGAGGAGCCTCGTGGCTGCTCTACTAATTTCAGGTGCTGTATACGGCCTGTAACATATACAGTGTGACCCAAAAGCAACGACAAAAAATCCAATCGCTCAACCACGAAGCCATGGGGGTTGTCACCAAATTACCGCGTTTCATGCGCTTACATCGCCTTGCTCAAATGGCCCACATAAATCCGAACCAGGCAATAGCCGAGACTGCCAAGGATTCACATCAATTCCAACTTAGATCCACGATATCCGATCGGAGCATCATCACACTTCATTTTCCAGTCCCCTCAACGCCTCTACCCTCTGCCCGTGCTCGGTGACATTGTCCCATGACCTGCACAGATTCCCCAAAACGTGAATGCCGATCTCGCAGAGAGGCAGTTGTCTTACACAAGGCGGCATCAAGGAGACATTCGCACTTCTCCTCCCTTTCACCACGCTGTCTACACCGACGGCACCCTCAGTGATGAAGCTTCAGTCTTGGTGCACTACTGCCCACGTACTGCCGCGGCCGCCCTGCCTACAACGACCCATTAATGTTGGAAGTAGCTTCGATACCCGCTGCATGCAATGCCATTCTCAAGCCTCCTTTTGCAGCCTTCCCTCCCACTGTTTAAGCAGACTTGCAGGCCTCCATAAAGGCATGCGCCCGGCCGGACTCGCACAATGGTGCTGTTAACTCGATACACCGGGCGATGCGAATCGCCAACGAGGCTGGCCACACTGTCTGCCTCACATGGATACCAGGCCACGCTGGTGTCGCTGGCAACCGAATGGCCGACCCTGTTGCAAGGGAGCTTCTTTCCTGCCCTTCAGAGAGGGGGCCACAAGTGCGTGACGCCCCACACCCCATCCACCCAGGCACAATCCTGGCGAAGGCGGCTTGAAGAGCGGCGCTCCGGACGCACCCTCCCAGAAAATCCTGCGCTTGTTCCAGGGAAGTTGACCCGTGCTGAAGCCTAACCTGCGACGCATCGTCAGGGAGACAGTGGCGCCAGCCCGCCGCACCAGGATGCGTCTCCAGCCACTTACCTATCCTGTCCAAGGAACCAGCTGCTGGATCGGCAACATATACTCCAGCACTGCAGGAGAGCGATAGCCACTCTCCCCGCTACTGTGAGGCCTCAGTATTTGGACGCCTGACACTAGCCAGCGCCTCATATTCCAGCGGTTACTTCGATTTCTTCAAGACTAAAAAATAGTCAATAATACCTGAACTGATCTCCTGTTCTGTCCCTCCCTCCGCCCCGATGGATGCACTTCCTGGGGGCGGAAACCTTTTATGGTTAGCTTAATAAACTTTAAGAAGAAAAACATAGCAACGCAACAACAACATTAAGCGATGAAAAGGCAGAAATCGTTGAACTCTGCATGCCAACGCCAGGCCGGTGAATTCCTAATTCCTCTTTAGAAAACACGGGGAAGGTGGGAGATGGAAATTCAAGACGATGAGCAATACGAGGACAAGGTGAAAGCAGGAGCCAACGTTTCGACAAGTGTACTTGGCTTCAAGGCGGCATATGCTTTCCTCACCACAGTATATATAGGTGGTGTTGTTCTAAAGGAGAGAGGGTTGCCGCACCCACCCACCTCACACCCTCTCTCCGTCGAAGCTTGTCTCCCGCTTTCACGTTGTTCTCGTTTTGCTTATCGTCTTCAATTCCTCTTTGGCGTTCCATAATGCTTCTGGAAGGGGCGTGGTATCCGTGCATCACGATTTGGCACGTGGGCGCGATTCTTTTTTTATATATAGTATTTATTTACCGGTTGCAACAACGGGCCTTTATTTAGTATTATTGGCGGCACTTCCAGGGCACCAAAGCGGCAACGGGAATACCAAATCTAGAATCCGGACTGGTCCTTAGGTTAGGCCTCACCGAGGCCTATGCGTGCCAGGGAAGTATAAGATCCGCTGTCCGCGATAGTGGACATTCAGAAAGAGTATTTACAAATCCCGCACCGGCTACATTATTATACAGTCGGGTGCTCTCCAGAGGCCTCATTTTGCCGGCTACATGTGTCCTACAGGAGCAGTACTTGCTCCAGTACGAGAAAAGCAAACCGCAACAATAACAGCGCCCCACGACTTCTGCAACACACCACGCCCGTGCGAGGAGAATCACGGAACGCCACCGAGGAGTCCGTCCGTCCGGCCTGTCCAGCGAGCCGCACCAGATTTTTTTAAAAGCACATTCTTTCACGCGAGCCGAAGGTTAAAAAATTCATCTGCGGTTACGTGTTTCACTTTCACGAGATATAAGCTGGCGCGGACAATCTGTCTCGTGCGGCACTTTGAGTGAAGCGTGGCACGGCGGCCTCGGTAATCGCGATGCGTGAGCGGGATTCACAGCAGCCGCCGCAGACCGACGTCCGTTCGTGCAGCACTCCCTCCATACAGACGACGCGCTCTACTCTGGCGCCACCGCGCAGCCATCGTCGCCAGAATTAAGCACGCGTCATGCAGGGCACTAGGCTTCTCACGCTTTCGCCGCACCCTCCCCCCTCCCCCGCTTTCGTTCTCGCGATCTCTGCGCTATCGCCGCATTGCATTTCCCGCTGCACTCCGTGTCGCTGTTTGATCCTTCGCTGTTGTGCTCGTTCGCTCGGTTGCGCCGACACTCGCGCTACGAGGCCGTAAAACATCTCGTCTATAGATACCGGGATAATTGTGGGAGCAGCATTCATTGACCGAACTATGGCATTCGGTACTCCGAACCATTCGATTCTTTTGTATAAACTACACTCACCTACGGCATCACTGGTCCTTCATGGCTAGCTAACTAATCGGTCTCAAGTTGTACATGGCAACGGTCAGCTTTCATCAGCCAACTTTGGTGTTCCTCAAGATTGTATTATGAGGTCCCTTACACTTCCTGTTGTTCGTAAACAGTCTACCCGATGTGCTTACCAGTTACAAGTTCCTCTTGCATGCCGATGACACTACCATTTATTGATCTCACTAGTGATTGACAGTAATGCAAGATCAGCTGAACGCTGAACTTGGCAATATCGACAGGTGGTGCTCACTAAAGCACCAAATTATCTTCGAATCAGTCCATCAAAAACACGTTTTATTTCATAACCTTCAAACAACAATTCCACCTACTACTGGTGTAATATTAAGTAATCATATCCTACCAATACATGACAGCGTTACAATTTTGGGTGTCATTTTAGACAAGCTAATAAATGCGCATGGTTTACTCGCTTCTAAAATAAATTTCATTTTGTATTCAGTTTATCATCAAAACACGCGGGTATTTTCAGCCTCGTATTCTTCGCTCATTATTTTTACATACATTGCCATTTATCATACTGTAAGCACTCGGTGTTCCTATCAACTAAGAATTTGTGCAGCTTCCACAGTGCTGCAACAAGCCAGCTGTTTTACTCCTGAGCGCAAGCGTTACATCCATTATTTATTTATTTATTTACACAATACTGCAGGCAGCAATGCTGCCCAAGCAGGAGAGGGATTACAAAAGATGGTTTTTCAATATATTTTCATATGAAACATGAGATATGCATTCAACAATACATTCTGGCAAATGATTCCATTCTTCGCTCGTAAGTGGAAAAATTTATTTCTAAAAGATTTTAGTGCTTGCAAAGTATGCCTGGACTACATTAGAATGAAAAATGTGCGACGACCTTTGTAGAGCATGCGTAATATATGTGGCATCCGTTACTGGAAGTACCCCGGCGTAAAACCATTTCGTGTTACAATGTACTTGTTGTATGTGGCCACTATTCGCCAGTCACGCAGGCGGAGGACAAAGCCGGTCCGCACCGCACAGCATGGTCTGACTGGATCGTATGAGCGCGAGGACTCACGCGGGCCCTGTCGGGCATAAAGCAAGCGCTGCGCAATATGCACTACATCTGCGTGTAGCTGCGGTCTGCTACGTAGCGCAGATACGGCAGGGTACCCCGACGAGTCCACTGGCTCAGCGCTGTGCTGCTCGCTCATGACAAGCGCGTTTGGCTTACGTTTGGCGCGTCGGAGCTGCCAAAATCGGGAGCAGTGGCGTCTACAATAACATCCAAAATCACATGGGAACTGCGCGCCACGGTGACATACAGAAGGCGGTGCCTTGTGAGCACGCCCCGCTCTGTCGTAACCTTGGCAGTGAAAGGCATTGAAGGAGGAGCGGAAGCACCGCGAACGCCGCGTTTTGCCAATAAATCCACTTCTGGTGAAACGCATCGAAGTACTTTTCGTGACAAAGTGTTTATTAAATAGCGTATTTTAACTTCGAATGCTTTTCTCTACTTCGATAAACATTAAGTGGGTCAGGGCCCGCTTAGGTGACTCCGAATTCGTAAACGTTACGTAAAATTGGTAGAGTTGAAATATACACTAACAGCTTGTGACAAAAACCAAAGGAAGTGTAATTGAATTAACAGAAAACAATCACTTACCCCCTTGTTGTGTAACCTTTCCTTGGCTTCCTTGAGCTTCGCGTCAGTGAAGGAAAGATGTCCATTTGCGACGGCTTTAAATGTGTTGCCTATGGTCATGGCGCCCTGAAAAACATGGTGAGACATATTCAAGCCCGGACATACCTAAATAGCCATGAAGTATGCCTGGTCTTAATGAAATGGGCAAGGCGAGACGCTGTATAAGTTATATTCACAATCTGGGCATAAACGCATTGCAGTTGAAATCAACAGTGGCATACGAACAACACTTATGGGATGAAAGTCGTCCCAGTGAGTAGGGATTACTGCTCTCAATATAATGGTAGAACAAAATGCTTGCTTATAGAACACGTAAGGCACGCAGTAAGTGCACGCAGAAAAAGGAACATGCGCAGTGAGCAGCATGTGCGGGAACCACCACGATAACCACCCAGACGAAAACGGGAGGTCTTTGTGCGTTTTTCCTACGTGTTTTGTTTATTGACTATCGCAAATTACTCGAGACAGGTGAAAAGCTTTGAAGACCTTACAGGTATTTCACCTGGCGGGAAAACGTTGGCTGTCAGAGATGAAAATGAACGGCAGAGTACGCCTTTCTGATTTTCAAGCCTGAACCGCAGCGCAGGTGCGTCTGTACCCCGTCACTGATTTCGAAGCATTTTCGCACGTTTAACATTTTCTGCAGAGAAAGTGCTGAAAACCCTCAATTTTCAGCCACGTGGTGCTTTAAAAGTGGAAGCTTTATCAATCGGTAAACTAACAAGCGGTTCCCAACTGACGCTGTCGATACCTATGACGTCACTGACAGTGACGTCATAGGTATCATGGGCCCGGTGTGGCATCGTATAGGTATCGTGGGCCCACGTGCGTAGTCGAACCAACAACCAGCTGCGTGGCTCAGCAGCAGAATGCCACGGTGACTGAGCCCCCAGAGGCGGCCGGGTGAAAGCGGGATAAACGAGGCCGCGCGTAGACGCCGACAGCGGTTGCGTGACGCGACGTGTGGCCGGTGTACGTGGTACACTTTTAGTTGTGTGTCGCCGAAGGGCAACTCGAGCTGCCGGGCGACTGGAAAACGACAGGCCGCGCCCGCCCCTCCAGCCGCCACGCTACTCCCGTTACATGCAGCGGGTATCCTGTGTCGGAGCGCCTCCCGCGTGCAGGCGGCCCCCGCACGCAGTGTTAAGGCGCAACAGGGGGCTCAAAAAAGAAACGGTTCGGGACAGGAAAGACGCTGGCCACGCTGTTGTTACACGGTTCCTTCAGTTACACCAAATCACAAAGTCGCAATTGGCTGCGTAGCATTTCGTTATCGATGCGCAGCTCGTCTCTTCTCTGAGCGATGAGCAAAGCGTAAGCTCGACGAGCATTTCTCTCCCGCCCTCTCTCTCTCTCTTTTCAATATCAATGTGCATCTTAACTTTGTCACCACAAATTCAATTAGGCAGAAACTTTCTTTCGTTATTTGATTGAAATGAGAAAACATTGGCATCTATTTCGCTTCCGGTCTCGACCAACAACGATCGAAGTATCATAATTCGTGAATCGAGCATCTGTTTTCATCTAAAGTGCGACACCGTATCATACGCTAGCTTGTAGTGCTAAACAGTCTCATTGTGTGCTGCCCACAAATATTTGTTTATTAATATTTATAATGCTCACTACCTATCATTCCTCTTCTGCTATTTTTTTAGCAAACAGAAGTCTACGGATTTGATCTATCTGAACTATCCATGGTCGAGCGTCGCATCTAAATCGCGGTGGCTAACGTTCCAAGATAATGCGGCGTATTATGCGGGAAGCCATAGCGGGCAATTTTTATCACCCTTTGCTAGAGTTCACCTAAATCTAAGTACGCGAGCGTTTTTTTTTTTTTTTCGGTTCATTTAAATGCTGCCCAAGATCCCCGGCCGATGAGCCACTGGGTTTAAGGGCTAATTCACACCGGCGAATGACAGTGGTCGCGCGACCAAATTGGTCGCAAAGCGACCATTTTTGGCCAGTCGCTTTCTGCACGATTTTTCAGTCGCGCGACTGTGGTCGCAAAACTAATCAGCGGTGCACCGGAAGCGATCTTTCATTTGTCTACATCCGGCCTCCTCCCGCGTCGCGGCAAATTCCGCGTAGGTTCCGAGAGTTCTCACCGAGAACGATAATCTCCGGGATTGCGACTTGCGGGTCGCGCTCAGCCGGTCTCGCCGGTGTGAACATCAGTCGCCTTCGGTCGCTTTTCGATCACGAGTCGCAAATGGTCGCGCGACGTCCTCAAGTCGCCTGTGTGAACGAGCCCTAACGCGGCACTCGCTCGTCGTTCGTACCGATGACACGTCCGCAGCGAGTCACGTGCAGCCTTCGCCGGCTCGGTTGACATTACGTGACACTTCATGCCATTCGAAGAGTCGCGAGCTGCCCTGGCTGCTCCGTTTCTCACAGACGACAGTGGCTTCGGCTCGCCGTGACACTTGTCCAGTGCGATAATTAATGGCTCTGAGGGCTAAGCTACGCGCGCTTACAGATCGAAACATCACCCTGAAGCTGTAGCTATACGAGCCTGTTCCTCTATAAGTGGGGTCGGAATATTATTCCGGATATTTTTCTTTATTTTTCCGTCGTGCTATATTTAATTAATGAATCTTCAACCGCACACTACATCATTGACGTTCATTTGGCTTTCAATGCAAGATTACTAATCCTTGTGTTTCCTACCAAAGCATTGCGGTATTCTATCCGCCGATTTCGTGTCGTTTTATTTACATTTCCAGTAATACAAAAATTTATTTGGGAACGGATGCGAATACTCTCATTACTGAAACACTAGTACGGCAACCGCACGAAATAACTGAATTGCAAATAGACATTTTAGTATGGTGGTTAGAAACGTGCGAGCAGTTCCCCCGTCACGCAGTTTCATTAAAGAGAGACTGACGCGACCAGTGCTCCCAGTATAAGCGCGCAAATGGATTCAATACTGAGAACAAAAGTCCGCTCCACGAGGACGCATCGAGCCATCGCACAAGCGTGGGAAACGTAGATCGGTGGTACTGGCAGCTTACGCAGAAAACGAATGGGACCGCAGGGAGAAGTGGCGACGCGCCGCTGTTCGGTCGTCTTCGACATGGCCTTACAGGCAAAGAACCTTTTACGCGAGAATCGCGAGACAAAGAGCGCCTTGATGCCAGCAGTGCCGTCACCGTCGGGGCATCCTACCATTCATGTCCTTTTTTCTCTTCGTGTTGACTTTAGTCGCCAGTATAAGTTACGTGTATACATCCCGCTGCACATTTTGGCGATTATTTAATGTAACTAACGAGCAACGGCACTTTTCTATCAAGTACTTGCGTTGAGCGCTGGTAGCCTTCAACTCCGCGATATAAATTAAATTTAAAACTTCACTATAGCATCTCCAGGTTTGACTTATAATGAACTTTATGAGGATTAGAGCACAATTCCTTATTTTTTGCTACGTTTGTTGACACGAAAGGTAGGCACGTTGCCGTAAATATAGTTCATCTATTTGTACTTCACTGTAATTAGTTCTCGTCGGCCTTCGTTGAAGTTGTGCAGTGCTCTCAAGTGCTGGCATCAGTTTTGCATTGGCGCCACCGTGGCCGCCACCTTAGGGTAGCTGGCACGTCGATAAGTTGCGTATAAAGAAACGTATAAAGAAAGGACATCGCGTGCGATGCTACCGGCACTCCGTGTACTCTGTCCACTTCGCAGATCGCTTGCAAGATACGGCACCCGCGCGACCGGGCCGTGAGCAGCAGCCACCGGAGTAGGACGCCCCCCTCTGCCTCCGTCACCTCCTACTGTGCCTCGCGCGCGACAGAAGACGGCGCGATTCCGCCACGCCGTCCTCCGTCGCGCGGGCCAAATTGAGCCGCTATCGTCGGCTGACCCTCGCGAACTTTCACTCGCGCATACAGCGTGCGGTGCTCGTCGAAGCTGCTATCGTGTTTGCAATTTATGCGGAACATCAAGGCGACGGCAGAAATGCGCCTAGTGTCGATATAATTGCTATCGCAACAAAAAGAGAAGGGACAAGCCACGGTTATAGTTCTTCTCGTTAACAATTTTTTTCAGCGGCATTCCTACTGCCAGGTGCGCATGCAGCAGGAATTTGTCTGAATAAGCGTGCTCGAAGCGAGAATCGCTCTAGTGTAATTTCACATTGACAAAATTTCAAGAATGTCTTGAAAGACCTACCAGAGGAACGTTGCCGAAAAATTATCTTAACGCTAGTGCATTGTATGCCCCTTTACACGAAGATCCGTCGGCGTCTGCGTGACCGAAAGATGATACCAAAATTGGTTCGCGGCGCAAAGAGTAAAAATTGGAGGCTTATCAAGGTTAAGCCCAGTGGATGCGAAGCGCCGCCGCGTCGCGCGCGACGGCGCGAACCGAAACGTGGAGGCCTCCGCCGGGCGACGTCCGACGGCGCGATATGAGGCCCCATCTGCAGCCGGTGTGACGTCATCACGTGACGTCACATCATGTGATCTCACTTCAGGGTCAATGGTGGCCACCGCCGGGAGGCGACCGACGGCGCGATATGAGGCCCCATCTGCAGCCGGTGTGACGTCATCACGTGACGTCACATCATGTGATCTCACTTCAGGGTCAATGGTGGCCACCGCCGGGAGGCGACCGACGGCGCGATATGAGGCCCCTTCTGCAGCCTGTGTGACGTCATAACGTGACCTCATGTCACGTGACCCCACTTCAGGGTCAATGGTGGCCACCGCCGGGCGTCGCGCGAAGGCCCGAAACCTACGTTAATATGTTTCGCATAAAAACGCGTCAAGAATGCTCGAATTGACGTCAAATTTCTCAGGGGATTTCTGTAAAGAAAGTAAATTAATGTCTTCGAAAAGGAAATGTGGTGCATTTAGGTCTGGATGGGAACTAACCCTTGGCCTCCGGGATGCGAGATGAGCACCCTTCGCCGACGCCACGGCGTCTCCACGGTTCCGGCTGACTCAAGGTGCGCCTATAGTGCGTGCTCTCGTGAGTGTGTTCATGCGTGGAAAGTGCGCGTTCATGACATTTCTAGGTTCTACGAACGGCAAACGCTTTCGCATTCCCACATGTAAGCAGTCTTTAGTGTCTCTGCCAGATAACGTTCTTCTTATATTAACGCAGCCTTTATATGACGTAGAACGAATTCAAATTCCCCAACTTTAAGCAAAATTTTGTATAGTTGACAGATACGCTAATAGCTTCTCAGAACAAAAAGAAAGGTATATCTGTATAAACAGAAAACAGTCACATACCCCGAAGGGCAGCGCCGCACGGTGAAGATCTCCAATTTGCTTTTGTCGGGGAGCACAGTGTCTGTGAAGAACTACGACGTTTTCCATCACAGGTAGCTGAAAAATAAAGAAACAGAATTTAAGGCTTGTATTTGTCACCGACAATTGGAACCGACATTCACGGCTTGAAACCCGATACCAGCGTCCGTAGAACACCAAACCGCTAGAAGACTCGACAGCTCCAAGGGGTTCTTACCTTCGGGCTTTCCGGAAGGAGTGCTGGAATGAGGCACCGAACGCGTTAAGCGGTCTCGCGCGCTTCTAACCACGCGCAGCGTTCCCCGCGCAAAAGCGCTGGAGAAGGCGGCCCACTACAGCGTCCCTGTTCTTCGCTACAATTACCCCGGGGAACGAAAAGGCAGCCGACCGGCGACCTAACAGCTCCTCAATTAGAGTGGATCATAGTATACGGCTTGAGGCGCTGGACGTTGACAATGTCTCGTCCACGGCGGCGCATGTCCGAAGGCGGTTCAACGGGTTCGATCACGTAGTTGACGGGGATACGCGTTCGAAGACACGGTAGCGCCCTTCGTACTTGGCTAGCACTCTCGAAGGGAGACCAGGTGCAGCGGAAGGAGGCGAGAGCCACACAAGCGTTCCAGGAAGGAAGGTCTGCGCAGAAGTGGTGTCACCGCGAGTGTTCTTCTGGCGCTCTTGGTCACTGGAGGTAAAGGCCCGAGCGAGATCGTGGCACTCTTCACAATGTATTGCCGTGGCAGAAATGGGCGCGCATTCAGATATATCCAGCCCGTATGGTAGAATTGTGTCGATGGTGTGCCACAGGGGCCCACCGCAAAGTAAGAAAACGGGTGGAAAGCCGGTAGGGCTCCGAGTGCCGGTGTCCTACGCGTAGGCCACGAAGGGCAGAATGACGTCCCAATTTGTGTGGTCGGAGGCGACGTCCGTGGCAAGTAGGTTGCCGAGCGTACGGTTGAAGAGTTTCGTCAGGTAACTGGTTTAAGGACGGTGCGCCGTAGTCGTACGATGAACAAAATTAACATGGCACTCTAAGAATCCTTTCAATTACTTCGAGCAGGCAGACGCTTCCGCGATGACTGAGCAGTTCCTGAGGTGGCCATGACGAAGGGTGAATCGACGAAGCAGGAAAGAGGCAACATCGGGCACTGCCGGGTGGGCGGCAGTTTCGGCGTACCGCGTGAGGTGGTCGACTGCCACAATGTGGGCCAGTGCTTTCCATCCGTTCGGTGCCGTCAGCTTTGCTCACGTTCCCCGGATATTTTCTTGCATACCGTCGATAACGCGCGTACGCCAGCTCAACGCGGTTAAGTTGTTGAACTTATTCAACCTTCCGGGCTTCTTTTGACTTCGGCCTACCTTTGTTGGGCGCACGTCAGTGGTTGTTCACCGTATTGACACCGGTCACAATGCTCCGCTGCGCCAGCGTCCATACCCTGTCCCCACTGCCGAACGCCGTATCTATGACGAACATGTTGACATGCTGAAACGGGGTGCGATCCAGCATCCCACAGACCTTCGGCGTCTTCGGTTGTGCCGGTGCGGAAAAAAGATGGCTCAATCAGATTTTGCGTCGATTACCGCCGGTGTAACAAGATTAGTCGCAAGCATGTATATTCTCTACTGGGCATCGACGACGCCCTGGATTGCCTGCAAAAAGAAGAGTTCTCGTCGTTGGATCTGCGCCCCGGGTACTGGCAAGTGCCGATGGCTGAAGCCTTTTGCGAGAAACGCCGAGACGTACATGTGAAACGTCTTTATGCGATCTGGCCTACAGTCCGAGTCGGAGCAATGAAGCAAACTGCCACCTCACATAGCAAATGCTCAGAACACACGAGTCCCCCAATCACAGTCGCGGCACTCCCGAGCCGCGTTCGATGCAACGCCGCAGCGCGCTGGATGCAGCGCTGCCAAGCCTTCGATGAAACGCCGCCGCGCGTTCGATGTAACACTCCTTCCCAACTTTTCTACGAGTGGATCTTTCGCAGCACTTGCGCAGCATGAGGCAAATCAATTTCGCGATGCTCAGAGTTCTCGTCTCTTTTTAGAAAAGTCCTTCTCAAATTATCGGCATGTCCGTATCGCACACGGCTTCCGACAATTACCAAATATGTACGTAGTGATTTCACCCGCGCCACTTTTCCTGGCCACCATTTAATAACTTGACCTGGCATTGAGCCCATCAAAACAGAATCACCGACAGAAGTTGACCGCGGCATGTCGCGCCGATTGTCTGCAGGCACTTTCAGTCTCGGCCTTGTCCACCAGTTCCCTCCTAACATCTGGTGGGAGCAATGTTAGCCGAATCCTCTGTTTGCGTCGCAGAAAGAGTTCAGCACGGTGTTTTACCCGTGAAAGTATGGGGAGTAGTCCGATAAGAGAACAAAAAAGAAAAGTTGGCAATTCTGTGAACGGCGCCCACGCGCCAATCATGCGCAGCGTCTCGCGACCTCCCGATTAACGATGCAATCGCGCCACGCCTCGCTCCGTTTACAACGTGCAGCACGAGAGAGATTCTCCACACCAGCTTATTTATCGCGAAATGATAATACGTATAGAGCTGCGCCCATTTTTCGCATTACGGTGTATCGGAATCGTGGGTATATTTTCTGTTTCTTTAACATCTATTGGAATGAGGCCGTTCTGCTGTTTGGATTCGAACTTCCGACCTTGCGCTTGGTAGCAGAACTGCTTATATCCGCTGAAGTAACACGAACGCTTTCAATGATCCCAGTGACATACCTGCACGGGCCCTGAGCCCTGTAAATTGCCTACAAGGTTACTAGAGGGTATCTGGCACTGTAGCGTCTACGCGGGCTGCTAGCCTATGGGGGTTCAGGCAGCATGATGGTTAGTACACGGCTTTGCTTAAACATCGGCCTTCTTTCTAAAAACAATTGGTGGCTTCGGTAATTAATATTTTTCAATATTTATTTATTTATTTGCTTATACATACAAGGATTCAGAATGATTATACACGATCAGAGAAACTCCTTGCCTTTCTAAGTTTATAAACTTGAATTGCTTATAAATTTACGGAGAGCAAATACAATAATTAACACAGTATGTGCAAAAAGAGACACAGGCGAAAGTACAGCGATGGACAAGGGCGTTATTTTTATTTTTTTCCCGCTCACTGTGTAATGAATACGCACAAGCTGGCCCCACAGCAAGTCCTATTACGAAATAATTAGCTCCACAAGAAAGTCTGAAGCGACTAGCATAAAGATTACGCAAATCAATGCCCGATACATTATTTCAGTGGACGCTGAGCGATCACAGCGCCAGAGATCCATCTGGTGACTTTTGCTGAAGATCCACTGGAGTGAGCCAAACAAGGCGCCCATGCGGCGACTTCAGTGTCACGGTCGTCTTCAATGCAAAACGACTCCCGCTGTTTGGTTGTCCCACTCGTGCTCTCATAATCTCATCGCAAGTTGTCGACGATCGTAAAACCAATCCGCTTATAACGTGCCCCTACGCTTAGTTTAATCGCAATTATATCTCAGAAACGCCCGCACGTACGTGAAATTAGGTTAAGTGCATTTATATTTACATTTGTTTTTGAGGTTGGGCGGCGAAGCTTCGATCAAATACGCATAGAGAAGAATGGGCAGAATTCGCGTGTGCCGTTGTGTTTTCAACAAGGAAGCCGGTATTCGCACACTTGATTCAAATGAGCTAGGAAGAGAGTGGCCTAGCAGATAGAAATGCAAACTTTTTCTTCCACAAACGAATTTGCCCACAGATGATCTCCAAGCGGCAGTTTCTACATAGGGTATCTGGTATCTGGTTCGTCCTCCTGGACGGCGTTTTGTACCGCTTTAATTTTCACTTAGTCGTTCCTTGCTTTTTCTGTGTCATCCCTCGAAGCCTTCGTTCAGTCGCTCTCCGCGAGATTCATGACGCACCGATTCCAGGCCATTTTTGTGTCGCTTGCACCTACAACTGTGTCCAACGTCACTTCCACTGCGCCAGCCTTGCTCGCCCTGTACAGCGATACGTTGCGGCGTGCGAGCACCGTCAGCAATGAAAAAAAAAAAAAAAGACCGAAGTTTCCGGCCGAGCACCTTCAACCCCCGACATTCCTGCTGAGCCATTTTTTCGAGTGGTTTACGGATGAGCCCGTTCAGCCTGCAGGACTCCGAAGAAACCTCAAGAGTATTTGACGCACTGTACAAGAATACTGGAAGAACCAGTTGTCTTAGGCAATTCACCTTCTGAAATGTCTTTAGCGAGGCCTTCGCAAAGAGATCAAGAAGTTTCATAGCTTTTTCGGAATGGATGGTTGGATTTTTATTTATGAAGATATCTAAACCTAGATATCTAATCGGTTCATCTCTACCTTTTGGTTTGATATCCTGCCCTAAGATTGACAGTGTAGGAATGTTGTAGTCAAAGCTTTTACTAATGTGATTGGGCCGGCAGCTAAAATATTGCGATTTACAATGATTTATTTGTAGGTCAACATTCTTAAGAAAGGAAACTGTTTCATCACTAAGGAGTTTAAGTCCCTCAAGAGTATCGGACATTAAAAGGAGATCATCAGCAAATGCCATAGGCGACATTGACCTGTCAAGCACTGGAACACCCACACCTAATTCATTTAGACGGTAGATTAGAGGATCAATTATGCAGTTAAAAGAAATGGAGAAAGAGGGTCACCCTGTTTGATGCCTCTTCTTAGCGGCACTCTGACATCTGAGACACCCCCACAAGTGTAGATGGTGGTGCAATGGACGTATAAATAATTAAAAATACGTAAAGGGACATTGCATGCATCTAGGGCACTTAAAATAGCAGAATGAGAGACTGAATCAAAAGCCTTGCACAAGTCAAGACTTACAGCAAAGAAGAGTTTACGTTTAAGCTTAAGCATCCTCATAATTCCTTTCAATACAAGTAAATTGGACGAAGTACTACTATCTTCGGCAAAACCCGACTGAGACTTATGAAAATGTTTGGTGGCACTCAACCTACACAGCAAGAGTTTGGAAAATAACCTGAAAAAAAAAAAAAAAAAACAGGGGCAACAGCGATAGGCCTAAAATCACCTGGACCACCCGGATTGGACTTCTTCGGTATAAATACCATCCTGCTTTGCTTCATTTTCAACGGGGCTAAGCCAAAAGCTATTAAATTATTGAAAATATGACTTAAGATACTTGGTACCTTTAGGAGTTCAGTAGCTGAGACGTTGTCGTATCCTTGGGAAGTCTTTAAAGAGACCAATCTGATTGCGACATCAACTTCCCTCTCCGTAAACAGATTCGTCAACCTCTAGAGCTATTGACGCTTTAAGTGGAGAAGATAGGGGTGTAGAATAAGTGTTAAAAGTGGGACGAACTCTTTATGGAAGACTTTTAAGGAGCATGCAGCTGAAAAATCACCTATAAGAAGGTGATCAGCAAGAACTAGCTAGAGGAGCTAAGTGATAAAGTCTTTGATGTTAAACTTAACGCGACCGCTTACGTTGACTTCTATATTGAGTTTGCTGAGTGTTAGGATTGTAGTTATTACTATTTTTACTTTTCATTTTCTGTTTAACACCGAAAGCTTTATAGATGGTCCCAAGATCATCCATAGAAATAGGACCTGCTACAAAACAAGAGACAATAGCCTTGTCCGTAATGCCAGCCTCGCGGAGCACGAGGCGCACCTCCGCAGCAGAAAGCTCTGAAGGAGGGGGAGTTACTTCAGATTTCAAGAGCTCAAGTATGTCCTGATAACGACTTGTACGCCGAACTTGAGAAATCGACGAAATGGTTCAGCTGCTGAAAACTTCATGAAGTGCTTCGTTAATCCTTTTTATGAATGCCTATATCTTTTTCCCGTTTTAGCGAAAGCTATAAGTTCAGAATGCGACCATCGGCAGTGTGAATACGTAGGACCATCAAGAATATGGACTTCGCCTAAGCCTGTATGTGTAGTCCTAAGTTTAGACAGAATTTCTGTGTACCTCGATTGCTTGCGTATCTTTTCGATGGAGTCTTTAGGCCGGTGGGGAAGCTTTGTAACCAGTACGTCAACCATTGAGTAGACTTCACCCAAGTCCAACTCGGCACAAGCTACAGCTTCCAACTCAGCAGGAGTCCATTGACCTCTAGTCATTTAACATACCGACTCGTCGAAGGACCAGACGGGGGAAAGACCGTTTGGGCGTCAACCGCGCCGGAAGAAACATGGACTGAGTCTGGCATAGAAATACCAGGACAGTGTTCATGATTACTGTCGCAGAAACGAGACGAGACAGCTGCGATTGTCTAGCTTCGTCATTAAAGTTGGGTTGCTCCCTCGCTGTTTGCCGTATTTCTTTTCGAGAAAGGTACGCGTTGATGCCGTGCAGGGCACTTATTATCTTTAACTCGTACTCAGTGGATTTTGCAAACTCCGAGTCCGCTGCTTCGTGTGTTATGAACTGCTCCATCTGCTCGTCTGCTTTCTTTAGCGAGTCTGCAATACCTTTGATTTGGCTGGCTATCAGCGACATCGCTGTAGGATCCTGATTTTCCTCCAGTTTCTTTTCAGAATCGTTTAATAAGTTGGTTATTTGTGTCTTCAGCGTTTTCCGCTTTTTCAACATCACTTCTCTGTTCATCTTGAATAACTGAAGAAACTGCTGGTCGCTGACAGATTCTAGCGGCGAGACGTCATCTGAGTCTTGGTCGCTCTATGTGTTCGTGCCGCTCCTTGCTGTCGATGTCTCGCCTCGCTGCCGTTGGTTCGCCTGCGGGCCTCCTATTCGTCCGTCTTCTGTGGCTAGTCCGTCGTTCTCGTAGTCCGTGGCCAGTCGGAAGAGGAGTAGCCGCTATCCTGGTCACGGCACCATGTCACAGAAACGAGACGAGACAGCTGCGTTTGATGTTGTTGTTGTCCTGAGTGGCCGTGGCACATACCCACAGTGGGGGATTGGCCAGGAATCGGGTGGTTCAATTAGGCGCATAAAAATAATAACAACAATGCGAACGGGATCAAGATTCTTAATTTTCTTTATTGCTTTCTATAGCATGCGAGGAATAATGCGTTTCTAATTTGACTCTCGAAGTCAAGCGACCATTACAGATGGGACAAATATAACATCGATATTATAAGAGACGGTGTGTTCCATTTCAAGGGTTGCATGTTACTCGTGGCGATTACGAAAGAAAAAGACCACGTCGCCCGGGGCAACAACAAAAAATATATGCAACACAAGCCGAGGTACAAAGTACGAGACAATTTCAGAGCTTATTATGTGGACAGTGGTTATTAAAGTTGGACGGAGCAAACAGAAAACCTAGCTCAGTAGGAGAGACACTTTCAGCTCCCCAGACTGTTACTGCTTTGTTGAAATAACAGGCGCAGCAACCTTAAATCTAACCCTGTTTTGCAACTGCTGGTAGAGGTACCCGAAGCTACGGCTGCTTTACTGAATCAGACGGTGCAGCTAACCGCAAAATTATGCAGTCATAATTACAGACAACCTCTAGCTTGGCACAAGATCAAGATAGATCCAGAGAAGATCCTGTTAAGAGCAAGCTCCCCCTCCTTGGAAAACCAAGGGCGTGCTTTTGAGCGGGGGGGGGGGGGGGGGGGGGGACAATACCGCTTTAGGAGATGAACTCCCCCCTTCCTTGGAAAACCAAGGGCGTGCTTTTGGACGGGGGGCACGATCCCGCTTTCGGAGCGAACTCCGCTTCCTTGGCGAGCCAAGGGCGTGCTTTTTCCCGAAGAAGCACGAACCACTCTCTGGACCACAGACCTGTCCTGCTTTGCTATTCAGTCGGTGCAGTTAACCAAGAGCCCTGTACTGCTTCGCTTTGGTCAGCTGGTGCAGTTTACCAGAAGCTAGATCTGCTTTGCTGAAACAGCAGGTGCTGTAACCTGAAACCTAACCCTGTTTTGCAACTGCTGGTATAGGTAACCGAAGCTAAGACTGCTTTTACTGGATCAGATGGCACAGCTAACCGTAAGAACAAATGAGTGGTAGACCTAGGGGAGTAGAGCGAGGGAAGCCCCTTCACGAGATTCGTTAAGAGAAGCACATGGCTTCAGCAAGGTGCGACCGAAGACGCTGGCGACCAAGGCCGCTTAGGACAATGTAGGGATGAGTCCGTGTCACTCCCGCGGGTGGAGGGACTCAAAGGCTGGCTAAGGCCCATTATTCAGAGAGAGGTCAAGTTACACCCGCGCGGCCATCTTTGGCCAATGAGACGCTACTTAGTTCACCAAGTTGACGCCTGGCTATCCGGGGGGCACCACGAGGAGGTGGGCGTCTCTGAAGCAGCCGAAAACTGAACGTGCTGCTTCGCATGTGTTTAGCAGAACTATGTGTTTCTGGAGGTCACCATGCTCAGAGAACTGGAGCCCTCCACCATTATTCTGTCCAGTGGCATCTTGAAATAAGCAACCATCTGATTAGAATTTACCATTTGTGAATGCAGTTGTTTTGCTTTCACAGGCCAGTTATATAACGCTAAATGTTCAGGAGGTTCTGAGCGTCTGGCAGGTGCTGGCATAAGATCATTTGCCGCCTGATAGAAAACCCATGCTGCTTCATAAAACAGTTCAACAACCTGTTGCGTGCACAGGACTTGAAAGGTAGACTTTGCTCTTGAGTGGACTTTGACTCACTGGGGCATTGAATGCTGAAAAGTGTATTGCCCTTGTCAAATTAATGTAGCTGGTGGTGGGTACAAGCTTCAAAAGAGTATGGGTTGGTTACGCTTCATTGTAGTAGCTGCCGTGTAGCTTGTAGGAGCCGTGGCTTGGGGGCATGGTGTGAGAATAAGTTAGGTGATAGGACGGCACCAAGGCGATGCTTCGTGGGAAGATGCGAATGAATTTCTGGCTAGGAGACCCCTCGAGAGGTGGCCCACGACACTAGCGTCCGTAAAGCCCCTCCAACACACTTGCCCTCCCTGCTACGCCTGCTATTTTGATCGCGCACACGTGTTTGCCCTTCGATGTGCCGGTGTGCTTCGTGATGGCAAAGTGTTTGTACCACACTATAATATGTGTTATGTCGTGTAAGCGACGCATGACGCACGGAGGCGCGCGATGCCTCGCAAAGATCGGGTATTACAAATCATAGGCCGTGTTTGTAAAAAAAACATTCCGCTCTTTTTCTATGGAAAACATGGTCCACAGTTATTGATAGCTGCCTTCCGATGTCGTGCGAAAAGAGGGTGGGACTTGCGGAGTATGCTCTGTCAACTAGTTTCAAAGGAGCGGCGAGTCACTTGTCAAAGAATCAAGAGTCCTCGCAAGCAGTCAAGGCAGCAAGGCAGTTTCCTGTATTCGCTAGACCACCAGTGGAGGTACCGGACTTCAAGCCCAGCCCGATACGCCAACAGCTTAGCAGACGGTGAGATCAGCGACGTCGTTGGGACGCGCGACCTCGGCACTTCATCACCATTCGAAGAAATGTTCTACACAGCATCAACTCTGTGCCTTCCGACACAATCCTGGGCGGCACATCGCTTCGACACGGAAGGGTTCCGTGGCCATGTGTTCCACGATACCTCTCTGCTGCGCACAAGTGACGGTGCATGTGTGCTTTTTCACCAAGAATGTGTGCATGTGCACTTCGTATGTGCTGTTCTAGTTTTTTTTTTGTTCAGCTTTTCAGCGCTGCTTTTTAAACAGAAGCGTGTGAAAAGGGACATGGCTGTGTAAGTGTGCGTATTTGGCAAGCCGATTGAATGCAGTACTGTAGACGTAAAAAATTTGGCTGTGTCAACATCCCACGCTGAGGAGGTTCTAAAATACCATTGACAACTTACGCATTTGTAGCGGAGACCTAGTATGAAGGATTTCCCTTCTGTGACCCCTGAATGTGCTTTTGTTGACTGCCATAGTAAATGGAGGCGTAAAAGATTCCCACTACTGCTCCCTGGGGGAGATGTATGTCGTGCATGCAGTAGTCTATATAATATTTTCAGAATCCATGCCGACCGGCAAGCTGCTCGAGCGAAACAGCGGCAACCGCTGAGACGCATCAGACTGTCTGTGTCACCTGCTGAAAAACAAGATTGACGCCTTGCGTCGTGCAACGGCTGTCTTGCAAAAAGTCACGGGCCCGGCTACTAAAGTTCAACCATCTGATAACTAAATAACTTGAATACAGCACTGATGAATTAATGCAGTTGCAAAAGGAGGATGTGAAAAGGAAACTGCAAACATTAACATGCCACCGATGCAGCTCCTTCTGCAGAATGTATATCCACAGCTCAGTGCTCAACACAGAATAATACGACGCTATACAGCAGCTAAATGACTGGCTACTCCTATGTTGCTTGCTAAACCTCAAGAGCCCTACTACTTATTCTTGCGAAGTAATAACATATTGCCCATGCCATGCACATCCACCGTAAAGTACATAAACATGGTCGGGCTCAAATGTGGCGTTGATGGTAATTTTTTTAAAGCTCTCAGGATTAAACTAGCCTGGAAGATGCCCTTTCAGTGTAGACCTATGCTGATTGTAGATGGGGGATACAGGTCAAGAAAAAGGTGGCTGTAAACTCAGACTATGACATAGTCTGGTCTTGTAGGCTATAGAGACCAAGGTGGGCAATGCAATGAGCTGGCACACCATGGTCAAGTTATTTACAACCTGTGGCAGTGTTTGCTTCGAAAGGAGCAACAAAGGAGACACTCCTTGCACAGCTGTTGCATTGTGCACTTGGAGCTGGAAGGACTTTTTGTTCATGGCGTAGTCGGTGATGGTGCATCTACGAATAGGGCTATGTGGAAGCAGCTCGGAGTAACTGGCGCTCTATGACATATTTCGAGCATCCCCTAGATGCCTCAAGCAAAGTGTATGTCGTCACAGACACACCTCATTTATTCAAGTGCATTACGAATAGTCTCTATGACAAGATTTTGAAAGTAAATAGATGGCTAGTGAAGTTGTGCTGCGGTGCACTTTTTTTGGCTCCCCTGGGATGGGCTTCGGCGTCGCTCCTGGTTTACCTCTGGTGCGCTCTGTGGGTCACGTTTGTGTACCAGGAGGGTCCAGGGGCGGGGATTGCTTCTCCAGGGCGGGCGAGGAGACATTCAGGCCTGACTTCCGCCGGGGTGGGTGACTGGGCTTGCCTCTGATCCTCAGAGGCTCCTGCAGCCCTAAAAAGGGGCAAATTGTCTGGGTCAGCTGGGCTGCAACTTGGCGCGTTGTACAGGCCCGGTAATGAAGACCATCCTGGGCTAGCCGTTCTTCCCCTGCTAGCACCCTGGAGAGGTCAACAAATGTCACCTTTATCGTTCCACACAGCTTCCTGAGCTCAGTGTTCAGGAGCATTGCTCTTGCCCGCTCAAGTTGGTCGTGCCATCTCTTGGAACACTCGAGAAAGGGAGCTTTGCAACGAAGCAGAGAGCGGCGGCGTCCTCTCACCTAAAATGTTTTAACTAGCTGTTCTTGGGGACAAACTTTCTGTCCCTTCGCGTTTTCCACCCGGGGCAACATTGAATGCCTTTTTGCGCCTATGACGCTATGAGATCGAGCTAAGCGCCGCAGTGGTGGTCCAACTGCACCATTTTGCTACAATTCGACTTGCCTGCCTGCTTCTGGCTGCGTCCACTCATGTCATTTGCACCAGCTGTGCAAAACTACTCCACTATGCGAATCGCTTTGTGAAAATTAAAATACAGTGAGAGATTGATTTTCTGGATGCCTGAGTTTTCGGACGTGCCAGAAAATTTGGACGCATTCGCTGCTTTGCCACGTACCTCATAGAGTCAATGCATAAGAATGCCTGAAATTGCGGATGCAAAAAACCTTCGCCGTTTGATTTTCCGTAGTTTTTGCCATGACCACATGTCAGAAGCGGCATTAATTCAAGCCACCACCATGGCTATATTGATTACCGGTTGCCGCGGGTATTTAAGAACAAAGTTACGCCCACACGCAAACAGATACTGGATACAGATAATTTATTATTAACGTTGTCTACAGGTGGCCATGCATGCAATGTCATCATTCAATGAAACTGCCCAGAGCAGCAATCACAGACTCCACACGCTACCGAAACCGACCGCAGGCTGTGATGAGGTGTGTCTTCCGAACATTCGCCATTGCATCAACAAAAATTGGAGTAAGCTTAAGCTTCGCCTTCAAGAGTGGAACGCGATAGTGTTATCGCACCACGTTCGCACCGCCTACTCAAACGCGCTACGCCAGCCAAACGTCGCGATCGGCACAGATAGCCGGGCCCCGACGCACCATGAAGGCGGACGCGATCTGGGGCGAGTGGCGCGCCACGTGTCGGGGCAGCGCCGTACATTGCGAGGAGCGGGTCTTCTGTGTTTGCCGCAAGATGGCTCTGCGTGTGCGCAGAGCGCAGAAGAAATGTAGCGGAAACGTACTTTGCTACTCGTGAAACTGCGACTTCTGTAAGTTACGTGGTCATAATTTCCGATATACACCGCAGTATAACTTTCTACGGCACGTTTCTAAGGCACCACCGCATTCACTAGAGGCGATTTTGTCCCGTTTTGGAGGAACGAACTCGTGGCTGAGTGGTAGCGTCTCCGTCTCACACTCCGGAGGCCCTGGTTCGATACCCACCAGCCCATCTTGCAAGATGTTTTTATGTATGAAGTGCCTTCTGGGACTTATCGCTAACGGCCAACGCCGCCGACACCGACGCTGACGACACCGGCTTTTCTGCGACACGAGCTCCTTAACGCTGTCGCGTTAATAACTCCCTTCAGAGCCTCAAGCGTGTTGTGTGGGTGCCTATTGGACTCCCTCTTAACTACGCCCCCAAACGTAGTAGTACATTGGGTTGAGATCTGGGGAGCCGGAAGGCCACATGTTTAGAGTAACGTGGTCGTGGAGGTTTTCGGCCATCCATTCTTGTGTGGTATGGGCTGTGTGAGATGGTGCAGAGTCATGCTGGAAAACATACGGCCTGTCACGTGCTACGGCAACAATCCAGGGCTTCATAACCGTGTTCAATACCTCAGTGTAAGCTACGGCATTCACTCTGGCACCTAGGGGAAAAAAATGGGGAGGCATCACGTGTCCTTCACTGCTCACGACAACCAGGACCATCACTGATGCTGTAAATTTTGAGTGCATGATGGTTAGAGCATCCTCGGGGCCTTTGCACAGCCACCGATAATTTTTGTGGTTCAGCTTCTGGTCCTGGACGAAGTTCTTTCATCGGAGAAAAGCCACAACATTCCAGGCTCCTCTGCGTGTTTGTTTGGTCAGGAGACGCTTAGCTCTGGTCAGGCAGTTCTCCTTGGTTTTCTCAGACAAGAACTGTCATCTCCGCATAGCATAAGACTTATAGCGAAGGTCTTCATGAACAACACGCCTGACAGTGGCCTCGTCAACCTCCACCTCCTTGGCGAAGGCTCTTATCGACTTGCCAGGGTCTTCAACAATGACACCTTGGACGCGACTAGTGAATTTTGATGTCCTAAGAGGGTCAGAATGCTGACAATATTCTTTCCTTTGTGAAACAGTGTGCACATCTCCCTTGGCAGCCTCCAGTTCTTTCCGAACTTTTCACACGAATGATCGGGCAACCTTCAAGAATGTTGCAATCTCTGAATCTCAGGGTGTCCTGCAGCCAAGGACACGATAACTGCATGCCTCTTCATTTGCTAAGTTAGCTGAAGTTCTGCCATGGTTGACTGAAGCAAAAAAATGTTTACAACTATTATGTACCTAGAGGATGGGGGTCACGAAATGGGTTCTCAAATACTTGCCGCACTTTGCATATCGCTGCCTCGAATCTGCGCTCTCACGCAGATCCGCTCGCAGCTGTAGCAATGCCTCCTTTAATAAAGGAGGCGTTGGCCGTAGCCACCACAGCGACAACGCTAGGCCTAGCTACTTGGACATTTAACACCAAGTGCCGTGTGGGTTGTGCCACGGGAGTAAGGGGCACGCAGGGACAGAGGGACATAGAGGTGCTTCTCAGCTCAACGAAAAAGAGCACGCCCCCCTTTATAGGCACACACACACACACACACACACACACACATTATATATATATATATATATATATATATATATATATATATATATATATATATATATATATATACGAAATCACAGGGGACACCATGTAGCTGGTGGCAGCCTAATGCATGGGCTAAGCCGTGGTGACCTTTACATCTTTGCCCTTTGAAGATAAGGTGGAAGATGGAGGAAGCCAAACACTTCTCAAGTTCTGCTTCACAAGTTGAAACGGTCCGGTGGGACGACACTGGCCACTAGGCGTTCATGCCACACGCTCACTGTGGTCCCCAACTGCAGGGGACTGTTGGTTCTGTCGGGTTGGCAGGCTAAGGTTACTGAGAGTGAACTGGCAGCGGGGGCTGTTGCTTCTCTGGTGGCGGTGGTTTCCTTTTGGGAGCAGGTTTGTACTAGATGATGCCGGCTACGCTGTAGGACATCACCTCGCTCTGTTTCCACCACATAGCTTCTTGGCCTGTGCCAGGCTCAGGACCATGACCTTAACCTGTTCGGGTCGCACTTAGACACGCTGACCAGTTCGGAATGGTAGGAGGTCTCGACCTCTGTAATGTCTGTTGTAGTTATAGATCTGCTTCCGCTTGTAGAATGCATCCTTGCCGATGACGTCTTTCCTTGATGACTAGTTGGGACGTAGCTGGGAGTCTTGCTTTAGAACTTTGGTTCTTAGTGGTTGTCCCATCAAAAGCTAGGCCAGACTGAAGCCGTTTACTCCTGGTGTATCCCGTTAGCTGAGCTGGGTCAGATTAGGATCCTTCATATTGTGGAATGCGTCCTTGATTGTGTGAACCATTCTCCCTGCCTCTCAGTTTGAGCGTAGTGCGGACTGCTGGTGACATAGTCTAAGCCGTATGATGCTGCAAACGCCGCGAACCGCTGCGATAAGAACAGTGGACGGCGTCTACTTGTAGAACGCCGAGCTCCTGCTTTAATTTATCGGTGAATTCCTCTTCCTGAGCAATGTCCACTGCTTTCTTGACGGTAAAGCTCTGGCCGAGTTGGATGAAGCGGCGGCGAAGCTGATGCGACTGCAAGCCGCAAAGGATCTCGTCTTGAACCATGAGGTCGGTAGCTGTGCCAAACTGACGATTTGGTGAGCCGTTGGAACATCCTGAATGAATTTGGTAGTCGGCTCCGCAGGACTTTGTACTCTGCGTTTGAAAAGCACGTGACTGCAAAATTCGTCCTCTTCTTCATGAAAGTGTTTGTCTAAGACTTGAAGCGCACTTCGTGTACGTCAATTGCCTCGGAGTTCCCTGTCCCACCGTCTCTACCGGCCTGCATCTCTCCTTCTATGAGAGTAATAAATGCTGGCGCCTTCTACCCCCAGCGCGTTGAGAAGCGCTTTCTTGTGGTCCGGCGTAGCGGTCTTGGCGTCGTCGTCCACGTACTCCTGCAAAACACATTGCCATCTGAGCCAAGGAATGGCCGGTACACCGGGACATGGCAAGAAGTGTGGAGGAGGAATTGCTGCGTCCGTATTGAGGTAACAGGAGCAGAAAGACACCGCAGTAGTGTCAGAAGGTCAGGCAGGTTGCTGTAGCGTCAAAAAGCAGAAAGGTGCAGAAATTCTGCTTAAAAGGAGGACAGCAGAAGTAGAAGACGCGGTGTAGAAGCAAATTGTGCGTCCTAACTCAAATGTAGGCGCAATGGATGCATGTTATCCTCGCCGCCAATGCGATGTCACGAATGGCTACGGAACGCGTTGCGCAGATGCAACGCTAGTAGCATCGGATCTGGCATCCACGGTAGGAGAATGGCAGAATCAGCGATTTTTGTGAGCCTTATGGCTACAGTTGACGATGTGCAGCCCGGACGGGAAGGGAGTCCTCGTCGCCAGTCTTATGTCGGCGTGGCCGCCGTGATCGTCACGCCAAGCGCGTTGGGCACGCCGGGACAGTGGCCTGAAGAGAGACGCAGTGACATGGGGACCGAGGCTGAGAGCGAGATTGTTGAAAGCGCTGTGCTTTAAATAGGATCAGCGTCGCTATCACAACGGCCCCTGAGGGCAAGTTTCGGTATCGAAACCGAATCCCCGAAGTAACAGTTTGCATAGCTCTAATTATGGACTGGCGTGAACCTTTCTTTCCTTGGTTTAAAACAGAACGTACGCCAGGGTTGTTTTAAGCAAGACTGAACCACTTGGCTTTTTTCATGCTCCTACAGGTCAAGGTCTCCCCGGTATAGTTGTGAGCAAGTGTCACATGCTCGTACTTAGGAGTGCTTTTGGTGAAGTTGGCTGGCCTTATTGCATGCAACTCAGTGTCATTTCACTGAAGCCTTTTGGCCTAATATTTTAGAACTTTCTGTCAAACTGTCTGCTCAGCGTCAGTGGCAAGCTATAGCTTCTGCTGCTTTCTGCTTGGCAATCTGTTGAGCCCAAGTTGCCCTGCTTCAGCAGCAGCAAGTTTAGATTTGCACTCCTCTTTTTCACGAGTGGTAAGCACCTTACACGGATGAATCGGAAGACCAGTCCAAATAGGCCTGATGCCCTCCTTAAAACAAATGAAGGCACCTTCCACAACTAGGGTGGTGATAACAAAAGATTACGGAGACACCAAAGCCACCACCATTCAGTAGAGAGGAGAAGCTGAGCTGTCATCAGTCAATAGCAGCGGATGTTGGCGAGAGTGCCTCTCCTGTCATTATTCTCTGCTTTAGCACTGGTGAAATGATCGAGAAGTAAAATAGTAAACAGGCAATCTATGAGCCGAAAGCTGGAATCCTTGCGGTGCACTGCGGCTTTCTTGCTTTATAAACGTTTCTCAGAGAACTTGGAGATGGTTGTGGCACTGGCCTGTGGTCATGAAATGACCAGGGGTGGGAGCCCATGGCAGATGTTGTAAAACAGGCCCGATGGGCAGGTAAATGAGTGCCCACACAGTTCCTTGCATGGATATGTGTGGCCAGTTGGTCGTGGTTTATTATAGAAGTCCATTTTTTTAGGAAGCTGTTATAGGCCTAACCATCTCTCCGCAGGCTGTAGTTTGCTTCGTTTTTCTCGCATGGTGTCAGGTCTATGTTTCTGTATTCTGAGCTAGTGAGAAACCACTGCTACTGGTTCTGTTGACCTTAGTTCACTTGTTCACTACGCTTATGAGCATAGGAATGGGGCAATATATTTCCTTTCTAGGATGGGACCTCCCAGGCTGCCATTTCATGCTCATGAGCTTTTCAGCAGTTCTTTACCTAGCCATCTTTACATAGCCATCTTACCGTTAAGAAGCAAGCTTAAAAAATTCAAACGACATTTTTTTCTTCTCGATTCAAGTAGCTCAATGTTGTTAGCTTTCATGAGCTCACAAGGAGAATCAGTATACTTGAATTTGGAATAGATAAACCTGACAGCTTTTCGCTGAATCCTTTCTAACTTCTTAATGTTAAGCTTAGTATAAGGATCCAAAACAATAGAGCAATATTCAAGCTTAGGTCGAATGAATGTGAAATAGCTAAGAAGTTTCACATTAGGAGGAGAATTACGAAGTTTATGTCTTAAGTAACAAAGTATGCGGAAAGCTGAAGAGCAAATGTTATCAATGTGTAGATTTCAAGAGAGATTATTAGTGATTGTCACTTCTAGGTACTTGTAACTGGTAACCTGTTTCAAAGGAAGAGATGTCAGGTTATAAATATATTTTAGAGGAGTTTTCTTAAGCGTTACACAAAGATAAAGTTTTATCGGTGTTAACAGTCATGCCAAAATCTGTGCACCACTTATATACATTAATGAGATTAGAATTCAACTCAACCGGATCATGTACACACCTCTGATTTCATGAAATAAGACATCAGCAAATAACCTAATTTGAGTTCCAGGAGTAATTACGGAGACAATGTCATATATATATAAAAGAAACAGCAAGGGTCCCAGAACACTTCCTTGAGGCACCCTCGATGTTACAGGAAGACTGCAGGAATCAAAACCGTCAATTGAAACAAACTGCGTTCGGATATGTAAGTAATCGGAAACCCAAGAGACCAAAATGTTGGGAAGGCTAATATTTACGAGTTTATTGAGTAATTTATCATGAATAACTCTGTCAAATGCTTTACTAAAATATAAGAATATCTCGTCAATTGGTATGCATGCTGCAAATTAATGTACTACCGTGACCAATTGTGTTGCAGCAGAAAAATTTCTTCTAAATCCGTGTTGAAAGCTTGAGAGTATAGAGTTTTCCTCAAGAAATTGAGTGATGCGTTTTGCTGCGTGTTCCAATAATTTGCTACAAGAAGATGTTAATGATATTGGGCGATAATTTTCTAATAACGAACGGTCACCTTCTTTATAGACGGGTATAACTTGAGCTGTCTTCCATTCATCAGGTAGCCTCGCACTTAATAGTGAACATCGAAACAAGATCACAAGAAATTTAGCGATAGTTTCGGCATAACGACGAAGAAAAGTATTGGGCAAACCATCAGGACCGCAAGTCGATTTTTTTTTCAGATTTAACAGCATTGCGACTACACCGTGATATGAAATAAAATCAACCTGGGGTGCTGAATATGCCCCGTGACACAGATTCACGGTTGTACTTACCTTTGAAAACACTCCAGTAAAATAAGTATTAAAATACTCAGCGACGACTTGTGGATCTGCAATAGAGATGCCATCAACCGAAACCTGCGTCACGTGCCTGTCAGCATCGCTCAAGTAATCCCAAAATTTTCTCGGTTCATTATACATAAAGCTGGGCAAAGTTGTGAAAAAGAAGTCCTTAGACTGGTGAATTGCAAGCGTGAGATCGTTTTTGATACCATTAATGATAATAGGATTGGGAGTAGACCTTTTAGCCCGTTTTAGTTTCCGTTTCAGATGAATAATTTTTCGCGTTACCCAGGGTGTTTGTTTATGCACTTTCTTTCGCTTGTTTGGTACGAACGTATTCAAACAATAATTGCACATATGAGCAAACTTTTTCCATAGCAAACATACATTATGATGCTCTTCAGCAAAATCACTCAGGCAATTTTCCATATGTGGAACCACAAAAGCATCATTAGCTCTGTCGTAATCTCTAAAATAGCGTGTGGTACTAGTTTTATGAGAAGCAAATTTCACTAGGGGAATTGGCATATATACAAAACAGTGGTCTGATAAACCTTCTTCAACTATGACAGTGTGTTCAGTAAAATCCCGGTTTATAAAGGCCAAGTCTAATATCGAGCAAGGTGAACCCTGGATGCGAGTGGGCTGTTTGACAATTTGAACCAGGTCATGGGTGAGCATGATATCAAAGAAAATATTAATATTTTTGTTGAATTTGCTAGTTCCTTGCAGTCGCTCCCAGTCGACGCTGGGCAAGTTAAAATCACCCAGCAAAAAAACTTTCTTATTGCGACAGAAGTACATACACTCTCGCAATTTAATTAGGTAATCAGGAGTACAATCAGGTGGCCTGTAGCGCGCTATCAGGATGAAGCTGTGACCCCAGCAAGATATTTTTAAGCATAAACACTAAAGATCGCAGGAGCAGTCGAGTACCACTGCCTCGATTGAAGATTTAACAAGGATTGCTACGCCCACGCCCCTCGTTTCTCTCTCTGCGAAAAGCTTTATAAGAAGAACGAAAGGCTAAGTCGTCTGCTATGTCACTGTGCAACCAAGTTTCAGTAAGGACTGAAATGTGTGGGTCATGTTCAATTAACTTTAATTCCAGGCTATCTTTCTTGTTAATAATGCTCTGGGCATTAATATTTAAAAGTCTCAGGTACTTTTTCTTTGGCTTAGCACGAGTAACATGACTAACGGTTCCATTGTAGAAGTGTGATGAAGTGCTGCTTTTGATACTATTGCTCAAGTTTTGTGCTGTATTTGCATGCAACTGCGCGTCTAAGGGCGATTTGGTTTGTTGTTTTCGTCTTTTTGCAGACGTACTTTATCATCTCTGTTCTCATCCCACACATAGGCCACGTTATTGATATACAGTTTATCAAAAGCCAAAGAAACCTTATCATGCTTTTCACGGTTTGTTTTTGCACTTGCCCATAACTTTCTTCTGACCTCACGTACTTTAAGCGAGAAATCTTCGCCAATAGAATATTCAGTATGTTTTAGTTTATAACCCTTCTTTAGAATTTTTACTTTATTACGCGAGTTCGTTAACTTGAATATCACTGGCCCTAGCTTTCTAGTGTTTGGTCGGCCCAACCTGCGAATGCGCTCTATATCAATGTCATTAATTTCAAGAATTTTCTTAAAAATACCTTCATTGATGGCCTTTTCAAGTGATTCGGTATCTTCTTTCTCAGATTCCGGAAGACCACAAATGATTAAATTGGATCGTCTGCTATGGTTCTCTAAATTGTCATTTCGCGCCTCAAGTGACTGAATTGTGTTACTCATGTGTTCAATTTGATTCTGGCACGAAGAAATTTTCTCTTCCAAGACAGCCTGAGCGTCCAATTTAACACCAATAGCGGGTAATCTTATGCCTTTGATATCTTTGAGGTCGGACGCCATCAATTTCAGTTGATTCGCAATTTGTGCTAGGTCAGGACCAGGATTTGACTCAGTATCCCCTCCAAGTAACAACAAGTCGGAGTGAATAAAGTGCCACATGCAATACAAGACTCATCAATGGGCACGGCAGCATCAGCAAACATGGGCTACTAGATCGAAAACATTTATCATGACGCCTTCTCACCTGCGTAAAGAAGAGAAGCAGATTGTGAAGCAGCCGCATGTTCTGGAAGCCGCCGTGCCCAGTGGCAAAGAAATTTGCTGGAAGTCCTTGACGCACCCTGCAGGTTCCACAGGATGCACATAGTGCTTGCTGACGTGATGAGATGCAGGTAATCCGTTGGCATTCATATCGGATTTTGATGCACGTGTCGTGGTGAAGCGTCGCGGTCATGCGCAAAGGCGGTGGTCGCAATGACATCCTGGCATTTGTCATACGGTTGCATCAGAAGGCCAAGAAACTGCGTAAAGAAGAGAAGCAGATTGTGAAGCAGCCGCATGTTCTGGAAGCCGCCGTGCCCAGTGGCAAGGAAATTTGCTGGAAGTCCTTGACGCACCCTGCAGGTTCCACAGGATGCACATAGTGCTTGCTGACGTGATGAGATGCAGGTAATCCGTTGGCATTCATATCGGATTTTGATGCACGTGTCGTGGTGAAGCGTCGCGGTCATGCGCAAAGGCGGTGGTCGCAATGACATCCTGGCATTTGTCATACGGTTGCATCAGAAGGCCAAGAAACTGCGTAAAGAAGAGAAGCAGATTGTGAAGCAGCCGCATGTTCTGGAAGCCGCCGTGCCCAGTGGCAAGGAAATTTGCTGGAAGTCCTTGACGCACCCTGCAGGTTCCACAGGATGCACATAGTGCTTGCTGACGTGATGAGATGCAGGTAATCCGTTGGCATCCATATCGGATTTTGATGCACGTGTCGTGGTGAAGCGTCGCGGTCATGCGCAAAGGCGGTGGTCGCAATGACATCCTGGCATTTGTCATACGGTTGCATCAGAAGGCCAAGAAACTGCGTAAAGAAGAGAAGCAGATTGTGAAGCAGCCGCATGTTCTGGAAGCCGCCGTGCCCAGTGGCAAGGAAATTTGCTGGAAGTCCTTTTATAGCGTCTCGGCACAGTGACACCCCCTGCAGGTGCCACAGGAAGCGCTCAGTGCTTGCTGACGTGATGTGATGATGCAGGTAATCCGTTGGCGTCGATATCGGATTTTGATGCACGTGTCGTAGTGGGGCGTCGCGGTCACGCGCAGAGGCGGTGATCGCAGTGGCATCCCGGTAGCTGTCATACGGTTGCATCAGAAGGCCAAGAAACTGCGTAAAGAAGAGAAGCGGATTGTGAAGCAGCCGCATGTTCTGGAAGCCGCCGTGCCCAGTGGCAAGGAAATTTGCTGGAAGTCCTTTTATAGCGTCTCGGCACAGTGACACCCCCTGCAGGTGCCACAGGAAGCGCTCAGTGCTTGCTGACGTGATGTCATGATGCAGGTAATCCGTTGGCGTCCATATCGGATTTTGATGCACGTGTCGTAGTGGGGCGTCGCGGTCACGCGCAGAGGCGGTGATCGCAGTGGCATCCCGGTAGCTGTCATACGGTTGCATCAGAAGGCCAAGAAACTGCGTAAAGAAGAGAAGCGGATTGTGAAGCAGCCGCATGTTCTGGAACATCTCAATGGATATAGTACTGGCCGGTGTCGCCATCACTTGTCGACAAAAAATGCAATGACTCATAGTCCCGTAAGGTTCATGGCTAGTCTGCGTGAGTTAGCTGCGATGATTCTACCTGTGTCGTCTTTGTCGGTGGTTTCATTGTAGATGTGTCGGTACCGAAGAGGTAGCAGTTTAGGCAATGACTCGGCCCCGTAAGGTTCATGGCTACTCACTTTGCAAGAATTAGCTGCAATGACACTACCCCTGTTATCGTTGTCAGTGATTTCAATATGGATGTGTCGGTACCGAAAAGGGAGCGGTTTAAGTATTCCGTGTTGCAGACAGATCCCTTGCGATGCCACACCGATCCAGCCCAACCGACCACCCAGCGGCGTACGCGCAGCGATTTGACTTTATCAAAGAATGTGATTGCAGTTGCGAGTGAAATAATTACCACCGATCAAGACAATAAATGAGTCTGCGTACTTTTCGCCACGACGACCACTCATCAAGACAATAAATGAGCTCGTATTTTTGTTCAAAATTATGTGTCACCTCTGTGTCGCGTGGCAAAAAGCTTCGCTGGTCAACCACCTTCACAGAGTGAATGGCTCATTATTTTTTTTTCTTTTTTGTGTGGGTACATGTGTAAGGCCCGAAACTAAGTGAGGCAGGATCCTGCCTACCAAACAAGCAAGAAGAGCCTGGTAAGACACGCAAAATTGCTTATGTAAACGTTTAATATACCACAGAAACCACGGCTGTGCATCTGTAATTGGAACCAATCTTAAGCGCAGTGCCACAAAGACACCACTTTGTATAACTTCCATTATGTTTCTGGTTACTTAAAAAATAACTTATTAAGCTACTTTATGATTTAATATATTGAAAAGCCCACTGTTCGCTGCAATATGCAGTACTACCCTCAGCATAAGCGTTTATAGCGACGCATTTATCGTATGCGACGTTTATTCTCGTGCAGTGTTCCTGTTTATGCGCTGCATAGGTCTCAACTGAAATGTCATCCAATGATTGAACACAATTCATCGCAAATTTATTTCTACATAAATTTGCTGATTTTGGCAGTAGCTAAGAGCGGTCGCAATGATCTTCGTTGCGAGCGCATGGCTCAGGCCCCGGTAGACGATGTCTACCTCCGTACCTAATGGGAAGTTCCTGTCACCTTCACCGTGATCATCACTTCGGTGGATCGTCAACTTGAGCGCCAGGTTCGGTAAAGCTGCAAATCACAAGAACTTTTTAAATACAGGAGCTTCTATTCACAAGTGTTGCCAACAACTTTTCCTAGCAGGAAATGGGGAGCAGAGCACGAGTTAGCACTTTTTCCTGTCAGTGTAAAGGAGACTCAGTTAATGGGACCCTGAACGACCTTTCGGGCTTGGCAAAAAAAAAAAAAAAAAACAGTCTGCAGTAGCACAAACTGCCGTGAACAGCTCAGCTAAATTATGCAGGCGTGCACGCTGCATGGAGCTAGCGGAGCGCGAAGTCACCTTTTTTTCGAACTCTCTCTATATTCAACAGAAGCCTGTTCCCGCTACGTCCCCTGTTTAATATTGCTTATACAAGAGCGAATTAGGAACTGCGCATGTTTGCCCAATGTCCTGGAAAAACTCATTGTGTGACAAAGTCGAAATTTTGAGAGAATGAGGAGCATTTTATGTGAGATGCCTATGCAATGTCTAAAAAAATTCCTTATATTTACAGCGGTCGCAAAAAAAAAAAAAGCTGGTCTTCGACAGCGTCAACGGCCGTCATCAGCTATGTTCCTAATGTCGCTAGTGAACTGTATGGCAATGGAGATCAGAACGCTTATCAGAACGCCGTTTACTCCTGGTGTATCCCGTTAGCTGAGCTGGGTCAGATTAGGATCCTTTGTTTTGTGGAATGCGTCCTTGATTGTGTGAACCATTCTCCCTGCCTCTCAGTTTGAGCGTAGTGCGGACTGCTGGTGACATAGTCGACGCCGTATGATGCTGCAAACGCCGCGAACCGCTGCGATGAGAACAGTGGACGGTGTCTACTTGTAGAACGCCGAGCTGCTGCTTTAATTTATCGGTGAATTCCTCTTCCTGAGCAATGTCCACTGCTTTCTTGACGGTAAAGCTCTGGCCGAGTTGGATGAAGCGGTGGCGAAGCTGATGCGACTGCAAGCAGCAAAGGATCTCGTCTTGAACCATGAGGTCGGTAGCTGTGTCAAACTGACGATTTGGCGAGCCGTTGTAACATCCTGAATGAATTTGGTTGTCGGCTCCGCAGGACTTTGTATTCTGCGTTTTAATAGCACGCGACTGCAAAATTCGTCCTCTTCTTCATGAAAGTGTTTGTCTAAGACTTGAAGCGCGCTTTGTGTACGTCAATTGTCTCGGAGTTCCTTGTCCCACCGTCACTTCCGGCCTGCGTCTCTTTCCATGAGAGTAATAAATGCTGGCGCCTTCTACCCCCAGCGCGTTGAGAAGCGCTTTCTTGTGGTCCGGCGTAGCGGTCTTGGCGTCGTCGTCCACGTACTCCTGCAAAACACATTGCCATCTGAGCCAAGGAATGGTCGGTACACCGGGACATGGCAAGAAGTGTGGAGGAGGAATTGCTGCGTCCGTATTGAGGTAACAAGAGCAGAAAGACACCGCAGTAGTGTCAAACGGTCAGGCAGATTACGTCGCTGTAGCGTCAAAAAGCAGAAAAGTGCAGAAATTCTGCTTAAAAGGGGGGCAGCAGAAGTAGAAGACGCGGTGTAGAAGCAAATTGTGCGTCCTAACTCAAATGTAGGCGTAATGAACGCATATTATCCTCGCCGCCAATGCGATGTCACGAATGGCTACGGAACGCGTTGCGCAGATGCAACGCTAGTAGCATCGTATGCGGCATCCGCGGCAGCAGAATGGCAGAATCAGCGATTGTTGTGAGCCTTATGGCAGCAGTTGACGATGTGCAGCCCGGACGGGAAGGGAGTCCTCGACGCCAGTCTTATGTCGGCGTGGCCGCCATGATCGTCACGCCAAGCGCGTTGGGCACGCCGGGACAGTGGCCTGAAGAGAGACGCAGTGACATGCGGACCGAGGCTGAGAGCGAGATTGTCTAAAGCGTTGTGCTTTAAATAGGATTAGCGTCGCTATCACAACGGCCCCTGGGGGCAAGTTTCGGTATCGAAACCGAATCCCCGAAGTAACAGTTTGCATAGCTCTATTTATGGACTGGCGTGAACCTTTCTTTCCTTGGTTTAAAACAGAACGTACGTCAGGGTTGTTTTAAGCAAGACTGAACCTCTTGGCTTTTTTCATGCTCCTACAGGTCAAGGTCTCCCGTGAGCAAGTGTCACATGCTCGTACTTAGGAGTGCTTTTGGTGAAGTTGACTGGCCTTATTGCATACAACTCAGTGTCATTTCACTGAAGCCTTTTGGCCTCATTTTGAGAACTTTCTGTCAAACTGTCTGCTCAGCGTCAGTGGCAAGCTATGGCTTCTGCTGCTTTCTGCTTGGCAATCTGTTCAGCCCAAGTTGCCCTGCTTCAGCAGCTGCAAGTTCAGACTTGCACTCCTCTTTTTCACGAGTGGTAAGCACCTTACACGGATGAATCGGAAGACCAGTCCAAATAGGCCTGATGCCCTCCTTAAAACAAATGAAGGCACCTTCCACAACTAGGGTGGTGATAACAAAAGATTACGGAGACACCAAAGCCACCACCATTCAGTAGAGAGGAGAAGCTGAGCTGTCATCAGTCAATAGCAGCGGATGTTGGCGAGAGTGCCTCTCCTGTCATTATTCTCTGCTTTAGCACTGGTGAAATGATCGAGAAGTAAAATAGTAAACAGGCAATCTATGAGCCGAAAGCTGGAATCCTTGCGGTGCACTGCGGCTTTATTGCTTTATAAACTTTTCTCAGAGAACTTGGAGATTGTTGTGGCACTGGCCTGTGGTCATTAAATGACCAGGGGTGAGAGCCCATAACAGATATTGTTGTAAAACAGGCCCGATGGGCGGGTAAATGAGTGCCCACACAGTTCCTTGCATGGAGATGTATGGCCAGTTGGTCGTGGTTTATTATAGAAGTTCATTTTTTTAGGAAGCTGTTATAGGCCTAACCATCTCTCCGCAGGCTGTAGTTTGCTTCGTTTATCTCGCATGGTGTCAGGTCTATGTTTCTGTATTCTGAGCTAGTGAGAAACCACTGCTACTGGTTCTGTTGACCTTAGTTCACTTGTTCACTACGCTTATGAGCATAGGAATGGGGCAATATATTTCCTTTCTAGGATGGGACCTCCCAGGCTGCCATTTCATGCTCATGAGCTTTTCAGCAGTTCTTTACCTAGCCATCTTTACATAGCCATCTTACCGTTAAGAAGCAAGCTTAAAAAATTCAAACGACATTTTTTTCTTCTCGATTCAAGTAGCTCAATGTTGTTAGCTTTCATGAGCTCACAAGGAGAATCAGTATACTTGAATTTGGAATAGATAAACCTGACAGCTTTTCGCTGAATCCTTTCTAACTTCTTAATGTTAAGCTTAGTATAAGGATCCAAAACAATAGAGCAATATTCAAGCTTAGGTCGAATGAATGT
Source organism: Dermacentor andersoni (assembly GCF_023375885.2). Lineage (NCBI taxonomy): Eukaryota > Metazoa > Arthropoda > Arachnida > Ixodida > Ixodidae > Dermacentor > Dermacentor andersoni. Next base: position 53,727,784 of record NC_092816.1, read on the forward strand.
GAAATAGCTAAGAAGTTTCACATTAGGAGGAGAATTACGAAGTTTATGTCTTAAGTAACAATGTATGCGGAAAGCTGAAGAGCAAATGTTATCAATGTGTAGATTTCAAGAGAGATTATTAGTGATTGTCACTTCTAGGTACTTGTAACTGGTAACCTGTTTCAAAGGAAGAGATGTCAGGTTATAAATATATTTTAGAGGAGTTTTCTTAAGCGTTACACAAAGATAAAGTTTTATCGGTGTTAACAGTCATGCCAAAATCTGTGCACCACTTATATACATTAATGAGATTAGAATTCAACTCAACCGGATCATGTACACACCTCTGATTTCATGAAATAAGACATCAGCAAATAACCTAATTTGAGTTCCAGGAGTAATTACGGAGACAATGTCATATATATATAAAAGAAACAGCAAGGGTCCCAGAACACTTCCTTGAGGCACACTCGATATTACAGGAAGACTGCAGGAATCAAAACCGTCAATTGAAACAAACTGCGTTCGGATATGTAAGTAATCGGAAACCCAAGAGACCAAAATGTTGGGAAGGCTAATATTTACGAGTTTATTGAGTAATTTATCATGAATAACTCTGTCAAATGCTTTACTAAAATATAAGAATAGCCCGTCAATTTGTATGCATGCTGCAAATTAATGTACTACCGTGACCAATTGTGTTGCAGTAGAGAAATTTCTTCTAAATCCGTGTTGAAAGCTTGAGAGTATAGAGTTTTCCTCAAGAAATTGAGTGATGCGTTTTGCTGCGTGTTCCAATAATTTGCTACAAGAAGATGTTAATGATATTGGGCGATAATTTTCTAATAAGAAACGGTCACCTTTTTTATAGACGGGTATAACTTGAGCTGTCTTCCATTCATCAGGTAGCCTCGCACTTAATAGTGAACATCGAAACAAGATCACAAGAAATTTAGCGATAGTTTCGGCATAACGACGAAGAAAAGTATTGGGGAAACCATCAGGACCGCAAGTCGATCTTGTTTTCAGATTTAACAGCATTGCGACTACACCGTGATATGAAATAAAATCAACCTGGGGTGCTGAATATGCCCCGTGACACAGATTCACGGTTGTACTTGCCTTTGAAAACACTCCAGTAAAATAAGTATTAAAATACTCAGCGACGACTTGTGGATCTGTAATAGAGATGCCATCAACCGAAACCTGCGTCACGTGCCTGTCAGCATCGCTCAGATAATTCCAAAATTTTCTCGGTTCATTATTCATAAAGCTGGGAAAAGTTGTTGTGAAAAAGAAGTCCTTAGACTGGTGAATTGCACGTGTGAGATCGTTTTTGATACCATTAGTGATAATAGGATTGGGAGTAGACCTTTTAGCCCGTTTTAGTTTCCGTTTCAGATGAATAATTTTTCGCGTTACCCAGGGTGTTTGTTTATGCACTTTCTTTCGCTTGTTTGGTACGAACGTATTCAAACAATACTTGCACATATGAGCAAACTTTTTCCATAGCAAACATACATTATGATGCTCTTCAGCAAAATAACTCAGGCAATTTTCCATATGTGCAACCACAAAAGCATCATTAGCTCTGTCGTAATCTCTAAAATAGCGTGTGGTACTAGTTTTATGAGAAGCAAATTTCACTAGGGGAATTGGCATATATACAAAACAGTGGTCTGATAAACCTTCTTCAACTATGACAGTGTGTTCAGTAAAATCCCGGTTTATAAAGGCCAAATCTAATATCGAGCAAGATGAACCGTGGAGGCGAGTGGGCTGTTTGACAATTTCAACCAGGTCATGGGTGAGCATAATATCAAAGACAATATTAATATTTTTGTTGAATTTGCTAGTTCCTTGCAGTCGCTCCCAGTCGACGCTGGGCAAATTAAAATCACCCAGCAAAAAAACTTTCTTATTGCGGCAGGAGTACATACACTCTCGCAATTTAATTAGGTAATCAGGAGTACAATCAGGTGGCCTGTAGCGTGCTATCAGGATGAAGCTGTGACCCCAGCAAGATATTTTTATGCATAAACACTAAAGATCGCAGGAGCAGTCGAGTACCACTGCCTCGATTGAAGATTTAACTAGGATTGCTACGCCCCCGCCCCTCGTTTCTCTCTCTGCGAAAAGCTTTATAAGAAGAAGGAAAGACTAAGTCGTCTGCTATGTCACTGTGCAACCAAGCTTCAGTAAGGACTGAAATGTGTGGGTCATGTTCAATTAACTTTAATTCCGGGCTATATTTCTTGTTAATAATGCTCTGGGCATTAATATTTAAAAGTCTCAGGTACTTTTTCTTTGGCTTAGCACGAGTAACATGACTAACGGTTCCATTGTAGAAGTGTGATGAAGTGCTGCTTTTGATGAAGTGCTGCTCAAGTTTTGTGCTGTATTTGCATGCAACTGCGCGTCTAAGGGCGATTTGGTTTGTTGTTTTCGTCTTTTTGCAGACGTACTTTATCATCTCTGTTCTCATCCCACACATAGGCCACGTTATTGATATACAGTTTATCAAAAGCCAAAGAAACCTTATCATGCTTTTCACGGTTTGTTTTTGCACTTGCCCATAACTTTCTTCTGACCTCACGTACTTTAAGCGAGAAATCTTCGCCAATAGAATATTCAGTATGTTTTAGTTTATAACCCTTCTTTAGAATTTTTACTGTATTACGCGAGTTCGTTAACTTGAATATCACTGGCCCTAGCTTTCTAGTGTTTGGTCGGCCCAACCTGCGAATGCGCTCTATATCAATGTCATTAATTTCAAGAATTTTCTTAAAAATACCTTCATTGATGGCCTTTTCAAGTGATTCGGTATCTTCTTTCTCAGATTCCGGAAGACCACAAATGATTAAATTGGATCGTCTGCTATGGTTCTCTAAATTGTCATTTCGCGCCTCAAGTGACTGAATTGTGTTACTCATGTGTTCAATTTGATTCTGGCACGAAGAAATTTTCTCTTCCAAGACAGCCTGAGCGTCCAATTTAACACCAATAGCGGATAATCTTATGCCTTTGATATCTTTGAGGTCGGACGCCATCAATTTCAGTTGATTCGCAATTTGTGCTAGGTCAGGACCAGGATTTGACTCAGTATCCCCTCCAAGTAACAACAAGTCTGAGTGAATAAATAAAGTACCACATGCAATACAAGACTCATCAATGGGCACGGCAGCATCAGCAAACATGGGCTACTAGATCGAAAACATTTATCATGACGCCTTCCCACCTGCGTAAAGAAGAGAAGCAGATTGTGAAGCAGCCGCATGTTCTGGAAGCCGCCGTGCCCAGTGGCAAGGAAATTTGCTGGAAGTCCTTGACGCACCCTGCAGGTTCCACAGGATGCACATAGTGCTTGCTGACGTGATGAGATGCAGGTAATCCGTTGGCATCCATATCGGATTTTGATGCACGTGTCGTGGTGAAGCGTCGCGGTCATGCACAAAGGCGGTGGTCGCAATGACATCCTGGCATTTGTCATACGGTTGCATCAGAAGGCCAAGAAACTGCGTAAAGCAGAGAAGCAGATTGTGAAGCAGCCGCATGTTCTGGAAGCCGCCGTGCCCAGTGGCAAGGAAATTTGCTGGAAGTCCTTGACGCACCCTGCAGGTTCCACAGGATGCACATAGTGCTTGCTGACGTGATGAGATGCAGGTAATCCGTTGGCATCCATATCGGATTTTGATGCACGTGTCGTGGTGAAGCGTCGCGGTCATGCGCAAAGGCGGTGGTCGCAATGACATCCTGGCATTTGTCATACGGTTGCATCAGAAGGCCAAGAAACTGCGTAAAGCAGAGAAGCAGATTGTGAAGCAGCCGCATGTTCTGGAAGCCGCCGTGCCCAGTGGCAAGGAAATTTGCTGGAAGTCCTTGACGCACCCTGCAGGTTCCACAGGATGCACATAGTGCTTGCTGACGTGATGAGATGCAGGTAATCCGTTGGCATCCATATCGGATTTTGATGCACGTGTCGTGGTGAAGCGTCGCGGTCATGCGCAAAGGCGGTGGTCGCAATGACATCCTGGCATTTGTCATACGGTTGCATCAGAAGGCCAAGAAACTGCGTAAAGCAGAGAAGCAGATTGTGAAGCAGCCGCATGTTCTGGAAGCCGCCGTGCCCAGTGGCAAGGAAATTTGCTGGAAGTCCTTGACGCACCCTGCAGGTTCCACAGGATGCACATAGTGCTTGCTGACGTGATGAGATGCAGGTAATCCGTTGGCATCCATATCGGATTTTGATGCACGTGTCGTGGTGAAGCGTCGCGGTCATGCGCAAAGGCGGTGGTCGCAATGACATCCTGGCATTTGTCATACGGTTGCATCAGAAGGCCAAGAAACTGCGTAAAGCAGAGAAGCAGATTGTGAAGCAGCCGCATGTTCTGGAAGCCGCCGTGCCCAGTGGCAAGGAAATTTGCTGGAAGTCCTTGACGCACCCTGCAGGTTCCACAGGATGCACATAGTGCTTGCTGACGTGATGAGATGCAGGTAATCCGTTGGCATCCATATCGGATTTTGATGCACGTGTCGTGGTGAAGCGTCGCGGTCATGCGCAAAGGCGGTGGTCGCAATGACATCCTGGCATTTGTCATACGGTTGCATCAGAAGGCCAAGAAACTGCGTAAAGCAGAGAAGCAGATTGTGAAGCAGCCGCATGTTCTGGAAGCCGCCGTGCCCAGTGGCAAGGAAATTTGCTGGAAGTCCTTGACGCACCCTGCAGGTTCCACAGGATGCACATAGTGCTTGCTGACGTGATGAGATGCAGGTAATCCGTTGGCATCCATATCGGATTTTGATGCACGTGTCGTGGTGAAGCGTCGCGGTCATGCGCAAAGGCGGTGGTCGCAATGACATCCTGGCATTTGTCATATGGTTGCATCAGAAGGCCAAGAAACTGCGTAAAGCAGAGAAGCAGATTGTGAAGCAGCCGCATGTTCTGGAAGCCGCCGTGCCCAGTGGCAAGGAAATTTGCTGGAAGTCCTTGACGCACCCTGCAGGTTCCACAGGATGCACATAGTGCTTGCTGACGTGATGAGATGCAGGTAATCCGTTGGCATCCATATCGGATTTTGATGCACGTGTCGTGGTGAAGCGTCGCGGTCATGCGCAAAGGCGGTGGTCGCAATGACATCCTGGCATTTGTCATACGGTTGCATCAGAAGGCCAAGAAACTGCGTAAAGCAGAGAAGCAGATTGTGAAGCAGCCGCATGTTCTGGAAGCCGCCGTGCCCAGTGGCACGGAAATTTGCTGGAAGTCCTTGACGCACCCTGCAGGTTCCACAGGATGCACATAGTGCTTGCTGACGTGATGAGATGCAGGTAATCCGTTGGCATCCATATCGGATTTTGATGCACGTGTCGTGGTGAAGCGTCGCGGTCATGCGCAAAGGCGGTGGTCGCAATGACATCCTGGCATTTGTCATACGGTTGCATCAGAAGGCCAAGAAACTGCGTAAAGCAGAGAAGCAGATTGTGAAGCAGCCGCATGTTCTGGAAGCCGCCGTGCCCAGTGGCAAGGAAATTTGCTGGAAGTCCTTGACGCACCCTGCAGGTTCCACAGGATGCACATAGTGCTTGCTGACGTGATGAGATGCAGGTAATCCGTTGGCATCCATATCGGATTTTGATGCACGTGTCGTGGTGAAGCGTCGCGGTCATGCGCAAAGGCGGTGGTCGCAATGACATCCTGGCATTTGTCATACGGTTGCATCAGAAGGCCAAGAAACTGCGTAAAGAAGAGAAGCAGATTGTGAAGCAGCCGCATGTTCTGGAAGCCGCCGTGCCCAGTGGCAAAGAAATTTGCTGGAAGTCCTTTTATAGCGTCTCGGCACAGTGACACCCCCTGCAGGTGCCACAGGAAGCGCTCAGTGCTTGCTGACGTGATGTGATCATGCAGGTAATCCGTTGGCGTCCATATCGGATTTTGATGCACGTGTCGTAGTGGGGCGTCGCGGTCACGCGCAGAGGCGGTGATCGCAGTGGCATCCCGGTAGCTGTCATACGGTTGCATCAGAAGGCCAAGAAACTGCGTAAAGAAGAGAAGCGGATTGTGAAGCAGCCGCATGTTCTGGAACATCTCAATGGATATAGTACTGGCCGGTGTCGCCATCACTTGTCGACAAAAAATGCAATGACTCATAGTCCCGTAAGGTTCATGGCTAGTCTGCGTGAGTTAGCTGCGATGATTCTACCTGTGTCGTCTTTGTCGGTGGTTTCATTGTAGATGTGTCGGTACCGAAGAGGTAGCAGTTTAGGCAATGACTCGGCCCCGTAAGGTTCATGGCTACTCACTTTGCAAGAATTAGCTGCAATGACACTACCCCTGTTATCGTTGTCAGTGATTTCAATATGGATGTGTCGGTACCGAAAAGGGAGCGGTTTAAGTATTCCGTGTTGCAGACAGATCCCTTGCGATGCCACACCGATCCAGCCCAACCGACCACCCAGCGGCGTACGCGCAGCGATTTGACTTTATCAAAGAATGTGATTGCAGTTGCGAGTGAAATAATTACCACCGATCAAGACAATAAATGAGTCTGCGTACTTTTCGCCACGACGACCACTCATCAAGACAATAAATGAGCTCGTATTTTTGTTCAAAATTATGTGTCACCTCTGTGTCGCGTGGCAAAAAGCTTCGCTGGTCAACCACCTTCACAGAGTGAATGGCTCATTATTTTTTTTTTCTTTTTTGTGTGGGTACATGTGTAAGGCCCGAAACTAAGTGAGGCAGGATCCTGCCTACCAAACAAGCAAGAAGAGCCTGGTAAGACACGCAAAATTGCTTATGTAAACGTTTAATATACCACAGAAACCACGGCTGTGCATCTGTAATTGGAACCAATCTTAAGCGCAGTGCCACAAAGACACCACTTTGTATAACTTCCATTATGTTTCTGGTTACTTACACAAATTACTTACTAAGCTACTTTATGATTTAATATATTGAAAAGCCCACTGTTCGCTGCAATATGCAGTACTACCCTCAGCATAAGCGTTTATAGCGACGCATTTATCGTATGCGACGTTTATTCTCGTGCAGTGTTCCTGTTTATGCGCTGCATAGGTCTCAACTGAAATGTCATCCAATGATTGAACACAATTCATCGCAAATTTATTTCTACATAAATTTACTGATTTTGGCAGTAGCTAAGAGCGGTCGCAATGATCTTCGTTGCGAGCGCATGGCTCAGGCCCCGGTAGACGATGTCTGCCTCCGTACCTAATGGGAAATTCCTGTCACCTTCACCGTGATCATCACTTCGGTGGATCGTCAACTTGAGCGCCAGGTTCGGTAAAGCTGCAAATCACAAGAACTTTTTAAATACAGGAGCTTCTATTCACAAGTGTTGCCAACAACTTTTCCTAGAAGGAAATGGGGAGCGGAGCACGAGTTAGCACTTTTTCCTGTCAGTGTAAAGGAGACTCAGTTAATGGGACCCTGAACGACCTTTCGGGCTTGGCAAAAAAAAAAAAAAAAAAACAGTCTGCAGTAGCACAAACTGCCGTGAACAGCTCAGCTAAATTATGCAGGCGTGCACGCTGCATGGAGCTAGCCGAGCGCGAAGTCACCTTTTTTTCGAACTCTCTCTATATTCAACAGAAGCCTGTTCCCGCTACGTCCCCTGTTTAATATTGCTTATACAAGAGCGAATTAGGAACTGCGCATGTTTGCCCAATGTCCTGGAAAAACTCATTGTGTGACAAAGTCGAAATTTTGAGAGAATGAGGAGCATTTTATGTGAGATGCCTATGCAATGTCTAAAAAAATTCCTTATATTTACAGCGGTCGCAAAAAAAAAAAAAGCTGGTCTTCGACAGCGTCAACGGCCGTCATCAGCTATGTTCCTAATGTCGCTAGTGAACTGTATGGCAATGGAGATCAGAACGCTTATCAGAACGCCGTTTACTCCTGGTGTATCCCGTTAGCTGAGCTGGGTCAGATTAGGATCCTTTGTTTTGTGGAATGCGTCCTTGATTGTGTGAACCATTCTCCCTGCCTCTCAGTTTGAGCGTAGTGCGGACTGCTGGTGACATAGTCGACGCCGTATGATGCTGCAAACGCCGCGAACCGCTGCGATGAGAACAGTGGACGGTGTCTACTTGTAGAACGCCGAGCTGCTGCTTTAATTTATCGGTGAATTCCTCTTCCTGAGCAATGTCCACTGCTTTCTTGACGGTAAAGCTCTGGCCGAGTTGGATGAAGCGGTGGCGAAGCTGATGCGACTGCAAGCAGCAAAGGATCTCGTCTTGAACCATGAGGTCGGTAGCTGTGTCAAACTGACGATTTGGCGAGCCGTTGTAACATCCTGAATGAATTTGGTTGTCGGCTCCGCAGGACTTTGTATTCTGCGTTTTAATAGCACGCGACTGCAAAATTCGTCCTCTTCTTCATGAAAGTGTTTGTCTAAGACTTGAAGCGCGCTTTGTGTACGTCAATTGTCTCGGAGTTCCTTGTCCCACCGTCACTTCCGGCCTGCGTCTCTTTCCATGAGAGTAATAAATGCTGGCGCCTTCTACCTCCAGCGCGTTGAGAAGCGCTTTCTTGTGGTCCGGCGTAGCGGTCTTGGCGTCGTCGTCGACGTACTCCTGCAAAACACGTTGCCATCTGAGCCAAGGAATGGCCGGTACACCGGGACATGGCAAGAAGTGTGGAGGAGGAATTGCTGCGTCCGTATTGAGGTAACAGGAGCAGAACGGTCAGGTAGATTACGTCGCTGTAGCGTCAAAAAGCAGAAAGGTGCAGAAATTCTGCTTAAAAGGGGGGCAGCAGAAGTAGAAGACGCGGTGTAGAAGCAAATTGTGCGTCCTAACTCAAATGTAGGCGTAATGAACGCATATTATCCTCGCCGCCAATGCTATGTCACGAATGGCTACGGAACGCGTTGCGCAGATGCAACGCTAGTAGCATCGTATGCGGCATCCGCGGCAGCAGAATGGCAGAATCAGCGATTGTTGTGAGCCTTATGGCAGCAGTTGACGATGTGCAGCCCGGACGGGAAGGGAGTCCTCGACGCCAGTCTTATGTCGGCGTGGCCGCCATGATCGTCACGCCAAGCACGTTGGGCACGCCGGGACAGTGGCCTGAAGAGAGACGCAGTGACATGGGGACCGAGGCTGAGAGCGAGATTGTTGAAAGCGTTGTGCTTTAAATAGGATTAGCGTCGCTATCACAACGGCCCCTGGGGGCAAGTTTCGGTATCGAAACCGAATCCCCGAAGTAACAGTTTGCATAGCTCTATTTATGGACTGGCGTGAACCTTTCTTTCCTTGGTTTAAAACAGAACGTACGTCAGGGTTGTTTCAAGCAAGACTGAACCTCTTGGCTTTTTTCATGCTCCTACAGGTCAAGGTCTCCCGTGAGCAAGTGTCACATGCTCGTACTTAGGAGTGCTTTTGGTGAAGTTGACTGGCCTTATTGCATACAACTCAGTGTCATTTCACTGAAGCCTTTTGGCCTCATTTTGAGAACTTTCTGTCAAACTGTCTGCTCAGCGTCAGTGGCAAGCTATGGCTCCTGCTGCTTTCTGCTTGGCAATCTGTTGAGCCCAAGTTGCCCTGCTTCAGCAGCAGCAAGTTTAGACTTGCACTCCTCTTTTTCACGAGTGGTATGCACCTTACACGGATGAATCGGAAGACCAGTCCTAATAGGCCTGATGCCCTCCTTAAAACAAATGAAGGCTCCTTCCACAACTAGGATGGTGATAACAAAAGATTACGGAGACACCAAAGCCACCACCAATTCAGTAGAGAGGAGAAGCTGAGCAGTCATCAGTCAATCGCAGCGGATGTTGTTGAGAGTGCCTCTCTTGTCATTATTCTCTGCTTTAGCACTGGTGAAATGATCGAGAAGTAAAATAGTAAACAGGCAATCTATGAGCCGAAAGCTGAAATCCTTGCGGTGCACTGCGGCTTTATTGCTTTATAAACTTTTCTCAGAGAACTTGGAGATGGTTGTGGCACTGGCCTGTGGTCATGAAATGACCAGGGGTGGGAGCCCATAACAGATATTGTTGTAAAACTGGCCCGATGGGCGGGTAAATGAGTGCCCACACAGTTCCTTGCATGGAGATGTATTGCCAGTTGGCCGTGATTTATTATAGAAGTCCATTTTTTTCTTTGGGAAGCTGTTATAGGCCTAACCATCTCTCCGCAGGCGCTAGTTTGCTTCGTTTTTCTCGCATGGTGTCAGGTCCATGTTTCTGTATTCTGAGCTAGTGAGAAACCACTGCTACTGGTTCTGTTGACCTTAGTTCGCTTGTTCACTATGCTTTTATGAGCATAGAAATGGGGCAATATATTTCCTTTCTAGGATGGGACCTCCCAGGCTGCCATTTCATGCTCATGAGCTTTTCAAGCAGTTCTTTACCTCATTTTGCAAGGAACATTGGACATAAGCTGTCAGTCAGTGCATGCACATTTACGACTATGGAAGAAAGCAAAAGTATACATGTAAAAGTTCAGGAATTCATTGACTACATGCTCCATGAAAACGTGTAAAGCTTGTACGCACAAGTAATCAGAGGTGTAATTTCAAGGCAGCAGAAATGGCAAAACATGTTTTCATCTGCATATCGTCAGAGGAAGGCTGTTACTGTAAGCATTTATTTCCACTGTACTTCACTCTTTAGTCATTGCCTATAGCAATTCACTACTACTTCGTCGTTGTCTGTTCGTTTCACTATTTACTCATAGTTGTCTGTCGCACGTTCCTCAGAGAGTCTCTTGTCAGAGATATCCTCCCAGAGGAGCTCGTCTTCAGTTACATGAATTGCGTTCAATATCGAACATTTCTTAAACGCACGACGGACAAGCTCCTTGGGAATGCAGGCGCAAGCATAAGCAATTCATGAGCAGAGCATCGCTGGTGAGGCCTGTTTCAGTGATCCGGCAGCAGTCACTTAAGGCTCTCTCGACCTCATCTACTCCACATAGCAGTTCTTTAGCACACATCAAGTGGTTGCAACTGAGATGTCATCCCTCCCGGGATGACTATGAGCTCGGGGCTCGGGCAGCAGTTTCTTCACGATGTCAGCCAGGCGACAGCGAAAAGAAGCCAGTACAAGTACTGATGGGAGTCCCAGCAGTTGAAGGCCGCCGGCAGGACACATACTTTATCCAATCAAGCACTAGTGCTTCGTCCGTCCGCCCTGCACTAACTGACACCACCAAGGGGGCGCGCGATGTACAATAAAAAGCGGAGCGCATGACCTGTTCGGTCAGTGTGCCTCTGCCGCTCACAGCAGCTACTGTGTCTTCATTGCCGTGCGCTATGGCCGCGGGTCCGGTCACTACAACTGGCGACGAAGGAAAACGCTTGAAGTAAACCACACCAGTGACACTGGCACAAGAACAAGCATGCCGGCCATCGGAAAGATAGACGAGTTCAACGCGGACACTGCAGTCTTGACCAAGTACCGAGAGCGAGTGGAACTACTACTGACGATGAACGACGTGTCAGACGGTAAGAAGACTGCCATATTTCTAACGTGTTGCGGAGCCGCGACGTATTCCTTGCTGCGAAGCCTACTGGCCCCCGAAAAACCTGCCGCGTCGAGCTTGGCGCCAGTTTTTGAAGCCCTCAACAACCACTTAGCGCCAAAGATGTCGGAAGCGGTAGCAAGTTTCAAGTTCTTCTCACAGCATAATTGGGACGGAGAGGCGGTGAGCGAGTACTTCGCGTCGTTAAAGCTACTGGCCGACGACTGCAAACTTGGGTCATTCCGAGACCGCATGCTGCGAGACGAAATCCTCAGTAGCACCGACGACATGCCAATGCAAATGCGGTTGCTTCAAGCAGCCGATTTAAACCTGGAAACCGCAATGAGTACGGTATGGGCCGTCGAGGGTGCTTGCAAAGATTCCCGTACTCTAAGCGCTCTCCCAATGCCACAGTCGGAGCCAGCCCAATTGCCAGTCTAAAGTGCCATGGTGGCACTTACGGTGGCACATTGTATTGAGGTTAGCAGTGACTTTTTCAGTGAGATAGTTTCTAGCGCGAAAGAAATTGCTAACGAAAAAAAAAAAATAGAAGCGTAGATTGCGATAGCAAATTAGTAGATAGCTGATGAAGAAAATATGTTAGTTTTGTCGCGCGTATAAACGTGGAAACATTCGCTCACTAACTAAATTAACAAGCACGGTTTCACGCGCGCACAGGTAAACGTGAGCACATCTCGCTCAATGACCGCGGAAACTTACGATCAAAACGCTGCAATGAGGAAGCGTGGCGAGCGAATTTACCTTCGCGCTGTCTCTCGCTGCAATGCGAACGACAAGTCGAAAGGACGTCGCATAGGATGCTACCGGCACTCCGTGTACTCCATCCAATTCGCAGATCGCTTGCAATATATGGCGCCCGTGCGACCGTACCGTAAGTAGAAGCCGCCGAAGTAGGAAACCCCCCCCTTTCCCTCACCTCCTACCGTGCCTCGCACGCGTCAGAAGACGGCGCGCTTCCGCCCCGCCTTCCTCCGTCGCACATGAGAAATTATTGAGCCGCGATCGTCGGCTGACCCTCGCGAACTTTTACTCCCACATACAACGTACAGCGCGCATCGAAGATGTTATCGTGTTTGGAATTTATACAGAACATCAAGACGACGGCGACGGCATAAATGCGCTTGGGAATTTATATAATTGCTATCGCAATAAAAAGGGACAAGCCCGGGTTAATAGTTCTTTTCGATAGCAATTTTTTCATCGACATTCCTGCTGCCGATTTTGCATTCAGCAGAAATTTGAATAAGCATGCTCGAAACAAGCATTCCTCTAGTGTTATTTCACCATGAGAAAATTTCCAAGAATGTCTTGAAAGACCCACCAGGGGAACCTTCGCGCAAAAATATTTTAGTGCGAATGTATTGTATGCCCCTTTACACGAAAATCTGTCGGCATCGCGTGACTGAAAGATGATACTAAAATTGCCTCACGACACGAATAAAAAGCCGTCAAGAATGCTCTGATTAACAGAAACTGTCTCCGGGGGGGGGGGGGGGGGGGGGGGGGGGGGTTCCTGTAATAAAAGCATATTAATCGATTCGATAAGGAAATGTGGTCAATTTAGGTCTGGGCGGGAACTGAGCCTTGCCCTCCGGGATGCGAGACGAGCATCCTTCGCCGACGCCACGGCGGCTCCACGGTTCTCGCCGACTCCAGGTGCGCTATACTGCGTGCTCTCCTGAGCGCGTTCATGCGTGGGAAGTGCGCGTTCCTGACATTCCGAGATCGACATACGGTAAATGCTTTTTCATTCCCATGCGTAAGCAGTCTTTAGTTTCTCTGCCCGATAGTCTTTTTTTATTCGACGCAGCATTTGTAAAAACGTAGAACGAATTCAATTTCCCGAACTTTACGAAAACTTTGGTATAGTTGGCAGATACGCTAATAGCTTCTCAGAACAAAAGAAATGTGAATCTGTATAAACTGAGAACATTCACTTACGCCGCGGGGAGATGAAATGTGGTGCAGGGCAACTACCCTCTCCATCGTTGGAGAGGAAGCCCTCGAGGAAGTCCTTGGAAGCCCTCGTAGAACCACTTCATGTTCAAATGTCGTCATCTGGAAAAAATTTACATATTGTAAAGGCGTGTATTTCTCAGCGACATTTGGAAGCGACATTCACGGCTTGTCGCCCGATACGAGCCCGAGTAAAAGCACTGAAGAACATGGCCCGCTATAGCGTCTCGTTTTTCGCAACATTTACCCCCCGGAACGCAAAGGGAGCCGTCCTGCGATCTAAAAGCTCCTCGCTATACGTGTATTTGTCACCGACATTTGGAACCGACATTCACTGCTTGAAACCCGATACCAGCGTTCGTAGGACACCTAACCGCTCTAAGACGCGACAGCTCCGAGGGGTACTTACATTTCAGCTCTCTTGAACCACAAACGCCCGATAAGCCGTCGCTATTCCATCTGGCCTACAGGCCGCGTCTCAGCAACGAAGAAAACTCTCACCTGACATCGCGCATGCGTAGAAGAACCAATCAAGTCCCCCAATCACAGTCGCGGCACACTCTCGCGCCGCGTTCGATGCAACGCCGCAGCGCGTTCGATGGAACGCTGCCAAGCGTTAGATGAAACACGGCCGCGCGTTCTTGATTTCAACTAAGATGTCATTAACTCGTGTTTGTTCCCTCACCCAATCTGCTCTTTTCTTATCCCTTACCGTTATACCTATCATTCTTTTTTCCATAGCTCGTGGCGTCGTCCTCAATTTAGGTAAAACCCTTTTCGTAAGCCTCCAGGTTTCTGCCCCGTATATGAGTACTGATAAGACACCGCTGTTATACATTTTTCTCTTCAGGGATAATGACAACCTGCTGTTCATGATGTGAGAATGCTTGCCAAACCCACCCCAGCCCATTCTTATTCTTCTGATTATTTCAGTCTCATGATCCGGGTCCGCAGTCACTACCTGTTCTAAGTAGATGTATTCCTTTACCACTTCCAGTGCCTCGCTACCTATCGTAAACTGCTGTTCTCTTCCGAGACTGTTAAACATTAGTTTCTTGCAGATTAATTTTAGATCCACCCTTCTGCTTTGCCTCTCCAGGTCAGTGAGCATGCATTGCAATTGATCCCCGGAGTTGCTAAGCAAGGCAATATCATCAGCGAATCGCAAGTTACTAAGGTATTCTCCATTAATTCTTATCCCCAATTCTTCCCAATCCAGGTTTTTGAACACCTCCTGTAAACACGCTGTGAATAGCATTGGAGAGATCGTATCTCCCTGCCTGACGCGTTTCTTTATTGGGATTTTGTTGCTTTCTTTATGGAGGACTACGGTGACTGTGGAGCCGCTGTAGATATCTTTCAGTGTTGTACATACGGCTCGTCTACACCCTGATTCCGTAATGCCTCCATGACTGCTGAGGTTTCGGCTGAATCAAATGCTTTCTCGTAATCAATGAAAGCTATATATAAGGGTTGGTTATATGCCGCACATTTTTCTATCACCTGAATGATACTGTGAATATGGCTTATCGTTGGAGTAGCCTTTACGGAATCCTGCCTGGTCCTTTGGTTGACGGAAGTGATGTGTTCCTGATTCTATTAGCAATTGTAAGCTGATTGGTCATATAATTTGTCAAGTCTTTGACGTTTCCTTTCTTATGGATTAGGATTATGTTAGCGTTCTTTCAAGATTCCGGTACGCTCGAGGTCTTGAGGCATTCTGTATACAGGGTGGCCAGTTTTTCTAGAACAATGTGCCCAACATCCTTAAACAAATCTGCTGTTACCTGATCCTCCCCGGCTGCCTTCCCCCTTTGCATAGCTCCCAAGGCTTTCTTTACTTCTTCCGGCGTGACTTGTGGGATTTCAAATTCCTCTAGACTATTCTCCCTCACATTATCGTCGTGGGCGCCACTGGTACTGTATAAATCTCTATAGAACTCCTCAGCCACTTGAACTATCTCATCCATATTAGTAATGATATTGCCGGCTTTGTCTCTTAACGCATACATCTGATTATTGCCAATTCCTAGTTCCTTCTTCACTGCTTTTAGGCTTCCTCCGTCCCTGAGAGCATGTTCAATTCTATCCATATTATAGTTCCTTATGTCAGCTGTCTGACGCTTGTTGATTAACCTAAAACGTTCTGCCAGTTCTATTCTAGCTGCAGGGTTAGAGGCTTTCATACATTGGTGTTTCTTGATCAGATCTTTTGTCTCCTGTGATAGATTACTGGCATCCTGTCTAAGGGAGTTACCACCGACTTCTATTGCACATTCCTTAATGATGCCCATGAGATTGTCGTTCATATCTTCATCACTAACGTCCTCTTACCGAGTTAAGGCCGAATACCTGTTGTGTAGCTTGATCCGGTATTCCTCTATTTTCCCTCTTACCGATAACTCATTGATCGGCTTCTTATGTACCAGTTTTTTCCGTTCCCTCCTCAAGCCTAGGCTAATACGAGTTCTTACCATCCTATGGTCACTGCAGCGCACCTTGCCGAGCACGTCCACATCTTGTATGATGCCTGGGTTAGCGCAGAGTATAAAAGTCTATTTCATTTCTGGTCTCGCCATTCGGGCTCCTCCACGTCCACTTTCGGCTATCGCGCTTGCGGAAGAAGGTATTCATTATTCGCATATTATTCTGTTCTGCAGACTCTACTAATAGCTCTCCCCTGCTTTTCCTAGAGCCTATGCCATATTCCCCCACTGACTTGTCTCCAGCCTGCTTCTTGCCTACCCTTGCATTGAAGTCGCCCATCAGTATAGTGTATTTTGTTTTGACTTTACCCATCGCCGATTCCACGTCTTCGTAGAAGCTTCCGACTTCCTTGTCATCATGACGGGATGTAGGGGCGTAGACCTGTACGACCTTCAATTTGTACCGCTTATTAAGTTTCACAACAAGACCTGCCACCCTCTCGTTAATGCTATAGAGTTCCTGTATGTTACCAGCTATATCCTTATTAATCAGGAATTCTCGTCTCTCCGCTAAGCCCCGGTAGCACAGGACGTGCCAGCTTTTCAGCACTGTATATGCTTCGTTCGTCTTCCTAACTTCACTGAGGCCTATTATATCCCATTTGCTGCCCTGTAATTCCTCCAATAGCACTGCTAGACTCGCCTCACTCGATAACGTTCTAGCATTAAACGTTGCCAGATTCAGATTCCAATGACGGCCTGTCCGGAGCCAGGGATTCTTAGCACCTTCTGCTGCGTCGCAGGTCTGACCGCCGCCGTGGTCAGTTGCTTCGCAGCTGCTGGGGACTGAGGGCCGGGGTTCGATTGTTGTGTTCATATAGGAGGTTGTGACCAAGTACTGCACCAAGGTGGCCAATACTGCTCTGGTGAGGGAGTGCGTTACCGGTTCTGGTCACCGGGATCAGGCCACACTCCAGGCCTGTTTATGCAATTTTATCAACGCGCGGATTTTTTTTATCCTGTGTTTTTTTAATTGCGTGGCACCGGGATTCGAACCACGGTCCTCTTGCACGCGAGGCGGATGTTCTGCCTCTACGCCACCGCTGCATATATATATATATATATATATATGTATATATATATATATATATATATATATATATATGCATATCCATATATATCCATATATCGAGAATCTATATATTGTATGGATAATCCGGAACACTTCGTAGGTATGTGATGGTGTACTGGCCGACTCCTTCGACAATTTCATTCAATACATTTCTTCCTAATACAACCCACATTCATCGCAGGGGCACATCCGCTTGCATTTTATGACCTGTCTGTTTTTCAGTCACGGCACTAGCTCCCATGTATAGGAAGCTTCGAGGCTATCCAGTTGACTCTCTGAAGCTGTTTTTCATTCCTTCTTGTCTGGTGCAGATAAACTTCTTGTAAAGTTTCTGTATCTTGCTATTTGTTTTGCCTGGCCATGCAGCAGCTGTGCCATTCACATCGACGGGGTCCCTTGTGTTATAATGACATTAGAGCGTTTGTTAAGTATGATTCAGGCAGCCAACATGGCTGCGTCCTAATGTGTCTCCCGCGCTCAGCACCCAGCTGCCATCGATGGTGTTCCCCCTGGAAGCGCGTCTGGTCTTCAGTGGTGGTGCAAGTTTCCCACACAACACTCCTTCCGTTCCAAGTTCGAGCTACGGTTAATACTGTTGCAGGGGTTGACGTGCCCTGACCGACCGGCAAAAAAGAAACTGTCTGGGGAACGGCTGGAGCGTCAGCAGGACTGGCACTGGCCTAACCACTCGGTTCTGCAGGCCAGGGTGGCACGCTTGTTTGCGCGTCGCGTCTCAGAGCTGCGGAACTCACTGGCATCATCGCTCTTTCACCCAACAAGGGCTGCGCGGGCGCTTGTGTGTGCTGCTCGTTGCCGCCGTCCCCATCTGATGCGGACCACTCCTATGTGTCTCCGAAGCGGCACCGCAGATTGTCTGCATGTCGGTTCCACACTGTGCTCTCTGCCAGCTGCACCTCAGTTGATAAACTGCAGGCGCCTGAAGTTCTTTGCCCAGACAGTGTTACCAGCCTGGAAAACTGGTTCTCTTCTGGCTGCAGAATCGCTGTGCACCTTCTGCTGTATTTGTCAGAATCGCACCTTGATATACAAGTTGGGCTTCAGCAAATCTAACGCTGTCTTCAGGCGTCGACCCATAAATAGTTCAGTCAGGGAGCAACCAGCGACGGCATGAGACGTGCTTCTGTATGATAACAAGATTCTAGCAAATCGATACTCAAAATCTCCAGGTTGCTATGTTTTCTTGAGCTTGTCCTTTGCAGTTTGTACAACCCTCTCAGTGGCCCCAGTGGATGCAGGATGGTACGGTACAATAAAGATAGGATGCATTCCATTACGAGCCAAGAATGACTTGTAGGCAGCACTTGGGAAGGCAGTTGTCACTCGCTCCTACTTCTGGTAATTCATGGCTAGCAAATAGGGTGCGGAGGCATGCAATTGTGACCTCTGCTGATGGTGACGCCTCTTTTACCACTTCCACCCAGTTAGAGTATGCATCCACTCTTACTAAAAAGTACACACGTTGAAAGAGCCCACCGAAATCGACATGTAGAAGAGACCGCGCTCTCTCTGGAAACAGTTATTGCAGCTGCTGTAGTGCCCTGGGAGCTTTTGGATGCACGTGGCAGACCGTGCACCTGCGCACCTTCATTGCAATGTTCTCATCAATACCCGGCCACTACACATCACTAAGGGCCACCAGCTTCATCTTTTCAACTCTAGGATGGCTTTCGTGCAAAAGGTCCAACAAGGCCACCTTTAGAAATACTGACACAACCAACTGGCTCCCGTGTAGCACACAGGCCTCCATCGATGAGAATTCCTCCATTCAGTTTGCAAAAGGCCGCCATTCTTGCCTTGGTGGCAAGTGTTCTCCAGACCACAACGACACATGCAAGGGAGCTAACACTGGGTCCTGATAAGTTACCGACTCCTCCATAGCTGCTGTGAGGACACCTGGGTATACACCTTACAACATGAACACGTCCTGAATCCTGGAATCCTCTGGCGGTGCCCTAGCAAGTGGCAAACGACTCAAAGCGTCTGCATTTCCCAAGCTCGCTCCTAATCTGTAGCATAATCTGTAGTTTTAGCCGTTCAGTGACAGTGCCCACCGCAGCACTTTAGTGAACCTTGAAGGGGTATGCGGCTCTCATGGCTGAACAGTCCCAGTAATGGCTTGTGGTGGGTGAAAACTTCAAATGGCCTTCTCCACACAAACTGGTGAAACTTTAGCGCACCGAACACCACGGCCAGCGCCTTCTTACCCAATAGGCTGTAGTTATTTTCAGCTTTCTGTTAGCCACCGTATGCAAACGCCACAGGCTTACATCTGGACTACGGCCGATGTGCCGGCACCATTCCAGTGCCATAAGGCAATGCGCCACAACACAGTAATAAAAATAAGAGAAATCTGTTACCTCTGTTGTAACCGAGAGTTTCAACTGCTTGAAGCTGTAGCGTCTGACCGACATGCGCATGATTCTCATCTACATAGGTCATGGACACCCGTAAAAGGAGGATTTCTTTTAGCATTCTGTTATCTTACGAGATGTCGTAAGTAAATTGCCATCTTGGAGATATCTAACATATGTGAGCATATTAGGGAATATAACGGAATAGCAAAAAATTAGGGTTATTTGATTTCTGAACCAATTTTGGTGGCAGCAGAAGCCGACGCTTCCGAGCATTGCAGGGACAATGAAAATAACCACGAAGAGGCGTGTGAGTAGTGCGTGTTCGTCAATGCTTGCAGTGTACCTACACCTCGGGGCTACGTTGGGAAGATGCAGTGGCGCGGCTGTTGGAAGTGAATTTCACACAGTAGACGGATGCTTCACAACCGAGCCTTCATGCCTACCTTGATTTTTGCTGGGTTTTTGCAAGTGGGTGAGGGATCCACAACAAAGTAATTGTAGTATGCCAATGAGCTACTTTGTGGTAGGTTGTGCCGAAAGTTTCGGGAGGCTCAAGTTTTCATTTTCACACATTTCCTGTGAAATGAGAGCGTGACGTATGTCGTGGGTATGACGTGCCTCTTACGTAGGTTGGACCCTAACACGCCAGAGGAAGAGAAGCAGCGCCATTTCATGCTTGCAGTTAAACAACAGCTATTTGTTTACCTGGTTCGAAGTCCGCTGAAGATCGTGGCAGAAATCTTGACCGAGACTGCCATAATGGAGAAGATGCTACAGCAGCGCTCAGCTTTGTATGACCGGCAAGTGAATGCTACTCCGCCGACAGACCAGCACTCACCTCTGTATGACAGGCAAGTGAAGCGACGGAGGGAATAAGCCAGTTTTTTATGCGTGTGCATCAATGTGCGCTGTCTGACCACTGACAAGCGATACCGTTAGTCACATCTGTCTCATCACGCCTCGCTACTTTGCGATCGCCATCAACTTTCAGCGTGCAGTGCACGCGCATTGCACTCGCCAGCTTACGAGGCACTTCTCCGCACAGCATGTTGGATGTCCCAGGGAATGTGCCGTTCAGTCACAGATAATGCGCCGTTACTTAGACGTTTCTTTATAATAGGGGCACAAAAAACAACGCATAAATACTTTTATTACGCGTGCGGTCGTACCTCGAGGTGCACAGTAGCTGTGGCGCGTTCTGCTGCTCAGCACGAGGACACAGGTAGGATACCCGACCGCGGCGGCCGCATTTCTATGAGCGTGGAATTACAAAAACGACACTGTATATACCGTGCCTTACAATTCACATAGAACCACGGGTGGTCTAAATAATTTCCTCAGCCATGTACCGACTATGACGTTGCTCATTACCTGCGCGTACGTCACATCTGCTACAGCGCTCGCTCAATATCGCTTCTCCTCGCAACGCCTCTTGCTGTAGGGAAGCCAGCTTTGCAGAAAGCTTACAGCTGAGAGATGAGCACCCACAAACGCTCCTCTGGATCAACTGCTCGCAAATACCGTAGACCTGAGACAGATTTAGTGTACTGGATGTATTCAAAAAAGTAACTGTGCAGTGGAAATGGTAGTCTTCGAATATGAGATTTTACTTACGGCATTGCGGTGATCACTGCAGCGTACGGTTACAGGAGATGTCCACCACCGGCTTGAAGACGTGTCTGAACACGACGCTGCATGTTGTCGAACACTCGGTGGAGAGTTGCTGGAGTGGTCTGCGCAATGTGTGAGCATTGTTCTCGTGCACACGTCCTTTGAGCGCACCCTACAGGCGTTATGAGACAAAATACAGGTCTTTCACTATCCTATCGCACGTGAAACTGCGATATCATAAGGAGACAACAAAGAAAAGGACGATTCCGGCTTACGCGGCGCCGTTTTCCCATCCACTTTCTGAGGTATTTTTGTTTATTTACTAGAACTAATCCATCGAGTGTTAGCCACCTCCACCATTCACAAGCCTTGGCGGCGGATGTGGAACACCCTTTCTGCCGCAGGTGTCATGTGTATGTGAACTTTTTTTTGTTAATGGCCAGGCAACTGGCGAATAAACCGACACATGCTACCTGAAGGCATCAGCGCTGCCGAATTCGAGACCCTCGCTATGTAATATCATTCATAATTGTCATCTTATTTGTGCTTATTTTCTCATGCACAGTTGTTTTTCGGACGTCCAATACACACAGTACCTTGGCAGCCTTTCTACAGCACCTGTCGAGGGATCAAATACATGAATAACTGCATTGCCATTGCCAAAGATGCTGCAAAAAAATTATGATCGCTACGCACTGTCAAGACAAGTAAAATATGTACTTTTTCATAAAAGAATGTATTCTTATGTCCTAAAGATTGTGCCAAAAATACCTGATATCAATGATTCCATGTTGTTTGTCTATTTATTAAGAAATAAAATATCACACGAACTTTAGAACTATATCAGTGCGAAACCAGCAAAGCAGTGCATGTCACTGATATGATAAATGTAAAGGCCGTGAAATAAATAAGTTGAGGACAAATATAGATTAGAAATTTGAAGTACAATGGAATACACAAATGCGAAGATAAAGATTGATAAAAAGCAAAAAGGTGTCACTGGAAACAAAGTTCACTGCATGTATTCACAAAATCTCGCAACAAGATATTTAAATATACGTATAAGCAACCAATAAATCTACGTATCTAAGCCGAAAAGCTGAATCATTTTCCATGTAAACACTTGAGCTGGACCCTCCAACAAGCTTGATATTAGGCTTGTTTAAGGTTTTGATATTAGGCTGACAAGCTCTTGTCCGCGCTTTTTTTCATTGACCGAAATACAGCATTCGGTACTCTGAACCATTCTATTCTTTTGTATAACCTACAGTGACCTACGGCATCACTGGTCCTTCATGGCTAGCTAACTAATCGGCCTCAAATTGTACATGGCAACGGTCAGCTTTCATCAGCTAACTTTATCAACTTTGGTGTTCCTAAACTATCGACCCGATGTGCTTACCAGTCACAAGTTCCTCTTGTATGCTGATGACACAACCATTTATTCATCTCACAAGTGATTGGCAGTAATGCAAGATCAGCGTAACACTCAACTTGACAATATCGACAGGTGGTGCTCACTAAAGCACCAAATTATCTTCGAAACAGTCCATCAAAAACATGTTTTCTTTCATAACCTTCAAACAACAATTCCGCCTACTACAGGTGTATCATTAAGTAATCATATCCTACCAATATCTGACAGCGTTACAATTTTGGGTGCCATTTTATACAAGCTGTATAATACGCATGGTTAGCTCACTTCTAAAATAAATTTCATATTGTACTCACTTTATCATCAAAACACGCAGCTATTTTCAACCTCATATCTCGTATTCTTCGCTCGTTGCATATAATTGTTACATACATTGCCGTTTATCATACTGTAAGCAGACGCTGCGCAGACACGGTGGTGCGCATGAGCACATCTCGATGGGCACTCGGCGTTCCTATCAACTAAGAATTTGTGCAGCTTCCACAGTGCTGCAACAAGCAAGCTATTTTACTCCTGAGCGCCAGCGTTACATCCATTGTTTATTTATTTATTTACACAATACTGCAGGCAGCAATGCTGCCCAAGCAGGAGAAGGATTACAAAAGATGCCTTAACATATTTTCAAATGAAACACGAGATGTGCATTCAACAATACGTTCTGCTAAATGATTCCATTCTTCGCTCGTAAGTGGAAAAAAATGATTTCTGAAAGATTTTAGTGCTTGCAAAGTATGACTGGACTACTTTAGAATGGAAAATGCGCGACAACCTTTGTAGAGCATGCGTAATATATGTGGCATCCGTTACAGGAAGTACCGCGGCGTAAAACACTTTCGTGTTACAATGTACTTGTTGCATGTGGCTAGTATTCGCCTGTCACGCAGGCGGAGGACAAAGCCGGTCCGCACCGCACAGCATGGTCTGACTGGATCGTATGAGCGCGAGGACTCACGCGGGCCCTGTCGGGCACAAAGCAAACGCTGCGCAATATGCACCACACCTGCATGTAGCTGCGGTCTGCTACGTAGCGCAGATACGGCAGGGTGCCCCGACAAGTCCACTGGCTCAGCGCTGTGCTGCTCGCTCATGACAACCGCGTTTGGCTTACGTTTGGCGCGTCGCAGGCACCAAAATCGGGGGCAGTGGCGTCTACATTAACATCCAAATTCAAACGTGAACTGCGCGCCATGGTGACATATAGACAGCGGTGTCTTGTGAGCACGCCCCGCTCTGTCGAAACCTTGGCAGTGAGAGGCATTGAAGGAGGAGCGGAAGCACCGCGAACTCCGCGTTTGATTGCCAATAAATCCACTTCTGGTGAAACGCATCGAAGTACTTTTCGTGAAAAAGTGTTTATTAAATAGCCTATTTTTACTTCCAATGCTTTTCTCCACTTCTGTAAAAATGTAAGTGGATCAGGGCCCGCTTAGGTGCCTCTGAATTCGTAAACTTTACGTAAAATTGGTAGAGTTCACATATACCCAAACAGCTTGTGACGAAAACTGAGAAAGTGTATTCGAATTAACAGAAAGCATTCACTTACCCCTTGGGTGGCCTCCTTGTCATTGATTTGGTTGATATGTTCATCATCAGGTCTGATTTCTTCTTGGAGTGTTATCGTATATTCATAGCCCAAAGGCATCTTCTAGCTGTACTGGAAAAACATGAGACATATTCACGCCGGGACATACCTAAAGGGTTCCTGAGCCTCCCCTAGGGCTCGCTGAAAAAACAATCAGCGGATAGCATACGTTTCTGTGAACACCCCAGCCAAGTTTTGAAGTTTTGCACGGCGCGTAGAGTTCACAAGCCGAGCGCGAAGTCGCCTTTCTCTCAAGCGCTCTCTTTTACAGCGATGGCTTTAGGGCCTCGTTACGCCGAAAATCCGGCGTTGGCCGTGCGCCGACCTCGAGCACAAACTTCCGTACATATTTAGGTATATTTATGCCATATCCCACGCCTTGCTGTATGACATGCGGCATGTGCGAGTTATATTGTCGCATCATTCTAGTACTAAAGTTGCTCATACCTGGTCTTACATTCTGACAACGTTATTCGTCGGAATTTTGAGAACGATAGTCAAGAAACCAATGTCGTAAGAACAAAAAACCGTCAGCGCATGCTTTTAAAGCGAAGCTTTCTTTGCTTCTTTCTGCGACTTTCCCGCTGCTGCAACACTGCTGCTGTGGTCTTGCATGCCGCCTTAACGCCGGCCACGTCAAGACGCAGATCAGACGCACGCCTTAAACTAACGCCGGCCGCGTTGGGACGTGGCTGAGGTGTGGCCTTGTCAGAAAATCATGAAACGCATACACCGTCGGCGTTCTGTTTCACGACAGACGTTTATGAGCTGTAACTTTCAAAATTCCGAGGAGTAACTTTGTAAAGAATGTAAGACAAGGTATGAGACACGTGGAGTGCCTGTGTGGTTGTGGTTCAGACTGATTATTCGCCTAGCGATGCCCGCGGCGTCGACAGCGGATTTTTCGGGACAATCGGCCGTTAGCGTACATGACAGGAGTGTGGCACTAAGACGACCCGAAAAGCTCGTGTCAACATTTACGGCGCATCGCCTGTGCACAATGCCCTCTGGACGCCGTACTAGGCGCGACGACCCACAAATGGAGTGCGGGAGCTGCCGCGCTTGTCTCCGTGCACATTACAGCAGCAAGGACAGCGAAGGGAGCAGGCGGAGAGAATGTTAGCGAGGAAATAGAGAAAAAGCAGGCAGTTCTGCGACGCGCAACGCTAGAACCCACAATGACGCCAAAGCGTGCACTCAACGCCGAGGAGACGAAGGCTCGCAGAAAGCGTCGAGCAGAGCAGCCAGGGTAACCTTGCATATCACATCACGACTGTCGTATGCGGTCAATATATCACCGCCAATCAACGCAAACAGCAGACAAAGCTTCGCTTACATCGATTCTCTCATTGCGTAGGATATGCATATTTTTACAGGGCCCCGAAACGTTACGGCTCTCCCGGCGAACTGCATAGGTTAAGAACAAAGAGGCTGCCCTCGCGTTTCTTGGTTGGCGTTAATTTCAATGAGGACGTGTTCTCTGTGACACGCCGCGACATCATGCACGAAAAAGTCGCAGTTTTGCCCAAAAGGCGAAGCAACAATTGCGATAGCAAATTAGTATACATAGCTATATTAAGCAAGGATAGTAGATTTATTGGCCGTATAAACTTGTAAACACTGGCTTACTAACTATAAGTTAACAAGCACGGCGTCAGATGTTTTTTTTTTTTTTAGTTTTCATGTCGCGTTACATTGGCAGTTTCATTTTATTTTCATTATTTCGCTTGAAAGTCGACCGTCCCGTTATAATCGTGGTCGCGTTACATTCGATTAAATACGGTATGTAACGCCAGCGAGGAATCGACAGAGTAGGAGATGATGGCCATGAATTTTCTGAGCTTTCTACAGTAACGGGGAGAGAATGTCAGCTGTTCAGCGTCGTGTCTTCCCATCCCCTTAAGGGGATGAGATAGGAATCTGCAAGCTAACGTTGGAACTCACCACAGTACTGAAAAGCTGAATCATTAGGGATGTAGACACTTGAGCTGGACCCTCCGACAGGCTCGATATTAGTCGTTCCATATCTTCTTTCGGCGCTTTTTCGACCGCTACCGCAGTAGCATCGGGGAGGGCTGAGCCGGCACCACGGTGTAAGATATACACTATACTCCGTTTCAGACATCAGGTGAAACGCTCTGCTAGCTACGCAAGAAGTTCGGTGACAAGAACGTATCACTACGCGCTTTGCGTGCGTGCCTCTCTGCGCGCCAAAGGCGTATGCTCGTGCGAGCTTGCACGTGAGGCAAAAACCAAAAAGAAACGCAATGAAAAAGAAATTGATGTAAAACAACGCATGAAATAACCGTATATGACAGTTTGTTTCTGAGGATTAAAACGTTTTTCGTACAACACTCAGCCTGTACAGAGAACAGTTCCGCACAATTACGATCAAGAATACAGCGTCGCACCCGAGCGTCTGGGAGGACCACGCATTGCGGCTGGCGGAGACACTTCTTCCGGCCAACGCGGCGTTTTCAATTTTTTTTTTACTTCAATAGCATTTTAAGGTTATGCTGCATCACGCCATTCGCTATCACCCAGGTGGCGTAATCACACATGACCAACGACCAGGGAAACGCTGAAGTCCCTCGTGCTTGGAAATGAAGTAATAAATCACGGAAAGAACCGATGCCGTTTCGACACTTTCCGTTTGCACTGGAGTAACATTTTGAACTGGCGATGCGCCTTGTTTCATCCGTCAAACGGTAGCCAGGTGTCCCTTGATACGGCTGCAAGTTTTGTTCCGGGCCAGACAATTTCTGAAGACGCCAAGTGGCCGCCACAAGCCGCCACAATGGTAACATGGACCGATTTGATGCGTACAAAACGAGCGATTTTCATTCGGCCGATTGCACCGGGTTCGAACGCCGTCCAGCTGACGCGTCGCGCAGGCGTTCGAGAACGCTCGACCACCTCGAGTACGCCTGTCCATCCTGCCGGGCGGGAGGCCATGGCCATATTTACCTGAACGTCGCGCCGCCGAACCGCCATCTTGCGCCGCTCCGACGGGGTGTACGTTCTCGGCGTCGCCCAACGCTTGGTTGGCGTTCTGCGTCGCCGCCGATTCTCGACCGATTTCTTCGGCTTTATCCAAGGTCAAATGTTCTCAGTGAGCCAAAAACTTGTTGGATATGGAGGTTGGCGATTCCATTATTTGATCTCGGATCCGGTCGTCGTACGTAGCATCGAATTTGGAAGCGAGCTATTTCTCCTTG
The DNA here is from genome assembly GCF_023375885.2 of Dermacentor andersoni. Lineage (NCBI taxonomy): Eukaryota > Metazoa > Arthropoda > Arachnida > Ixodida > Ixodidae > Dermacentor > Dermacentor andersoni. The sequence goes on from NC_092816.1 coordinate 53,755,006, forward strand.
AGGGCCGTGACGTGTTCCATGAAACGCTCACCCGGCAGTTGCTTGGGCTTCTGAACAGATGTCTCTGCGCCAGGAGTTTGCCGAGAATAACCGATTCAAGAGCTTCAGCAGCTCCTCGTACTTGCTCGTCGTGGCCGTTGCCTCCGTAGTCAACGTACTGGGCGTCTGGGCCGCATTTCGTCATCCCGTTGCAGCGGTAGTTGTCGGCTGTGCCTCAGCCTGTTCTGCCGCGTCGTATTTCATTTAGCCTTCCCTACCCAAAACGCTGATGAGAGCCGACGCTCGACACTCGTCCTCCCATCCGCTCCCGCCCGCCGCTTTAATATGTACCTCGAAATTTTTCTTCCATCTGTACCAAGGAATCAGAGGAGGGCCAGGTAAGTCGAGGACCAGAGGAAGGTTTAAAAAGACGCCATTCTGTAGCGTTGCAAGCAGAAGTCTACGGCTAGGGAATCCGAAGGAAGCAGGCAATAGGCGTCTCCGAAGATGACCCCAGACGAAGAAGGCCTAGGCCGACGCCAGCTGAAGCATTCGGAGAAGCTCCGAAGGTATGCGAGGAAAGAGTATAGGAGCGAAGTAGATAAGTAACATTGTCACTTATGGCATTTAAGACGGCAGGTTCTTCTAAATCCTCGTCGCCATTCTGTACCGTCGCACCCAAAGCCGGCCGACGGAGGGGCCTCGCGTCCGAGAGGACGACGCAATGAAGTTCGCGGAGACGCTTGTACCGGGTGAGAGAGCCTAGCCAACGTGGCGTTTATTCGACTTGCATAGCATTTCAAGGGCCTGTTCCGTCATGCCACTGGTTATCATACAAGTGGCGTGATCACACCTCATTGGTGGCCCTCAGGTGGCGTGATCACACCTCATTGGCCTATTGAGTTCATACAAACGCACCGACATGGAGGTCGTGGCTCCATCATGTGATCGCTGCAGATAATTGTAGCGAGTGATACTTATGACACCAGAGCGCAGCACGAGTCAAGCAAGAACATCAATTTCTAAGTGCGGACACAGCCACTGCAACATGCAACTCTAGCCTCCACAGCGTTGCACCTGATTGACGCGATGAAGTAGCAACAACGCGCGTCCACCGGCCCTGTGACGGCAGCGGATACCTATCGGCGGGACGACGCTTAATTATTGCCAAGAATCAAGCTCAAACCACCCAACGCCTACACAAACGCCCCAGAGTTGCAGTGCTTACCTTGAAATGCTCTCCTTGATGAAGCGTCGAGCCTACAGACAGGAGTAGAAGGGTTGGTTGCGGCAATGGGGGCTTGCCTCGAGGGCTTGTTCCACGCGCCCGTGCCAGTGCAAGATACGATCTACTAGATGTATATGTAGAGCCTAGATGTTAGCGATGATGATGATGATGAAGCTTAAATTAATGCCACAAACCAATGGGGTGATAGGCCACGAACCGGGTGGTACTACGATTGAAAAATGAAATAATTTAGTTAATAAATCAGTGATTAAATAAATAGTAAAAAAGGAAAATAAATGAATAATCGAAGACAATAAACCGATAGTAAATGAAATAAAGTAGTGTACAACGAGGTAGTCACCACTGCGTAGATAGGGATATAGTAAGGCAAACCTATTAATAAAATACATAAAGGATAGAAGCAAAAATGAGCAAGTAAAATTTCGAATAATAATATTATTAATATAGCTGTGAATTTGTGTTCTTACATTAAATTTTTTAAAGATTTATAGCTTACTCAATGAGAAATATATCAGTCATGACAAACTAGAAATATTAATAAGGTAATCTTGTGTCACAGAGGAAATTCTAACTGGCTCGGCAAGCGTTCCTGTGGCTGTGTCCTGATACCGCTGCTGCAAGTGAAGGTATAACAGTATTGCATAAAGGCCGTCCTAGATTTCGAAGGGGAAGTCATGAACATCGTTTTCGATGAGTAGAAAACCGCCGACATGATAACAAAAAGTGATCGATGGATTCCGGCTCATTGTAGAGGTAGCTTAAAGGGGATACTGCCAGACCACATCTGTGCCAGTAAAGATCAAGCGGTGGAATACGGCAACGCAGCCTTGTATATGATACTTTGAATTGCTAGTTAGAATACCATTGTCGGTTCCAAGAATAACTTGCATGCATAAAGTATGCATATGTTGTTAACGAGAGTTTTTTTTTTTTTGTCTTTGGTCAAAGAAAACTGCCTATATTTGGCTGCAGTGAAATGCGCAGTTGCCGGCAGCACAGATGTACTCCATTCTGGCGGACTGGCCAAGAACCGGGTAGAGCAATGTAGAAATAAGAAAAATATTTATAAATCATTGTAACAAGATTTGTGAATGGGTATATGCGAAATATTAGATATTAGCGCATGATTTTAATAGAAGGAAGGAATAAAAGAATAAAAAGAATACTGTTACGACTTTGCACCGGTGCCACCACTATTACGACTTTGAGGTGGTCCCGTAGCGCTCGTCACCCGTTTCGTGACAGAGCGTTGGTAGCGAAGACTCCGAGTCAGGCGTCGGTGAGAATAAGAAAAGGGACTTTATACACTATATACAGGTCATTATACAGGACATGAAGGGATCGGCACTGGGGCCGAGAGCTCACAGCAAACGCGACTGTTCCCGCACGGCGACGTCCGGCGAAAACGCGTGACACATCTCACTCCAGTCGAGAGCGGCACTCGCTCCCGGTGGGTCGGCGGATCCGGTTTTTTTCAGGCGGCCGCGTCGCGGCTTTATAGTCCCCGAGCACCATTGTCACTCAAACGGCCCAATACAAAGCCAGCACTCGACGGTCGTCCGAGAGGTCCAACCAGCGACCGCGCTGGCCACCCCGTTCAAAGTTGGCGGGCGCGGTGACCTCCAGGCAAGGGGAGGTACGGCGCAGGGCTGTCTGGCACTTGGCGACACGTTTGAACACGTTGCCCGCCGATGCTTCTCCTGAGGACACCGCTGCCTGACGGCTCAGCATCTTGACTTGTCAAGGGAGAATTAGGGCGCTGTGCCTTTCGGCGCAGCCCCGGGTTTGTCCAAAGAGCGCTCCCAGGATAAATTCTGCATCTTGCAGATTCGGAATCCGGGCTTGTGGTAATGGCACAACAGCATCCCCGCCCTCAGATAAGGCGCCGGGAGGACGAGCTGCCTCCACGTGGCTCGGATGCCAGGCGCGCACGTTCGTCAGGCTCGTCCAAGTTCACGTCCAGTGTCGAGACGCCAGGTAACTTCACGTGCCCAGGTCCGACTCGCCAAGACAGGAGCTCTGCTCACCGCGTTGTCGCCAGGGCACCTCGACCAGCTCCGCTCGGGTCGTTCCTAAGCCCTTGCTTCTCGCCACTGGTCCCGGTTGGTCGTTCTGCAGCTTGCAAAACCGACCGGCAAAAGGCAACACCCAACACGAACAAGTGCCCTCTGTCTCCCGTCATACACCAGACAGGGCCATAATCCAAATCAACCTAACTGAATTGCTATCCCCCTTTTTGCTCCCGCTGCAACAAGAGGCAGGTGTACGATCTAGTACACAAGGCTCAAACAACCATTTTTCAAATGAACAACACACCAAAATATCAGGAACAATTAATAATCAGCAATATTAATGACAAATAGAATGGTTCCCTTGGAATCACTTGGACCGAAAACATACTACTGAGGAAGCAAGTGAGGTCATTCATTTTTCCCGGTGATATTTACGCGGAATCAGAAGCTTATATTTGCGACCCTGCTTATCCGTGTAGCGGCGGTGCAATAAGCCAGATTCCTCGTAAAATGAAACCCTCTTTTTTTTCACTCCCCGTTTGACGCTCTTCCTCAGATCGGCTAGTGAACAGTCTTCCTCTTGCTCGCGAATCAGTTTCCCTTTCAACTGCAGCCTGCTCCTGCCAGCTGGCGGAAACCGGAGCGACTGTGGAGCCCGCGTCGCCTAACTGCGGCGTCGCGTCCATATCGCGGCTAGCACTGCACGTGTCACTCCCACTCACTTCCAGGACCCGCTCGCCTAGGCCAGCCTCCGAGCTCTGCCTCTCCCGTGCCTGCTCGCCATTCAAGTTACCTTGATCGTTCCGTGTGCCGCACCGCTGTTCGCTCATCGACGCAAAGTCAAGTTCCCTCGACAGCGGGCGTGCTTTGGATCGCGTGAGGGCCGTGTACGCCACGTCGGCAAAGAACGATTTGCCCTGGTCCTTCAGCAGCTGCTCCGAGCTATTTGAGAAGAGGTAGGGAAAGTGCTCCGGGAGGGCGGCAGACACAGCGGCTTCTGTGTTAAGTTTCCCAAACTCTCCTTCAACGATAACCGTTGCGATGGGTAAACAGACACTCTCCTGCCTCGGCCACTTGCGGTATCCTAGCGCATTCTCCCGTAAAATCACTCGAGGAGACGAAAGACGGGTGGACAACGTCCATAGTTGCTGCAGAGTCCCGAAGTGCTCGGCACTTCTTACCGTTTACCTTAATTCCCTGCACATAGGGCTCCAATAGTCGTATATTTTTGTGAGTTTCCTGTATTGCTGCAAAAGCAATTTTCTCCGGGCAGCTCGCAGCGATGTGCCCTTGCTTTTTGCAATTGTAGCAGGTTAACGGTTTCCGTTTTTCAAAAGAACGCGTCGTATCGTTTCGCTGTGTGGGACCATCGCTATCATTCTGAGATGCATTCTGTCCTTCCCTTACAGTTTCTTTGGTGAGGGACTCGTCTTCCCGAAACTCGCGACGCGTGATTTGCTTCCGTTCGTCGGGCTTCCCGGAAAACCCATCTCTCCTATCTGCTTTTTCTACGCGCACTGCCTTGCTGTGCAAGCGGCGGCGGGTGTAATACTCTTCCGCTAACTCTGCTGCCTTGTTTAGCTTAACCTCCTTTAGCCTATCTTGCAGCCATGGAGCCTGACATCCTCATCAATGCAACGGTAGAACTGCTCCAACGCGATGCATTCGACGATTTTGTCGCGGTCGTCGTAAACCTCTTCGCCCTTCAGCCATTCCACCAGGTCGGCTTTTAGACGAAACACGAAGTCAACATTCGACTCCTTGCCCTTTTTTGCATACCGGACTCTGCCGGAAAGCTTCGGGCGACAATTTGTACTTCCGCAGTAGCGCTTCCTTCACATCACTGTAGCTCTCAAACGCCTCTTTCGATAAGCAAGTTATTACGTCTGATGCCTCCCCAGGAAGCAAGGCTAACAGATTCTGTGCCCAGAGGGATCGCTCAATGCTATTCCGTTCGCACACGTGCTCAAATTTCACGAGGTATTCGGCAATATCTTCTCCGACGACAAAGGGTGGAAGTTGATCGCGTATTCTTGGAACGTTAGAAATGAGACTAGGCGCCGGCGCGCTATTTCGTGTCTCCAACTCTTTCATTTTAAGCTCGTGCTCACGACTCGCTCTCCTTTCCTCCTTTTCCTCCTCGCGACTTTCCTTCTCCTTTTCCCGACGTTCATTGATATCCGCCCAGGCCTCTTCGGCTTCCTCAGCCGTTACGTCCCCAGTCCTCATGACCTCAAGGATCGCATTCTTTCTGTTGGTCGAGCCCAACTCAATGCCCAACTCCTCACAAATTTGGAGAAGTTCCTTGACCTTGTACTTCTCCATCGTTCACACTGTCTTCCTGCTGTTTACCCTTTTTGAATATACCTGCCGTACGCTACTGTAATGCTACTAGTAAGACATATGCAAGTATTACACACACTGCCCTGTTTGCCCCCTCAGCATCCCCTGGTTTTCAATACACTCTCACTGGGCTTGAAACACACAAGGTTAACACAATGCAACACCAAATCCTTCCCTAAGCTACTATAACCTGTGTCAGAGAAAGTCTGGTGTTTGAGGTAAACTTCAGGCACTCACCGCGCCGAGGTAGCCGATGCCGGTCAATCCCGTAGCTGCCATCCACTGTTACGACTTTGCACCGGTGCCACCACTATTACGGCTTTGAGGTGGTCCTGTAGCGCTCGTCACCCGTTTCGTGACATAGCGTTGGTAGCGAAGACTCCGAGTCAGGCGTCGGTGAGAATAACAAAAGGGACTTTATACACTATATACAGGTCATTATACAGGACATGAAGGGATCGGCACTGGGGCCGAGAGCTCACAGCAAACGCGACTGTTCCCGCACGGCGACGTCCGGCGAAAACGCGTTACACATCTCGCTCCGGACAGGCCGCCATTGGAATATGAACCTGACAACGGTTAACGCTAGAACGTTATCTAGTGAGGCGAGTCTAGCAGTGCTATTGGAAGAATTAGAGGGCAGTAAATGGGATATAATAGGGCTCAGTGATGTTAGGAGGCCAAAAGAAGCATATACAGTGCTCAGAAGCGGGCACGTCCTGTGCTACCGGGGCTTAGCGGAGAGACGAGAACTAGGAGTCGGATTCCTGATTAATAAGATTATAGCTGGTAACATACAGGAATTCTATAGCATTAACGAGAGGGTGGCAAGTCTTGTTCTGAAACTTAATAAGAGGTACAAAATGAAGGTTGTACAGGTCTACGCTCCTACATCCAGTCATGATGACCAGGAAGTCGAAAGCTTCTATGAAGACGTGGAATCGGCGATGGGTAGAGTGAAAACAAAATACACTATACTAATGGGCGATTTCAATGCCAAAGTAGGCAAGAAGCAGGCTGGAGACAAGGCAGTGGGGGAATACGGCATAGGCACTAGGAATAGCAGGGGAGAGTTATTAGTAGAGTTTGCGGAACAGAATAATATGCGGATAATGAATACCTTCTTCCGCAAGCGGGATAGCCGAAAGTGGACGTGGAGGAGCCCGAACGGCGAGACTGGAAATGAAGTAGACCTCATACTCTGCGCTAACCCTGGCATCATACAAGATGTGGGCGTGCTCGGTAAGGTGCGCTGCAGTGACCACAGGATGGTAAGAACTCGAACTAGCCTAGACCTGAGGAGGGAACGGAAGAAACTGGTACATAAGAAGCCGATCAATGAGTTAGCGGTAAGAGGGAAAATAGAGGAATTCCAGATCAAGCTACAGAACAGGTATTCGGCTTTAACTCAGGAAGAAGACCTTAGTGTTGAAGCAATGAACGACAATCTTGTGGGCATCATTAAGGAGTGTGCAATAGAAGTCGGCGGTAACTCTGTTAGACAGGATACCAGGAAGCTGTCGCAGGAGACGAAAGATCTGATCAAGAAACGCCAATGTATGAAAGCCTCTAACCCTACAGCCAGAATAGAACTGGCAGAACTTTCGAAGTTAATCAACAAGCGTCAGACAGCTGACATAAGGAAGTATAATATGGATAGAATTGAACAAGCTCTCAGGAACGGAGGAAGCCTAAAAGCAGAGAAGAAGAAACTAGGAATTGGCAAGAATCAGATGTATGCGTTAAGAGACAAAGCCGGCAATATCATTACTAATATGGATGAGATAGTTCAGGTGGCTGAGGAGTTCTATAGAGATTTATACAGTACGAGTGGAACCCACGATGATAATGAAAGAGAGAATAGTCTAGAGGAATTCGAAATCCCACAAGTAACGCCGGAAGAAGTAAGGAAAGCCTTGGGAGCTATGCAAAGGGGGAAGGCAGCTGGGGAGGATCAGGTAACAGCAGATTTGTTGAAGGACGGTGGGCAGATTGTTCTAGAAAAACTGGCCACCCTGTATACACAATGCCTCATGACCTCGAGCGTACCGGAATCTTGGAAGAACGCAAACATAATCCTAATCCATAAGAAAGGGGACGCCAAAGACTTGAAAAATTATAGACCGATCAGCTTACTGTCCGTTGCCTACAAAGTATTTACTAAGGTAATTGCAAATAGAATCAGGAACACCTTAGACTTCCGTCAACCAAAGGACCAGGCAGGATTCCGTAAAGGCTACTCAACAATAGATCATATTCACACTATCAATCAGGTGATAGAGAAATGTGCGGAATATAACCAACCATTATATGTAGCTTTCATTGATTATGAGAAAGCGTTTGATTCAGTCGAAACCTCAGCAGTCATGGAGGCATTGCGGAATCAGGGTGTAGACGAGCCGTACGTAAAAATACTGAAAGAAATCTATAGCGGCTCCACAGCCACTGTAGTCCTCCATAAAGAAAGCAACAAAATCCCTATAAAGAAAGGCGTCAGGCAGGGAGATACGATCTCTCCAATGCTATTCACAGCATGTTTACAGGAGGTATTCAGAGACCTGGATTGGGAAGAATTGGGGATAAGAGTAAATGGAGAATACCTTAGTAACTTGCGCTTCGCTGATGATATTGCCTTGCTTAGTAACTCAGGGGACCAACTGCAATGCATGCTCACTGACCTGGAGAGGCAGAGCAGAAGGGTGGGACTAAAAATTAATCTGCAGAAAACTAAAGTAATGTTTAACAGTCTCGGAAGGGAACAGCAGTTTACGATTGGTACTGAAGCACTGGAAGTGGTAAGGGAATGCATCTACTTAGGACAGGTAGTGACTGCGGATCCGGATCATGAGGCTGAAATAATCAGAAGAATAAGAATGGGTTGGGGTGCGTTTGGCAGGCATTCTCAGATCATAAACAGCAGGGTGCCATTATCCCTCATGATAAAAGTTCATAACAGCTGTGTCTTACCAATACTCACGTACGGGGCAGAAACCTGGAGGCTTACGAAAAGGGCTCTACTTAAATTGAGGACGACGCAACGAGCTATGGAAAGAATAATGATGGGTGTAACATTAAGGGATAAGAAAAGAGCAGATTGGGTGAGGGAACAAACGCGCGTTAATGACATCTTAGTTGTAATCAAGAAAAAGAAATGGGCATGGGCAGGACATGTAATGAGGAGGGAAGATAACCGATGGTCATTAAGGGTTACGGAATGGGTTCTAAGGGAAGGGAAGCGTAGCAGAGGGCGGCAGAAAGTTAGGTGGGCGGATGAGATTAAGAACTTTGCAGGGACAACATGGCCACAATTAGTACACGACCGGGGTAGTTGGAGAAGTATGGGAGAGGCCTTTGACCTGCAGTGGGCGTAACCATGATGATGATGATGATGATTAAAAAAAATTAAATTATGGGGTTTAACGTGCCAAAACCACTTTCTGGTTATGAGGCACGCCGTAGTAGAGGACTCCGGAAATTTCGACCACCTGGGGATCTTTAACGTGCACCTAAATCTAAGTACACGGGTGTTTTCGCATTTCGCCTCCATCGAAATGTGGCCGCCATGGCCGGGATTCGATCCCGCGACCTCGTGCTCAGCAGCCTAACACCATAGCCACTGAGCAACTACGGCGGGTGATGATGATGATGATAATGATAACTCTTGTTTGAGGCCGCGCATCAAGTTCCTGACCTTCTTTTCTTCCGGCATGGACGGATCCATGCGTCGGAAAAGTCGGCACATATCTTCGACAATTATTGAGACGCTTTCGTTCGGCCTCGGTACTCTCGCCTGAACTGCAGATTCAGCTCGCTCCTTGCGATCGAGGCTGGCCTATGTGCCAATTAGCTGCCGTCGGAATTCATGCCATGGCGAAGGGGCCGCCTCACGGTTCTCAAACCACGTCCGCGCATAGTCCTCGAGGGCAAAGTAGGCGTTGCGTAGCTGCGCTCTGGAGTCCAGCCGTTGTATTTTGCGACACGCTCAAAGTGATCGAGCCAGTCCTTTACATCCTCGAAGGTGTCCCCATGGAAGGACGTGGGGATTCGCGGCTGGTTGAGGACGACCTCGGTCGGTGCGGTCGAGGAAGATGATGGAACCGACCTACTCATCTTTCTGACTTGGTTGAGTAGCGGTTCGTGCTCAGGTGGCAGTCCTTGAAGTCGGCGGCTTGTCCGCACGTGCACAGGAGTCAGCTCGACCGGACTTCCTACTGGGCTTGTAGACGGTGTTCAATCAGGGAGTGGTAGCATGTACCCCGCACCTCCACCAGAAAAATGTAACGTAGATCTTTCACATCTTTGCGGCAATATATATATATGTATATGTCATGTGACCTCGAAGAATGGTCCACTGGGAAGAATTTTTTTATACCGTATTTACTCGAATTAGGCAGACCTCGATTCTGAGCCGACACCCTAAAGTCCGAAGCCAAATATATATACCTCGAATGTAAGCCGAACAAAAAAAGCAAGGACAGCGTTCACAAAATGCAAACAGGATTTATTGAATCTGAACGTGCGGAGCTCATTCAACGTCGTCGTCGCTGCTAGACTCGTCGCTGTGTTCGTTGTCACTGTCCCCTTCAAACAGTGCACTATCTACGGTACCGCCAAGCGCGTTAGATATGCTGCACTTTTTAAAGGCGCGCACAATCGAAGGACCTGGGATGTCGTCCCACGCTGCAGCTACCCAGCCCGCCAGCTGCGATAGCGATGCACGTTTGGGGCGCCCCGGTGCCCTAGCTTTTGCTTGGATCACATCTGTAGTCACTGGAAAGGCAGCTGCTCTCTGCGTCCGAACAAAGTAGGCCAAAACTGTCTCCACTTCGTGGTGATGGTCTTTCTTTGGTCCGCTAAATATCATCCTCGTTGCGGCGCACGCAAGAAGCTGCTGTCGGTGTCCCATCCAATGACTTACGTTTTTCTTGTCGACGCCGAAGTCCCGCCCGGCTTGAAGGTTTGACGATGCTTCTGCGGCTATCGCAACTTTTCGCTTGAAAGCGGCACTGTAGTGGCATCTCCTGCTTCGCGCCATCGCGATAACACCACGCCGCACACCGATATGGCCGACACGAGCCAGGTCAAAATGACGACCTCGCTTGTGTACGGTTGGCTACTGGCACGGCTAGTAGCGGCTGCGATACTGACTTTTCTAGATGGCGCTAGCTATGCGCCATATTTAGCAGTTTCAATGAAAAACTGGCGCATTGTTTAAAATCCTCAAATCTAAGCCGACCCTAGAGTTTGGAATATGATTGTATAAAAAGAAAACTATCGGTCTACATTCGAATAAGTACGGCATATGCTTCACTATCACTAATACTGCTTCACCTTTCTGGTGAAACTGCAGCCTTTTTTTTTTTCTTTCTTTACTGCGACTCCGAGTATAAGCGCTGGTGTGCACGACTGTTATTCATTACGATTCAGAATGAAACCGGCTTGGTCCCAATTCGGTTGCTGAGTCAATTATATATATTTATGACCTCTTCGCGGCGATGTTTCCGTTCCTAATAAATGTTGTAAATTATATTGCGTCCTAGAAAGGGAAAAAATAATGAGGCGCGCATAGCCTTCACGTGGATTTCAACTGCTGTTGGCAAGACCATATGGTGGCCAAAGGGTCACTGCAGATTTTTTTCAGGGCAAGAAAAGCATGCAAAGCAATTTAAAGCGGGGTTAACATAGAGCAACATATTCATTCTCCAGGCATAGGTTACCCATACCATTAGAAATAGTCAAGTTGGCTACCTCCTTCTCTTGAATAAAATGAACTTCGTCGTGTCAGTATGTATTTAAATATATTCTGTATGTGCAAGGTGTTCGCAGTGGAAACGAACCGTCCTCAACGCATGGGGACTGCTTCGTCCCCCCTCCCTAGCTGCGTGTAGGGCAAGAGGCGGGCACCCCAGCTCGGTGGAATAGTTTTCAATCAATCGCAGTGGAAATTGAACAAAAATGTCTGTGGTGCTTCTAATGCGCTTGTCCTCCTATCGTCGCACGTATGCGCACACTTGCGACTAAGCTTTTAGTCACACACAATAAAATTTTATCTGAAGAGGTAGAGGCAACTCAAAATAAATGTCAAATATGGGTAACTCTGGTAACGACACTTTAGGTGGGGGGAGTTGACGACGGCATCACTCGGGAAGGCACTGCTGCGTCCCCCCCCCCCCCCCCCCCCCCCCCCCCCCCCCGCCGTGGTCACCGCCTGTGGTGTGGATGAGCATGAATGTGTTTAATTATTAGTATGAATGTGCACTTAGGAGCAATTGAGCCCCTGTCAGGCCAAATGGCCTTTAGCTCTTGTTTCCTCTTTCTGTAATGAAGAAAGGAAATAAACTTCAAACTTGCAACTTCCAACTTTAAGCTACAACATGGTGATCACATTCTTGGCAATCTTTCTGGACAGCTCCTCAGGGAGTCCAGTAGCCGTAACTACAACCAGAGTTGCCTTCCGGTAGCTGCCGCCCTGGCACAGTACGACACGCTCTTGTAATGTCATCCGGATCCTCATGTTCGGTAAATCTGGAAAGAGAATTTTTTTTATTCGAGTGTTTATTCTAGGGTGGTGGCTTGGGGTAGTTCACGATAAAAAACGACGTACAGCGCGAAAGACAAGGAGTGCAAGAGACGACATACACAGCGCAGTGTATGTAGTCTCTCGCAGTCCTTGTCCTCTACGCTGTACGTAGTTTTTTTATCGTGTTTTTATCATTAGGGTTGCCAACAACTTATCCTAGAAGGAAATGGATCAACAGTATAGACATTCTTTTTCGGCGTAAGGAGACTCCGTTGAAGGGTCCATTGACCATCTCTTGGGCTTGCTGTGAAAACACAGACCCAATAGCTGACATCAATCATGAAGGGTGTTTTGCGCGTCTTCCTACTGTTACTGCGTGAAGTAAATGAGAATCTGCTTGCGATATTATAATAATTACGTGCAACAATAATTACAGCCCATGCTCGGCCTCAAGGGTGAATGAGCAAGCAGCACGGCCTTAAAAAATGATAGAATGGTCCTTTGTACAAGTCTAAAAAATTGCAGTTAGTTACAGCGCGCAAGTACGACTACGAATAAAAAAAGAGCAAGTCTTCGAAAGTGTCTATCGCACGGCCGTCATCAACTTAGTTCCTAGTGTCGCTAGCGAGTTCTATGGCAATGCAAATGCAATGAATATTAAGTGCAAGACGTGGCACCGTTAACATTTATGGTGAAATTAGGAGCGTTCCCAATAATTGTTGGGTCCTGATTTGTTTGGATGTTAAGAAGTCTTGTAGAATGTCTCCCCTGTATCTTCGGTGGACTAAACATGAAGCCTTGCTTACAGTTGATTAAAATTAGGGGCAAGTTATGGACCAGGTATAGACGAAGTTTCAAGCATGTGGAATAATTAGAGCCTCAGCAGTAGTAAATTATGTATGCAAGGGCTCTGGAGCATTCATGATCTAGAGCACCACTGCAGTGCTCTGTGCCCAAGACCATGGAGGCTCTGGATTATACCCACATTATGAGTTCCGATCGCTGCTATGCAGGCGCAGTTGGTCATGCGTGTCTCTTGGTGCAGAATGTCAAACTCTACTATGCAGTGGTATCATATATCGGGAATTCTATGGAATCACAGATATTGAGATACGGGGAATCTCTTACCTGTGTTTATGCCTTGAGCACCGTGACCGATCTCTGCCTCGTTCGCGAATGCCTGGGCCGCTAGGGTCATGTCATTCACCAGCAAGATGAGATTGGAATCGTCGATCCTCTCTGCCTGAACCTGCAGTGAGAATATTTCTTTCAGTTTTTCTGCTGTCTTACAACAAGGTACCATGAGTAAATGCACACCTTACCAAGATTTAGCATACGTGAGCATATTAAAGAATATAATGAAATAACAAAAGTTGTGGCTATTTCATTTCTGAACTAAATTTGGCGGTCGCGGAAGGAGGAGGAACTTTATTATTGGAGAAACCGTTGCGCGGTTTATTCCTGGGTGGTTCCCTGTGACAGGGCTCCACTGGCGGTCGCGGCTCGCCGGGCCTGATCGAGGGTCGCCAGTTGGCTTCCCAGGTCCAGTTCGGAGAGTCTCGCCTCCCAAGACCACGTAGTGTGTGTGTGTGTGTGTTGTGACTCGTGGCGAAATTGCGTCGACCGGACGGTCGGTGCATTCGTGTGTGATGTGCGCGAGTGTCGCTGTGTGGTTGCTACACCAGGGAGATGTTCGGGACGTATAACTGTCTGGGGAGATTGCGTGTAGACGAGACAAGTGTGGGTAGGTGTTGACTTGTCGTTAATAACTCGTGGGTCGCTCGTCGGTCTGTCGGGGGCTGAAGAACGGTGTGGTCTGCCGCTCGGCTAGTGAGACGGCGAGCTGCGCAGTTCGCCTCTTCGTTGCCCCGCAGGCCTTCGTGCCCGGGGCACCAGACATCTTATCTAATTGGCTGACAAGAGGCGAGGAGCATGCTCAAGTGGAGAGGGAGGCGATGGGGCTGAGTCACTGCACTGAAAATCGATAACCGGCTGAAGAGGATGCTGCCGGCGTCTGCGATTGGTCCGCTTTCCCTTACTTAGCTTGCAGTGCCTGGTCGAAAATCGCGGCGGCATGCAACGGAAGCTTAAGAATGCACTAAAACGGATCCTCAGCAAAGAAGAGTTGGCAGAACGAGGTCGTAAATGGGCCGAAAGTGCTCGAAAACGTTATACAGCCACGCAAACAGAATTATTATACGCAAATAAACCCAGGATCTTCGGCAAGTGCGAGCAGCGAGTGCCTGAGCGATCGGCAGCAGCCATTTTTTATTCCTTTCGGAACGGGGCAGCCTGCGGCTATTCAGAAGAAAATTCAGTTTTGTTGGGCTTATTAATGCATCTTGAGCGCGGGCACGTCACTTTGACGCGATGAGTATTGGCGGCCTTTTGACGCCGCGTGACAGGCAGTGGAAGTGCGTGCAACCCGAAAACTATTGGCCAATAGCCAAGGGCTAATGGCAAAAAGGCGCCAAATCAGAAATAACTTTTTCTTTTGCTCGGTCAAATCATGCATAATCAGCGTGTACACATCATATCATATGGGAAGCTATCGCGGTTTTCGTGACGTCGCGTGACAGACAGGCGAAGTGAGGGTGGTTCAAAAAAGTTTTTAACCAATCCCGGAGGACCGATTGCAGAATTGGAACAGAAACGTTTGGTATAGTTTTACATAATAGCGCCCCAGCTATTTTATTATAATCTCGGGTGCTCTTCTGAGGCCTAATTTCGCCGGTTACACGTGTCCTACTGGAGCAGTACTCTAAAAAAAAACAATCTATTACCACGACGAGAAAAGCACCCCGCAATGATAGCACCGCCCCGCGACTTCTGCAACACACCACGCCCGTGCGAGGAGAATCACGGAACGCCACCGAGGAGTCCGTCCGTCCGGCCTGTCCAGCGAGCCGCACCAGAGTTTTTTAAAAGTACATTCTTTCATGCGAGTAGAAGGTTAAAAAATTCATCTGCGGTTACGTGTTTCCATTTCACGAGATATTGGCTGGCGAAAAAAATCTGTCTCGTGCGGCACTTTGCAAACGGAGCGAAGCGTGGCGCGACTGCCTCGCTAATCGTGATGCGTGGGCGGGATTCACAGCGGCCGCCGCAGACGGACCTCCGCTAATGCAACGCTTCGTCCATGCAGGCGACGCGCTCTGCTCTGGCGCCATCTCGCAGCCATCGTCGCCACAAAGCACGCGTCATGCAGGGCACTATGCTTTTCTCCTCACGCTTTCGCAATACCCTCCCCTCCCCCCGCTTTCGTCCTCGCGATCTCTTCACTATCGCCACATTTCATTTCACGTTGCACTCCGCATTGCTCTTTGATCCTTCGCTGTTGTGCTCGTTCGCTCGGTTAGGCCGACACTCGCGCTACGAGGCCATACAGAATCAGGGCTATACATACCGGGCTAATTGTGGGAGCAGCATTCATTGACCGAACTACAGCATTTGGTACTCTGAACAATTCTATTCCTTTGTGTGAACTATAGAGACCTACGGCATCACTGGTCCTTTTGGCTAGCTAACTAATCGGTCTCAAGTTGTACATGGCAACGGTCAGCTTTCATCAGCTAACTTTATCAACTTTGGTGTTCCTCAAGGTTGCATTATGAGGTCCCTTACTGTTTCTGTCCTTCATAAACAATCTACCCGACGCGCCTACCAGTCGCACGTTCCTCTTGTAGGCCGATGACACAACCGTTTATTCATCTCACTAGTGATTTACAGTAATGCAAGATCAGCGTAACGCTGAACTTGGCAATATCGACAGCTGGTGCTCACTAAAGCACCAAATTATCTTCGAATCAGTCCATCAAAATCATGTTTTGTTTCATAACCTTCAAACAACAATTCCGCCTACTACAGGTGTATCATTAAGTAATCATATCCTACCAATACATGACAGCGTTACAATTTTGGGTGCCATTTTAGAAAAGCTAATAAATACGCATGGTTACCTCGCTTCTAAAATAAATTTCATTTTTTACTCACTTTATCATCAAAACACGCAGCGATTTTCAACCTCATATTCTTCGCTCGTTGCATATCATTGTTACATACATTGCCATTTATCATACTGTAAGCAGACGCTGCGCAGACGAGGTGGCGCGGATGAGCACATCTCGATGGACACTCGGCGTTCCAATCAACTAAGAATTTGTGCAGCTTCCACAGTGCTGCAACAAGCCAGCTATATTACTCCTGAGCGCCAGCGTTACATCCATTGTTTATTTATTTATTTACACAATACTGCAGGCAGCAGTGCTGCCCAAGCAGGAGCGGGATTACAAAAGATGCTTTTTCAATATATTTTCTTGTGAAACATGATATATGCATTCAACAATACATTCTGGTAAATGAGTCCATTCTTCACTCGTAAGTGGAAAAAATGATTTCTGAAAGATTTTAGTGCTTGCAAAGTATGACTGGACTACTTTAGAATGAAAAATACGCGACGACCTTTATAGAGCATGGGTAAAATATGTGGCATCCGTTACAGAAAGTACCGCGGCATAAAACACTTTCGTGTTACAATGCACTTGTTGTATGTGGCTACTATTCGCCAGTCACGCAGGCGGAGGACAAAGCCGGTCCGCACCACGCAGCATGGTCAGACTGGATCGTATGAGCGCGAGAACGTACACGGCCCTGTCGGGCACAAAGCAAGCGCTGCGCAATATGCACTACATGTGCGTGTAGCTGCGGTCTGCTACGTAGCGCAGATACGGCAGGGTACCCCGGCGAGTCCACTGGCTCAGCGCTGTGCTGCTCGCTCATGACAACCGCATTTGGCTTAGGTTTGACGCGTCGCAGGCACCAAAATCGGGGGCAGTGGCGTCTACAATAACATCCAAAATCGCATGTGAACTGCGCGCCACGTTGACATGCAGAAGGCGGTGCCTTGTGAGCACGCCCCGCTCTGTCGTAACCTTGGCAGTGAAAGGCATTGAAGGAGGAGCGGAAGCACCGCGAACGCCGCGTTTGATTGCCAATAAATCCACTTCTAGTGAAACGCATCGAAGTACTTTTCGTGAAAAAGTGTTTATTAAATAGCTTATTTTAAGTTCGAATGCTTTTCTCCACTTCGATAAACATGTAAGTGGGTCAGGGCCCGCTTAGGTGCCTCCGAATTCGTAAACGTTACGTAAAATTGACGACATATACACTAACAGCTTGTGACAAAAACCAAAGGAAGTGTATTTGAATTAACAGAAAGCAATCACTTACGCCCTTGCCGTGGACTGCGTTATTCACTTGGTTGACTTTGTCTGGGGTTGCTGTCAAGACCCGCAGCACGGTCGCGCGGAATGTTATGCCGAGGGTCATGAGTGCTGAAAAACATGGTGAGACATATTCAAGCCGGGACATACCTAAATAGCAATGAAGCATGCCTGATCTTAATGAAATGGGCAAGACGAGACGCTGTATAAGTAATATTCGCAATCTGGGCATATACGCAATGCGGTTGAAATAAACAGTGACATACGATTAACACTTATGGCGTGAAAGTCGCACCAGTCAGTAGGGATTACTGCTCTCAATATAATCGAGGGTCATGAGTGCTGAAAAACATGGTGAGACATATTCAAGCCGGGACATACCTAAATAGCAATGAAGCATGCCTGATCTTAATGAAATGGGCAAGACGAGACGCTGTATAAGTAATATTCGCAATCTGGGCATATACGCAATGCGGTTGAAATAAACAGTGACATACGATTAACACTTATGGCGTGAAAGTCGCACCAGTCAGTAGGGATTACTGCTCTCAATATAATGGTAGAACAAAATGCTTGCTTGTATAACACGTAAGGCACGCAGGAAGTGCACGCAGAAAAAGGAACATGCGCAGTGAGTACAGTGTGCGGGATCCACCACGATAACCACCCAGACGAAAATGGGAGGTCTTTGTGCGTTTTTCCTACGTGTTTTGTTTATTGAGCGACACTGACTATCGGTAAATTACTCGAGGCAGGTGAAAAGCTTTGAAGACCTTACAGGTATTTCACCTGGCGGGAAAACGTTGGCTGGCAGAGAAGAAAATGAACGGCGGAATACGCCTTTCTGAGTTTCAAGCCTGAACCGCAGCGCAGGTACGTCTGTACGGCGTCACCGATTTCGAAGCATTTTCGCACGTTTAACATTTTCTGCAGAGAAAGCGCTGAAAACCCTCAATTTTCAGCCACCTGGTGCTTTAAAAGTGGAAGCTTTATCAATCGGTAACCTCATAAGCGGTTCCTAACTGACGCTGTCGATACCTATGACGTCACTGACAGTGACGTCATAGGTATCATGGGCCCGGTGTGGCATCGTATAGGTATCGTGGGCCCACGCGCGTAATCGAAGCAACAACCAGCTCCGTGGCGCAGCAGCAGAATGCCACGGTGACTGAGCCCCCAGAGGCGGCCGGGTGAAAGCGGGATAAACGAGGCCGCGACGCGTAGACGCCGACAGCGGTTGCGTGACGCGACGTGTGGCCGGTGTACGTGGTACACTTTTAGTTGTGTGTCGCCGAAGGGCAACTCGAGCTGCCGGGCGACAGGAAAACGACAGGCCGCGCCCGCCCCTCCAGCCGCCAGGCTACACCCGTTACATGCAGCGGGTATCCTGTGTCGGAGCGCCTCCCGCGTGCAGGCGTCTCCCGCACGCAGTATTAAGAGGCAACAGGGGGCTGAAAAAAGAAACGGTTCGGGACAGGAGAGACGCTGGTCACGCTGTTGTTACACGGTTCCTTCAGTTACACCGCATCACAAAGTCGCAATTGGCTGCCTAGCATTTCGTTGCCGATGCGCAGCTCGTCTCTTCTCTGACCGATGAGCAAAGCGTGAGCTCGACGAGCATTTCTCTCCCTCCCTCTCTCTCTCACTCTCTTTTCAAAATCAATGTGCATCTTAACTTTGTCACCACAAATTCAATTAGGCAGAAACTTTCTTTCGTTATTTGTGTGAAATGAGAAAACATTGGCATCTATTTCGCTTCCGGTCTCGACCAACAACGATCGAAGTATCATAATTCGTGAATCAAGCATCCGTTTTCATCTAAAGAGCGACACCGTATCATACGCTAGCTTGTAGTGCTAAACAGTCTCATTGTGTGCTGCCCACAAATATTAGTTTATTATTATTTATAATGCTAACTACCTATCATTCCCCTTCTGCTGTTTTTTTTTTTAGCAAACAGAAGTTTACGGATTTGATCTATCTGAACTAGCCATGGTCGAGCGTCGCATCTAAATCGCGGTGGCTAACGTTCCAAGATAATGCGGCGTATTATGCGGGAAGCCATAGCGGGCAATTTTTATCACCCATTGCTAGAGTTCACCTAAACCTAAGTACGCGAGCGTTTTTTTTTTTCGGTTCATTTAAATGCTGCCCAAGATCCCCGGCCGATGAGCCACTGGGTTTAAGGGCTAATTCACACCGATAATCGATAACAGCGATAATCCGGTGCAAAATCGATAACAGCGATAATCCGGTGCAAAATGGTGACCGTCAAAAAATAAAATGAGGTGTGCGTGATGATACGGTGCTCTGGCGTGATCGTGGCCGCCATGTTTGGGTGCTAGCAGGGAAAGAAGCTTCCGTAATGTAGCGGTTCCTTTCGCTCGATTATTTTCTCGTTTTTAATAAGACTATGCCCCGTATTTTACAACGTTCCTCCACTCGGCCCTCCACCTTGACTCAACGGTGATTTATTGACATCGCCTTCGTAACGGGGCGGCGACAAATAGTCGCCTAGCCTGCTTGTGCTAACCAGATATTACATACAAGCTCAGTCAGTATAGCCAGTTTGCCTAGATTTCCTTAATATTTTCTCTCTTCCTTAAAATTTCAATTGCTACCTTGTACGGCTACCTATGCCTGTAACGGAACTGAGCAAGTCGATCACAGCGCCACCCCTGAACAGAAGTGGTCACTGCTCTTCGTTGAGGCTCCACAACAGTTGTCGAGAAACGTGGCGCATTTTTCAGTCGATGGGCGGCACTGTGTTCAACTTGGCTAGTAAGAGGCGATTGGAAGATTGGCGGAAGAAAAGCAGGGAAACGACAGGAAAACCGAGACGTACAAAAACAAAGTTCACAATAGGGGGTCAGGAAATTTGGTTATGGGAATGCATCGTGGTTTTATTTTCTCTTTTCTTTTCCTTTTTAACATGGGTAAGACATTAGGCAGTATAATAGCAAGAGCTTGGTGGCGCAACCCACCGCCCAGTTCCAAAGGGGACGGTCATAACATCCATCCATCCATCCATCGGAGTGAGGGCCAGCTTCGAGTCGAGGATCGTTTGAGAACACGGGGGAATGTCTTTTATTAACAAGTTGCAACCCCTCCCCCCCTTTCTCGTATCGGTTATGTGTTTCTAGCCGTTTTCGTGGGCTGACCACGAAGATAGTGCAGTTTAAAAATGTGCGCCAATCCCGATGATAGCGCAGACCAAATATTTAAGCAGTCCGACGCTCCTCCTACTCCCTTCACGCGAGGGATGACGCGCAAGAGCGCCGTGTGATCCCGCCCCATTCTCATCCCAACTCGCTGAAGAAGACATTGTCATTGGTCAGCTTCGACTAGAGATTGAATTGCCTTCCAACTTTTTATAATCAGCCACCGTTTTCGACGGGCCGATCCCGCTGACAACGTGGGTGGATGCACCGCTCGGACTGATGAAACGAGATAAGGAATATAATCGTTCCGGTCTCTAGCCCATGCATATACAACGCCTCCTAGACAGCACAACGTTGGTGAACTCCGATGTGTGACGTCGTGCTACCTTGCCCGACTGCGATGGAATCTAATGGGGACGTCCCCGAGTAAGGCGCGGTGATTTTGACGTCAATGCTTTCATCACGCCGGGCTTGGCAATGGAAATTTCGGTCGAAGTAACATGACTCATAAACAGAGTGCACAAGCCTGCTGCTTAGGAGGCGCTGCCGTACCTCAACCGAGAGCCAGTATTCTGTGACGTTCCACGTCATTTTTATCATCCGTCCTTCCCTATGGCTGATTCCAACAATAGCGGCGCCGCCACTTCTGTTTGTGCCAATGGCAAAAACGATGGGAAATGAACTGGATCGTTAAGAAATGCGACACCCAGAGAGTACGCCAGTGTTCACACTGAAAAGTTCACAGCAGAACAACAACAACAAAAACACATCGGACCTTCAAACAGCGTTACTGTAGCGTCTCACTCAGGATTTTCAGAAACGGCGATCCCAAGATTAGTGGATGTCATAGGTCTCGAGTACACAGGACACAGGAAAAAAATACTGTAGTTTTTGGTTATGGGCATGCGCACGGCAGCCAACGCTGTTTCGCGATGTGCACTAATGGCATATTCGACTGGCCGCCTCCATCCTCCGAATCAGAGTCGGGCAGATCCGGCGTTCCTCGAACTCAAATGCAGGGGACAGGCATGCAAGCCTAACGTGCAAGCTGCTCTCGGGGGAGGAAATGGCAGACGCTAAACTACGTTACTGTGGCGACCGTCTGATTTGGCCTGTATATATTCATAGCCAAACCTGCGAGCGGCGCTGCCCGCGAAAAAACGACGGACGCAGGACGCCACCAGGCATGTGGTTATACGGTGAACCGTCGCCAACAGCGGCGACGCTGCGTGATACCGGAGAGTGTTACGCTGATGTGGCGGCAAACGCTGTCAAACTCGACGGCTGCTCCCACGACAGGGCTCGGAGTGCCTGAGAGCGCTCGACGCGCGAGGAGAGCCATGTATGGAACAGAAACAGCCGGACGTAAGGCGCGCACGCTCTTTTGAAGACAACGCTGCTCGCGAGAGCAGCCCAGCGAGCACCGCTCCGAAAGGACCAGCCGAAGGTGCCATCAAAAAAGAAAAGTCGCGCACTTCGGTGGGCCTGTCTACCAGCGATAATCGTCGTCTTTAATCTTGGCTTTCCTTTTAACACGGCACTACTGGTACTTTCACATCTCGAAGGGCATGCGAGAGTCAGAGTGACACGGTGCTCCCGACAGCAAGCTTTTAGCGACGGCAGAGTTTTATAGAAAGGAAATCAACGCCAGACGCAGATTACTGTTTGATGAAAGATAGGCCCCAAATGGCCCCATTCTCCGGCGGTTTCGAAAGTGTGCAGCTGTGATACGTACTGTATGTCCGGCACTCGCGCTGATCGCAAAACTGCGGCGCAGGCGGAAAGGCCGGCCGGGCAACAAAGCCTGCACAACGGTACGTATAGCGGACAACGCCCCCCCCCCCCCCCCCCCCCCCGCACACAGACACACACCTCTGAGAAATATATTCCGCGGGTGCCTCAGTGGTGGACATGGGTGGCACGGTCTGCCATTACATCCTAGTGAGCAGCGCTCTTGTGCTGACACGACATACGATGTCAGTCCAGGTCCTTGAGCCGAAGACCAGAATGGTCAGGAACGGCGAGGTCCGGCGGCTGGTGAATGCCACCGGCCGACCGCGTGAGGACTGTGGAGGACTGACCCGGCCCTGTTTCCCCTTCATGAGAGGCTGTCAACGCGGGAAGATCAAGTTCCTCTCGAATGCCCAACTTGTGCCTCCAGGTGAAAGTTACCTCATTCTCCCGAACTGTGTCGAGCGTGATCGCTCATTCAAGTTTGCTGCCTGCTACATCATCCCGTTTCTACCCTGGCCTTGTGCAAACCTGAGTCTGGCCATAGATACGGAGGTGGATGGAGTATCTGGGCCGGCGAAGCAGATCTTCTCCTGGTACGGAACCACCACATATGTGCCAGGGGAAACCTGTCTGAACATCGTTATTCATCAAACTGGGGCGACAGACTGTATGAACAAGAGAGGCGTGAGCCCGGCTCTGGCTATCCAGCCGACAACCGGTGGCCTGGCTGTGGAGCACTGGGCGCCCTTCTCCAAGTTCCACGTGAACTGTCGTCCCGATGAGAACTACTACATTCCCGCAGTGACCTTCGCTCTGTCTTGGTTTTTGACCATAGACGTGTCCACTGTTCGTGACACGATGGCCAAGATTACGCGGAGCGGACTGTGGGACAATGTAGAACGATGGGTCACCGAGGGCCCGGTGTGGTTTTCAAATCATGCCGGTGTCATGACCACATCCCGTGCCATCCTCTGCCCTGCCGACAGTGAAAACCCTCCTCCGGAGTCTTGGAGGCCTAGCTTTCGGTCTGCCTCCGTCGTGCCTGTCACGCACCGGTGCTGGGGCCCGGAGGGTAGTAGGCTCGAGAACATCCCCCCGGATGTGTACTGGTGCGACACAGAACTGCTGACTGACTGGACCATCTGCCAGCCTAACATCGAGACCCTGAGCGCGATCAACGCTGGTTACTACAAATTTGAGAATCCCATCTGGTACCAGGTCATTGCGTTGGATCAACGCCTCCTGAGTCCCACTCAGTTTGTGGTGGCTGAGAGGTTGTTCGCGGGATGGCACCTGTGGCATGGCAGAGTAGGTCTGCCGGTGAACGGCTTCATCAAGCATGCCGAGGAAGATCGTCCCAACAAGGACGAGTGTGCTTATGTGCGGAGCTTGTTCGGCAATGGAGACTGTGATCCGGCAGCCGGTGCGGGGACTGTTGATGCCATCCTGACCTGAGCGGTCGGAGGTACTCTTCTGACATCCGTGACCGGGGAGCGAATGCTGTCTAGGCGCGAGTGTCCTCAGAGTTGGGAACCCCAAGTGTATAATGTCGGAACGGGCAATGCGGCGTTCAACACAACTTCCACTCCTATGACGGACCTGTTCCTTAACAAGTACATGGACTCAGTGCCCCGTGAGTTCGCCCCCTTCATGGTCACGCACCAGATCACGGCGAACAGTGACTATTGCGAAGGCACCAAGGGTGATCTGCCCACAGGTACCTTTGGCCCGTACATCTACGGGGCTGCCGGGACTTATGACTCTGTCGAGTTCTTCGACATCGTGCAAGTGAACGAGCGGTCCTTTTGGCAAAACCGGTTGATGCACAGTGTGCCAGGGTACCAGCTCAGGTCCTATAAGTCGGGTGCAGTGGAGCCAGGCGCGCCGCAGCCGGGATGGGCGCCCATAACTGTGGTGCGAGGGGCGGACGATTGGGGCGGCGCCCCGTTCCTCCTAGACATTGGCGCCTGGCCCTACCCCTTTTCGACCACGTGGGCAGGGTGGCAAGACTTTGAGACCAGAGATGTGATGGCTCTGTTCCACGACGGCGGGACTGATGCCTGGGACACGACTCTCCGGAATGGGGTAGGAGGGCGGTCCGCCGGCGTGGGGTATGACCCGTCGAACCCCGCAGGGGCGTCTGCGTCAGCAGGCGTTTGGTGCGTTGCGACACCACGTACCCGAGCACACGAGGGTTGGACCCTCCCGCGTGTAGCCGTGCGCGGCTTAGCCGTGTCCGGGGAAAGGGGGATCCTGGGGGTTGAGCCGATGCCGGGTGTTCGGACCTTTAAGGCCCCCCGGCGGAGGCAACACACCTCTTTGGCCTCTGCTTCACGTAGACGGCACCCCCGGACTGACCCACCCGGGGGAAATCGGCAGTCGCCTTTTCCTGTCCCCCTCTCTATCTATAATCTTTCTTCTGCACCTTTCTTTCTCTCCACTCCTTTCCTTATCTTTTTTTCTACTCTAATTTCCTGGCGGCGAGGGTTAACCTTGTGTGGCTAACCAGCCTTGGTTACACCATGTACGGTTATAGTAGTGGCGTACAGCTGGCGCTCGAAAGTCTTGAGATACAAGCCTTGTAGCGTCCCCATGTTGGGCTCGGTGGTGGGCGGCTGGCGCTGCTGCCGAAGACAAATACTTTTTATGGCTACTTCATCCATTTCTCTAACTGATCGTCCTCTAAAAAGGGGGCGCAACGAAGCAACCACTCGATTTTTCTTCAAGAGCTACGACAACTTTGCAAAGTACCATGTCATCCACAGTGACGGCAGTATAACAGCCAGAAAACTATCTCCCTTCAAAGTTTCGAAGTGCCTAAGAGACACATTAGGCCCAGGATTCAAAGCTACAAGGATGGCTAGTGGCGACATCCTTCTGGAACTGAACGACAAAGAACAACTTAAAAAGCTTTCAGACCTCAAATTCATTGGTGACATAGCAGTAACTGTCACGGCGCACCGTTCGATGAACAGTGTTCGTGGGGTAATCTCTGATGAAGACATGCTTGACCTTAGTGAGGAAGAATTGCTTGAAGGTTTTGCAGAACAAAATGTGACCAAAGTTCAAAGAATCATGATCCGCCGGAATGACACCGAAATCCCTACAAAACATGTAATCCTAACATTCGGCTCCACCACACTACCAGACTCAGTCGAAGCAGGCTACGTGAAAATCCGTGTGAGGCCTTATATCCCCAATCCTAGACGTTGTTTCAAATGCCAGAGGTTCGGGCACAGCTCTCAGACATGCAGAGGAAAATTAACGTGTGCCAAATGCAGTTCTAACGATCATCCATCAAATAATTGTAATGCTGAATCACACTGCACGAACTGTGAAGGGGATCATCCTGCATTCTCACGATCATGCCCAATCTGGAAAAAGGAGAAAGAAATCATTGCCCTCAAGATAAATGAAAACATCACATTCTTTGAAGCACGAAAGCGACTTACATTTCCTCGCAACGAAAGTTTTGCCGCAGTGACGAGGCAGGGGGCCCTCTCACAACGGCCTAAAGAGCCCGCCCTGGTCACACGCAGTGAACCACGGGGGACTTCTTCTGCCCCCACAGAGGCAGCACCCAGTGCTGCCAAACCCAACAACACGCAGACCTTGCTCTCGCAGGGCTGCATTACTGTTCAAAAATCGAGGCCCGAGATAGGTCTCTCAGAGCCTCGTGACCCCGCCTCCACCGCCTCTCAGAAGGTGATGGAGGTTGACGCAAGTACAACGGTGCCAGTGGCACCAAAAGACAAGCGCAGCTTGCTTGAGGGACGTAAAAAAGAAAAAAACCCTCGAATAATTCCACCAAAACCAAAATAACATTATCACTCTACACAGAACACTCCCAAAAACACCATTGTCATAATGGATGTTCAGATATTGCAATGGAATGCCAGAGGGCTGTTGCATAACCTAGATGACGTCAAAGAGTTGTTATCTACGTATAAACCTAGAGTGTTCTGTGTTCAGGAGACGCACTTAAAATCAAGTGACTCGAACTTTCTAACTCAGTTTGGAATTTTTCGTAAAGACCGTGATGATGGGCATGCTGCATCAGGTGGCGTGGCAATAATAATATCAAAGACGGTTGCATGCCAAAACCTCCAACTTAACACGCCTTATGAGGCAGTAGCCGTACGAGCTATTTTGCTTAATAGGCTTGTTACTGTATGCTCTTTGTACATCCCACCAGACAAAAGGCTCGACATTACTGAGTTTGAAAAACTAATAGACCAGCTTCCTGAGCCGTATATTGTGGTTGGTGATTTTAATGCTCATAGTGGACTCTGGGGGGACTCACGCTGTGATGCAAGAGGCCGCGTAATTGAAAAATTCCTTCTATCCTCTGCAGCATCCCTGTTTAACAAAAAGTTCCCGACTTATTATAGCATTACACATAACACCTACTCCTCAATAGATCTGGCGGTTGGCTCTGCAACACTTCTGCCATTGTTTGAATGGAGAGCTCTCACAGACTCCTTTGGAAGCGACCATTTTCCAGTTCTCTTAGAGGCAATACATACGTATGACCCACCTGTGAATCCAAAAAAATGGAAACTAAATGCTGCAAACTGGGCAGATTTCAAAGAGCTCGCATGTATATCCCTTGATTCCATAAGGCAGCTTGACATTGAAGAAATGACCGCTTATATAACTGAACACATTATTCATGCCGCGAAACAATCGATACCGCAAACCTCTGGTAAAATAGTGAATCCTAAGCCCTGGTGGAATGAAGAGTGCAAGCAAGCACGAAAAGAACAAAACAAAGCCTGGCGTACGTTTTCCAAATATCCAACAGAAGAAAACCTTATAAATTTCAAACGTGCAAAAGCAAACGGAAGACGTATTCGTTGGGAAGCCAAGAGAGATAGTTGGAGAAATTATATCGGCTCAATAAACTCATACAAAGATAGCCAGAAAGTGTACAGTAGGGTTCGAAGGCTGAAAGGGAATACCACACTACCCTTGCCCGTAGTAAATGACAGTGCTACTACATTAGAAGGGCAAGCAGATGCTTTGGGCGAACACTTTGAGCACATATCGAGTTGCGCGAACTACACAAAAGCATTCCTAACATATAAAAAATTTGCTGAGTCAATACCCTTCTCCTTCCGAAAATCCAATAGTGATGGGTACAATTGCCCATTCACGATGCAAGAATTAAAAATAGCTTTGTGCAACTGCAAAAACTCTGCGCCAGGATTAGACAGTATTAATTATGAGATGGTCAAGCACCTACCCGAGGAAACACTTGAATGCCTCTTATACCTGTTCAATAAAATTTTCTGCAGTGGTCGATTGCCGTCCTGCTGGAAGGAAGCTATAGTAGTGCCAATATTAAAGCATGGAAAAGACCCCTCCTATGTACAGAGCTACAGACCTATCGCTCTAACGAGCTGTGTATGTAAGGTGTTTGAAAAAATGACCAACCGCCGATTAATGTTCTTTTTGGAATACAATCGATTTCTGGATCCCCACCAAGCCGGTTTTAGACCAGGAAGGTGTACAACAGATAGCCTAGTTCTACTTGAGAATTATGTACGAGACGCATTTGTTCATAAGCAATACTGTCTATCAGTATTTTTTGATCTCGAAAAAGCTTATGACACTACCTGGAGGTATGGCATATTGCAAGACCTCGCGTCGTATGGCGTGTCAGGCAACATGTTTAATATAATAAAAAGCTACCTGTCCGAACGAAAGTACAGAGTAAGGGTGGGAACTGCAGTGTCGAGAGTCTTTGTGCAAGAAAACGGTGTACCACAAGGAGGAGTGCTCAGCTGCACACTATTCTTAGTTAAAATGAACACGCTACAAAAAACACTCCCACCATTTATATCCTACTCAGTCTATGTAGATGATATACAGATAAGTTTTAAATCATGCAATCTGTCCATATGCGAGAGGCAGATTCAGCTGGGAGTGAACAGGCTTTCAAAATGGGCGGACAAGAATGGTTTCCGCTTTAATGAAGAAAAGACGACATGCGTGTTATTCTCTCGGAAAAGAGGCATACATCCTGAACCAAATATTATGATGAACGGGTATGTGCTTAGTGTAAAAAAGGAGCAGAAATTTCTTGGCGTTATATTGGATGATAAGCTCTCGTTTGTGCAACATATAAAAAACATAAAAATGAAATGCTTAAAGACTATGAATATCCTCAAAATTCTTTCGCACCAGTCGTGGGGAACTGACAAGAAATGCTTGCTCTCGCTGTATAACAGTTTGATTAGAACACGTATCGATTACGGGAACATTGTTTACCAATCAGCTTCACGTTCTGTTTTAAAAATTCTGGATCCTGTACATAACCTTGGCATGCGACTAGCCCTAGGTGCATTCCGTACTAGCCCTGTTCCAAGTTTGCACGTAGAAGCTAATCAGTGGAACCTAGACCGACAACGTAAGTATTGTAGTTTTATGTACGCACTTAAGATTAGTTCCAACCGAGAACACCCGTGTTACAAAATGTTGAAGAGCACAGAAACGCAAACCCTCTTTGCAAAGCGGCCATCATTAGCAAAGCCCTTTCCATTGAAAGCACTGTCGCTATGTCAAGAAAACAACATATTGCTGTCGGACGTTCACCTGCATAACACTAACGAGTTAGTAGCACCATGGGAATCAGTCACCATACATTGTGACCTCTCATTCACAGAAACGAACAAAAAGCATACACCCCAAGAAGCTGTAAAACAACACTTCTTATCACTAGAGAGTAAGTACAAGTGTCCAGAATTTTACACAGATGCTTCAAAAAACTCTGAAACAACATCATGTGCTGCAATTGGTCCAGATTTTGTAGCCCATTTAAGATTAAACAAATACACAAGTATCTTCACCGCTGAAGCTCGCGCTATACTCCTCGCAGTTCAAGAAATAACAAGAAAACAGATCAATCAATCGATAATATACACAGATGCCTTAAGTGTGGTCCGGTCAATACATTTTGAAAAACAAAGAAAGAATCCTGTGATAAACACTCTCATCAGCAGCTTAACCTCAGCCTACAAGAGAGGGCTACATATTATAATCTGCTGGGTACCTGGCCATACTAGTATACCTGGTAATGAAGCGGCAGACGCAAATGCGGCCTTAGCAGGTCTAAGGCCCCAAATAGATGTAAGTTATGTACCATATACAGATATGAAACCTGTCGTTCGAGGAATACTGCGTCACGCATGGCAAGAAGCTTGGGACACAGAAAATAATAACAAACTTCACATCATCCAACCCTACATTACCCAAACACCTGTACACCGGCATAGACAGGAGGAAGTAATGATGTCGAGACTGAGGATAGGACACACACATGCAACTCACTCATACTTGCTAACCGGTACTGACCCACCGGTCTGCACTAGATGTGGACATCAACTCACAGTCATCCACGTTCTTATACAATGCCCTGGCATGGAAGCCACGCGAAAAAGATACTTTCCTGAACTTTACCGCACCAATTTACCTATGCACCCTGCATTTTTCCTATCGGCTGAGCCGATGTTCCCCCTCGACCGGCTGTTCAGTTATCTTAATGATGTGAACTTTTTGAAGAATATATCTTACCGCTTTTAAACTCATCTTCCCTACGCTACCTGAAATCCTACATGATCATCCTAAATTCTCCCAAGAAATGCAAGCCTTATGTTTTTAATTCCTAGGCATTTACAGCCACCGCAGTACATCACAGGCATTGCAACCCACTATACCCGCTGACATGTTTATAACATTCTACTGCACTACTAAACATCGTTGCTGGCGCTCTTTGGCCGTTGTAGCCCTTGCGCCATAAACTACTACTAATATGACCCGTCGAAGACGCCATATCCTATAGCGGCAGGGAAGGGGCCGCCTGTTGGGCCGGGTCTGGCCTATTTCCTTGCCCTGGCGGGAAACGAAGCGGGGGGGGGGGGGGGCGACAAAAAGGACTCCACGAAGCAGGAGAATGCCTCAGGCGGGCAGCCAAACGGTGGCGAGACTACCGGAGCCGAGGTCCTCTCAAACACTCTCCCCCCCCCCCCGGCCCCTCTCAACAGTGGAGGAAGTGGTACGAGTCCAGCACAGTAGAGAGGCTAGAGTATGGGCTGCTGGACTTCACAGACGTAGTTCTTGACAGCGAAGCATGTGAGGCGGTGGCAGACGCCATTTGGGAGACTATTGACAACGGCAAGCTCGAGGACTTTGCAGCCTTGGTGGTAACAAGTGTTGTGCGCGGATTGGGCTATGACCCCGCTTTTCTAGCGTGTGTCTACAGCGGGGCCAACCTCTACGGGCGGGAGCCACCAGACTGTTTGAAACCCCTTTACGCTGCCAACACATCTTTGTTGCCGGACATGTGGCTACCCCGTTTGACTATTGCGGAACTGTGCAGCCGTGTGGCTAAGTGCCACCCCGTGATTAAGGCCAAGTCCGCAGAGCCTACGGACGGACAACTCGATGTTCTGTTGTCGGATGTCTAGGATGATGTGCTAGCCCAGACTCTCTACCCTCCTAGGACTAAGGCCGACATGGCCATTAGAAATTTAAGGATGGGTGACATGCTCAGCTTTATGAGGAGGGAGTCATTGCTGGACGTGGGTGTGCGAGTCTTGAAACTTTGTCGAGGATTCGACCATGTGACTACCTGCAACCTACTGATAGCAGCCATATGTTTCAGGGACCGATGGTGGGGGATCTTGGAAGCGAGTGGAGCCTTTCGAGGTGACGCCGAACACTATCGGGCTAGCTGCAAAACTCTGTCGGATTTAGTGAAAAACACGAACAATGAGTTAAGCGCTGACGATCGCGTCTCCCTCTACGAATGCGCCTCACTATATGGGGCCATGTGTCCGCCAGTGTCGGACTGGGACCCGATCCAAGAAACCCGAGAACTGGCGTCTGGAGGCCAGACCCCCCATGGACTCTTGGACGGCACCTGGCTCCCTCCCAGTGCTGTGGTTCGCCAGATCCGTGACCTTGTGAGATAATCTGGGGCAAAAAGGCCGGAAGGCCGAAGCTTTCAGGAGTGGCTGGCCTCCTCTGAATGGGAGAGATCGGGGGCCGCTTCCGTCGGGCGTGTTCATTACGCCATCGAGGCAGACGGAGAGAAACGGACCGGCTCATTCAAGGCGCGCAAGAACCTGGTGCTCGATGTGGTCCCCTTTGATGAGTTAGTGGACTCAGTGAGACACCACGACACACAGGACAACAAAACGTTAGTCAAAAGTGAGTTCGGGAAGATAAGGCTGGCGGTCTCCGCCCCCCTCGAAGTCTACCTTCAGCAGGCTTACCTGTTTGCTGTCTCGGGAAGTGCCTACCTCCAATGACCTGGCAATGCTCTCGAAGAAAGTGTCGTTCAAGAAATGACTCGCAACGAGAGGACGTTTTCTCTGATGAAGGATGGACGCTTCTCGTTGCCTTATGATTTCGCGAGATGTGATTATCAGCCAACTACGGAGGAGGTTGTGGCTTTCCAGCAGATAACCTTTGAGCGCGCACAGGCCAAGGCAGCCCCCCAACAGAAGACGGACGTTGCTCTTTTTGAGTTACTGTTAGAGGCTGGTTTTAGGCGTGCGACACTGACGTCTCCCCACGGCCTGGGTGCACAACAAGCTTTCCCAGTGCTAGGAGGACTGATGTCGGGCTTGCATTCTACTTCCGCCGTCGGCAGTGGATGGAACGCCGTCTTCGGAGAAAACACTCGGGACATTGCAAACAGGTTTCGACGACACGGCCGCCCCTTGGATACGTGGCAGATCGTGCGGGGGGATGACACCCAAGTGGTGTCGGACAATTACAACAACGTCCTGGCGGTAAAACTAGGATACGACCTCTTGGGAGCCGAAGCTAATGAGAGCAAATTTACGCTCCGGCGAGGGCAGACTGAATTCCTAAGGGTCGACACTAGTGACAGGGCGCGTGCGAACCCCTGCCGCACAATCCCCCTCCTGTATCAGCGACATCCCTGGAGTGCCCGCCCGCCCACGGGAGATGCCTCAGTGTCCCGGGTAGACAAAGTAGGCAGCGTATTAGCCCGCCGTCTGCAGGAACCAGCCCTCCTCCAGCGGTTTGTGGACTACGTGTGTGACCGCATGTTGGGCATGATGAAAGTGGACATCCGCCTGGCATCGATCCCCACCACCCTGGGCGGGTTAGGGCTACGTACCTGGGACGGGAAATGGCATGTCAAAACGTGGTCTGCTTCTCCCCCAGTCCCAGTCACCGTTACCAACAAGACAGACTTCCGCCCGCGGCAGGAGATGCAGCGCTACGCTTCGATGGGCGTGCGCATCCGGCCAGGCGAAGCGGACGCTCCAGACAAAGCTGGCTCTTGATGATGTTTTGCAGCTTCCCGGGGTAGTTCGCCGTACTAGGCGGGCCGAGCTCGCAGGGCGGAAGATAGTGAAAACAGATCTAGAAGAAGCAATCGCAATGACAACTTAGACTTTTAGTTATTTTTTTTTCCTTCTGCAAGAGCAATTGTGTGAAGACCAGTGTGTTATTCAATAAATGAAAGCGTCCATGTTTTTTGTATGCTAACTCCTTGTTGGTTCAGTGTTTGCTCACATTGTACTTTTTTGATGACCGTTGACGTAACCGTTGGGTGGGCCTTCGACGATAAATTTTCGGCGATTTTTTTAGTGCAGTAACTCGCTAGGTGGAGGTGGTTTCATGAAAGTACAGCACAAAGCCATAAAATAAAACTCGTATGATTACTCCTCTTTTTTTTTTTTTTGGTTCTGTGTAGCTTCCGATAGCTTCGGGCTATCCTCGTGTGGATGTCTTTTTTTTTTTTCTTTTCATAGAAGTGCTGTGATACGACTGAAGTTGCCCTATACATCGCTTCATCGGAATGCGACACTTGGGACATGGCGTGTCGGCGCCTGTCGGTATACACGTAGCTCGAGTATATATAGAGCTTGGGTGACATGCATATATTATTCAACGTCGGTGTAGAGTAACTCGCTTTCCTCGCTCGCTTATTAATGACAACTGAAACTGATTTACCGGTCATTGGTTCACTGCAATGCTTTAGCACGCCGCATGCACATCTAATATGGTGCTGATTCGATATACAAGCATTCAGGGTGTCGTATTAAAAAGTGCGAAATATAAGTCTCCAAGTTGCGGTGTTTGTTGTCGACTTCGCCACTTTGTCCGCCAATATAAAGAGATCGTAGAGGCTACGTCGCGACTCGCTTAGGAAACGCGCTATCTAAGAAACGTGTAAGAACAACGGACGCAGAGCCCAACGACGCTGCAATAATATGTTCTTGAGTTGAGCTAGATGCCGCAGAATAATAAAAAAAGAAACTAAAAAAGAGAATATGTATATTTAAACAGAAGCAGAAGAATGCTGACTACGAGCTGGGCTCTTCTGTTCTATTTGCATTCTGCGGATTCGTGTTTCTTAACGTACATAACTGCATGGCTGGCTCTTTGTGAAACGCAGTTAGGGTCTTCGCTCGCTTTTCTCTCTTGTTCGACTAGCTTTATTTAATAATTTTTTTACTTGCGTAGCTGCTTTCCTCGTTGATGTTACAATTATGCACAACTCTCCAAGCATATATGTTAAATATCGATTTAACTGCGCGACGTACACTCGGGCTACATTTGACATTGCTCAACCATCGAGTATGGCGGGTACATAATATGTATTTTCTGTGTACCATGTTGCCCTTATAGTTCTGTATTATTTTATTTTACTTGTAAAATCATAACGTGCGTGACGAATGAATTATGTGCCAGAAAAGCTAACCGTAGCGCCTTCACGGATAAGACGACAGCATATATAGAGCGCGTGGCGCTTAGAATTTTCCTCTATATTGACCGATATCGTATGTCGTGTCAGCACAAGAGCACTGCTCACTAGGATGTAATGGCAGACCGTGCCACCCATGTCCACCACTGAGGCACCCGCGGAATATATTTCTCAGAGGTGTGTGTCTGTGTGCGGGGGGGGGGGGGGGGGCGTTGTCCGCTATACGTACCGTTGTGCAGGCGTTGTTGCCCGGCCGGCCTTTCCGCCTGCGCCGCAGTTTTGCGATCAGCGCGAGTGCCGGACATACAGTACGTATCACAGCTGCACACTTTCGAAACCGCCGGAGAATGGGGCCATTTGGGGCCTATCTTTCATCAAACAGTAATCTGCGTCTGGCGTTGATTTCCTTTCTATAAAACTCTGCCGTCGCTAAAAGCTTGCTGTCGGGAGCACCGTGTCACTCTGACTCTCGCATGCCCTTCGAGATGTGAAAGTACCAGTAGTGCCGTGTTAAAAGGAAAGCCAAGATTAAAGACGACGATTATCGCTGGTAGACAGGCCCACCGAAGTGCGCGACTTTTCTTTTTTGATGGCACCTTCGGCTGGTCCTTTCGGAGCGGTGCTCGCTGGGCTGCTCTCGCGAGCAGCGTTGTCTTCAAAAGAGCGTGCGCGCCTTACGTCCGGCTGTTTCTGTTCCATACATGGCTCTCCTCGCGCGTCGAGCGCTCTCAGGCACTCCGAGCCCTGTCGTGGGAGCAGCCGTCGAGTTTGACAGCGTTTGCCGCCACATCAGCGTAACACTCTCCGGTATCACGCAGCGTCGCCGCTGTTGGCGACGGTTCACCGTATAACCACATGCCTGGTGGCGTCCTGCGTCCGTCGTTTTTTCGCGGGCAGCGCCGCTCGCAGGTTTGGCTATGAATATATACAGGCCAAATCAGACGGTCGCCACAGTAACGTAGTTTAGCGTCTGCCATTTCCTCCTCCGAGAGCAGCTTGCACGTTAGGCTTGCATGCCTGTCCCCTGCATTTGAGTTCGAGGAACGCCGGATCTGCCCGACTCTGATTCGGAGGATGGAGGCGGCCAGTCGAATATGCCATTAGTGCACATCGCGAAACAGCGTTGGCTGCCGTGCGCATGCCCATAACCAAAAACTACAGTATTTTTTTCCTGTGTCCTGTGTACTCGAGACCTATGACATCCACTAATCTTGGGATCGCCGTTTCTGAAAATCCTGAGTGAGACGCTACAGTAACGCTGTTTGAAGGTCCGATGTGTTTTTGTTGTTGTTGTTCTGCTGTGAACTTTTCAGTGTGAACACTGGCGTACTCTCTGGGTGTCGCATTTCTTAACGATCCAGTTCATTTCCCATCGTTTTTGCCATTGGCACAAACAGAAGTGGCGGCGCCGCTATTGTTGGAATCAGCCATAGGGAAGGACGGATGATAAAAATGACGTGGAACGTCACAGAATACTGGCTCTCGGTCGAGGTACGGCAGCGCCTCCTAAGCAGCAGGCTTGTGCACTCTGTTTATGAGTCATGTTACTTCGACCGAAATTTCCATTGCCAAGCCCGGCGTGATGAAAGCATTGACGTCAAAATCACCGCGCCTTACTCGGGGACGTCCCCATTAGATTCCATCGCAGTCGGGCAAGGTAGCACGACGTCACACATCGGAGTTCACCAACGTTGTGCTGTCTAGGAGGCGTTGTATATGCATGGGCTAGAGACCGGAACGATTATATTCCTTATCTCGTTTCATCAGTCCGAGCGGTGCATCCACCCACGTTGTCAGCGGGATCGGCCCGTCGAAAACGGTGGCTGATTATAAAAAGTTGGAAGGCAATTCAATCTCTAGTCGAAGCTGACCAATGACAATGTCTTCTTCAGCGAGTTGGGATGAGAATGGGGCGGGATCACACGGCGCTCTTGCGCGTCATCCCTCGCGTGAAGGGAGTAGGAGGAGCGTCGGACTGCTTAAATATTTGGTCTGCGCTATCTTCGGGATTGGCGCACATTTTTAGACTGCACTATCTTCGTGGTCAGCCCACGAAAACGGCTAGAAACACATAACCGATACGAGAAAGGGGGGGAGGGGTTGCAACTTGTTAATAAAAGACATTCCCCCGTGTTCTCAAACGATCCTCGACTCGAAGCTGGCCCTCACTCCGATGGATGGATGGATGGATGTTATGACCGTCCCCTTTGGAACTGGGCGGTGGGTTGCGCCACCAAGCTCTTGCTATTATACTGCCTAATGTCTTACCCATGTTAAAAAGGAAAAGAAAAGAGAAAATAAAACCACGATGCATTCCCATAACCAAATTTCCTGACCCCCTATTGTGAACTTTGTTTTTGTACGTCTCGGTTTTCCTGTCGTTTCCCTGCTTTTCTTCCGCCAATCTTCCAATCGCCTCTTACTAGCCAAGTTGAACACAGTGCCGCCCATCGACTGAAAAATGCGCCACGTTTCTCGACAACTGTTGTGGAGCCTCAACGAAGAGCAGTGACCACTTCTGTTCAGGGGTGGCGCTGTGATCGACTTGCTCAGTTCCGTTACAGGCATAGGTAGCCGTACAAGGTAGCAATTGAAATTTTAAGGAAGAGAGAAAATATTAAGGAAATCTAGGCAAACTGGCTATACTGACTGAGCTTGTATGTAATATCTGGTTAGCACAAGCAGGCTAGGCGACTATTTGTCGCCGCCCCGTTACGAAGGCGATGTCAATAAATCACCGTTGAGTCAAGGTGGAGGGCCGAGTGGAGGAACGTTGTAAAATACGGGGCATAGTCTTATTAAAAACGAGAAAATAATCGAGCGAAAGGAACCGCTACATTACGGAAGCTTCTTTCCCTGCTAGCACCCAAACATGGCGGCCACGATCACGCCAGAGCACCGTATCATCACGCACACCTCATTTTATTTTTTGACGGTCACCATTTTGCACCGGATTATCGCTGTTATCGATTTGTTGCCCGGTGGCAAGACGTGCCTGCCGTGCTGTCACGTTTCTCTATACGCAACTTATCGACGTGCCAGCTACCCTAAGGTGGCGGCCATGGTGGCGCCAATGCAAACCTGATGCCAGCACTTGAGAGCACTGCACATATATATATATATATATATATATATATATATATATATATATATAAATATGATTGATTAGTAGTAGCGATAAGGTCCCCAACATTTATTAAGGATGGTGTACTGTAAGTTTTTCCACTTTCCCAAGACCTCAGGCAATTGTGGGGCACGTGCTCACTTTATTACCAATAAGTTACCCTTGTACGCAGTACACAAGCAGCAGAAAACTTGGAAGAGCAGCGGCTGACAAGCAGCAGGCACTTTTGAGGTTACCAGTGACATTTTCAGTCACATAGCCTCTAGGGCGAAAGAAATTGCTAACGGAAACAAAAATGTCGCAGTTCTGCCCAAAAAGAGAAGCCTGGATTGCGATAGCAAATTAGTAGACAGCTATACGAAGTAAGGATATTGGTTTTGTCGCCCGTATAAACATGGAAGCCTTTGCTCACTAACTAAATTAACAAGCACGGTTTCAAGCTTGCACAGGTAAACATGAGCACATCTGGCTCAACGACCGCGGGAACTTACGATCAAAACGCTGCAATGAAGAAGCGTGACAGCAGCGGCGAGTGAATTGACCTTCATTGTGCATAAAAGGTGAGGCGTGCAGACAGGACACAAGAGAAGAGAAGGCGTTCGTGTTGTTCACCTCTCTTGTGTCCTGTCTGCACGCCTCACCTTTTTTGCATAATTAATCCTTACCAAATAGCTCAGCTTTCTGTCGTTCTAAGAATTCACCTTCGTGCTGTCTCTCGCTGCAACGCCAAAGAAGAGTCGAAAGGACATCGCATACGATGCTACCGGCACTCCGTGTACTCTGTCCACTTCGCAGATCGCTTGCAAGAAACGGCACCCGCGCGACCGGGCCGTGTGCAGCAGCCACCGGAGTAGGACGCCCCCCTCTGCCTCCCTCACCTCCTACTGTGCCTCGCGCGCGACAGAAGACGGCGCGATTCCGCCACGCCGTCCTCCGTCGCGCGGGCCAAATTGAGCCGCGATCGTCGGCTGAGCCTCGCGAACTTTCACTCGCGCGTACATCGTACGGCGCTCGTCGAAGATGCTATCGTGTTTGGAATTTATGCGGAACATCAAGGTGACGACGACGGCAGAAATGCGCTTAGAGTGTCCATATAATTGTTATCGCAACAGAAAGAGAAGGGACAAGCCACGGTTATAGTTCTTTTCGTTAACAATTTTTTTCAGCGGCATTCCTTCTGCCAGTTGCGCATGCAGTAGGAATTTGTCTGAATAAGCGTGCTCAGAGCAAGAATCGCTTTAGTGTAATTTCACATTGACAAAATTTCAAGAATGTCTTGAAAGACCTACCCGAGGAAATTTGGCGCAAAAATATGTTAACGCTAGTGCATTGTATGCCCCTTTACACGAAGATCCGTCGGCGTCAGCGTGACCGAAAGATGATACCAAAATTGCCTCGCGGCGCAAAGAGTAAAAACGCGTCAAGAATGCTCGAATTGGCATCAAATTTCTCAGGGGGTTTGTGTAAACAAAGTAAATTAATGGCTTAGAAAAGGAAATGTGGTGCATTTAGGTCTGGATGGGAACTAACCCTTGGCCTCCGGGATGCGAGATGAGCACCCTTCGCCGACGCCACGGCGTCTCCACGGTTCCGGCTGACTCAAGGTGCGCCTATAGTGCGTGCTCTCGTGAGTGTGTTCATGCGTGGAAAGTGCGCGTTCATGACATTTCTAGGTTCTACGAACGGCAAACGCTTTCGCATTCCCACATGTAAGCAGTCTTTAGTGTCTCTGCCAGGTAACGTTCTTCTTATATTAACGCAGCCTTTATATGACGTAGAACGAATTCAAATTCCCAAACCTTACGAAAAATTTTGTATTGTTGACAGATACGCTAATAGCTTCTCAGAACAAAAAGAAAGGTATATCTGTATAAACAGAAAACAGTCACATACCCCGAAGGCCAGCGCCTCACGGTGAAGCTATCCAATTTGCTCTTGTCGGGGAGCACAGTGTCTGTGAAGAACTACGACGTTTTCCATCACAGGTAGCTGAAAAATAAAGAATCAGAATTTAAGGCGTGTATTTGTCACCGACAATTGGAACCGACATTCACGGCTTGAAACACGATACCAGCGTCCGTAGAACACCAAACCGCTAGAAGACTCGACAGCTCCAAGGGGTTCTTACCTTCGGCCTTTCCGGAAGGAGTGCTGGAATGAGGCACCGAACGCGTTAAGCGGTCTCGCGCGCTTCTAACCACGCGCGGCGTTCCCCGGGCAAAAGCGCTGGAGAAGGCGGCCCACTACAGCGTCCCTGTTCTTCGCTACAATTACCCCGGGGAACGAAAAGGCAGCCGACCGGCGACCTAACAGCTCCTCAATTAGAGTGGATCATAGTATACGGCTTGAGGCGCTGGACGTTGACAATGTCTCGTCCACGACGGCGCATGTCCGAAGGCGGTTCAACGGGTTCGATCACGTAGTTGACGGGGATACGCGTTCGAAGACACGGTAGCGCCCATCGTACTTGGCTAGCACTTTCGAAGAGAGACCAGGTGCAGCGGAAGGAAGCGAGAGCCACACAAGCGTTCCAGGCAGGAAGGTCCGCGCAGAAGTGGTGTCACCGCGAGTGTTCTTCTGGCGCTCTTGGTCACTGGAGGTAAAGGCCCGAGCGAGATCGTGGCACTCTTCACAATGTTTTGCCGTGGCAGAAATGGGCGCGCATTCAGATATATCCAGCCCGTATGGTAGAATTGTGTCGATGGTGTGCCACAGGGGCCCACCGCAAAGTAAGAAAACGGGTGGAAAGCCGGTAGGGCTCCGAGTGCCGGTGTTCTACGCGTAGGCCACGAAGGGCAGGATGACGTCCCAATTTGTGTGGTCGGAGGCGACGTGCGTGGCAAGTATGTTGCCGAGCGTACGGTTGAAGAGTTTCGTAAGGTAACTGGTTTAAGGACGGTGCGCCGTAGTCGTACGATGAACAAAATTAACATGGCACTCTAAGAATCCTTTCAATTACTTCGAGCAGGCAGACGCTTCCGCGATGACTGAGCAGTTCCTGAGGTGTCCATGACGAAGGGTGAATCGACGAAGCAGGAAAGAGGCAACATCGGCACTGCCGGGTGGGCGGCAGTTTCGGCGTACCGCGTGAGGTGGTCGACTGCCACAATGTGGGCCAGTGCTTTCCATCCGTTCGGTGCCGTCAGCTTTGCTGCCGTACTAGCCTCACGTTCCCCGGATATTTTCTTGCATACCGTCGATAACGCGCGTACGCCAGCTCAACGCGGTCAAGTTGTTGAACTTATTCAACCTTCCGGGCTTCTTTCGACTTCGGCCTACCTTTGTTGGGCGCACGTCAGTGGTTGTTCACCGTATTGACACCGGTCAGAATGCTCCGCTGCGCCAGCGTCCATACCCTGTCCCCACAGCCGAACGCCGTATCTATGACGAACATGTTGACGACATGCTGAAACGTGGTGCGATCCAGCATCCCACAGACCTTCGGCGTCTTCGGTTGTGCCGGTGCGGAAAAAAGATGGCTCAATCAGATTTTGCGTCGATTACCGCCGGCGTAACAAGATTGGTCGCAAGCATGTATATTCTCTACTGGGCATCGACGACGCCCTGGATTGCCTGCAAAAAGCAGAGTTCTCTTCGTTGGATCTGCGCCCCGGGTACTGGCAAGTGCCGATGGCTGAAGCCTTTTGCGAGAAACGCCGAGACGTACTTGTGAAACGTCTTTATGCCATCTGGCCTACAGTCCGAGTCGGAGCAATGAAGCAAACTGTCACCTCACATAGCAAATGCTCAGAACACACGAGTCCCCCAATCACAGTCGCGGCACTCCCGAGACGCGTTCGATGCAACGCCGCAGCGCGTTGGATGCAGCGCTGCCAAGCCTTCGATGAAACGCCGCCGCGCGTTCGATGTAACACTCCTTCCCAACTTTTCTACGAGTGGATCTTTCGCAGCACTTGCGCAGCATGAGGCAAATCAATTTCGCGATGCTCAGAGTTCTCGTCTCTTTTCAGAAAAGTCCTTCTCAAATTATCGGCATGTCCGTATCGCACACGGCTTCCGACAATTACCAAATATGTACGTAGTGATTTCACCCGCGCCACTTTTCCTGGCAACCATTTAATAACTTGACCTCGCGCTGAGCGCACCAAAACAGTATCACCGACAGAAGTTGATCGCGGCATTTCGCGCCGATCGTCTGCAGCACTTTCACTCTCGGCCTCGTCCAGGAATTCCCTCCTAACATTTGGCGGGAGCAATGTTAGCCGAATTCTCTGTTTGCGTCGCAGAAAGAGTTCAGCACGGTGTTTTACCCGTGAAAGTATGGGGAGTAGTCCGATAAGAAAACAAAAAAGAAAAGTTTGCAATTCTGTGAACGGCGCCCACGCGCCAATCATGCGCAGCGTCTCGCGACCTCCCGATTAACGATGCAATCGCGCCACGCCTCGCTCCGTTTACAACGTGCAGCACGAGAGAGATTCTCCACACCAGCTTATTTATCGCGAAATGATAATACGTATAGAGCTGCGCCCATTTTTCGCATTAGGGTGTATCGGAATCGTGGGTATATTTTATTTTACTTTAACATCTATTGGAATGAGGCCGTTCTGCTGTTTGGATTCGAACTTCCGACCTTGCGCTTGGTAGCATAACTCCTTATATCCGCTGAAGTAACACGAACGCTTTCAATGATCCCAGTGACATACCTGCACGGGCCCTGAGCCCCGTAAATTGCCTACAAGGTTACTAGAGGGTATCTGGCACTGTAGCGTCTACGCGGGCTGCTAGCCTATGGGGGTTCAGGCAGCATGATGGTTAGTACACGGCTTTGCTTAAACATCGGCCTTCTTTCTAAAAACAATTGGTGACTTCGGTAATTAATACTTCTCAATATTTATTTATTTATTTGCTTATACATACAAGGATTCAGAATGATTATACACGATCAGAGAAACTCCTTGCCTTTCTATGTTTATAAACTTGAATTGCTTATAAATTTACGACGAGCAAATACAATAATTAACACAGTATGTGCAAAAGGAGACACAGACGAAAGTACAGCGATGGACAAGGGCGTTCTTTTTATTTTTTTTCCCGCTCACTGTGTAATGTATACGCACAAGCTGGCCCCACAGCAAGTCCTATTACGAAATAATTAGCTCCACAAGAAAGTCTGAAGCCACTAGCATAAAGATTACGCAAATCAATACCCGATACATTATTTCAGTGGACGCTGAGCGGTCACAGCGCCAGAGATCCATCTGGTGACTTTTGCTGAAGATCCACTGGAGTGAGCCAAACAAGGCGCCCGTGCGGTGACTTCAGTGTCACGGTCGTCTTCAATGCAAAACGACTCCCGCTGTTTGGTTGTCCCACTCGTGCTCGCATAATCTCATCGCAAGTTGTCGACGATCGGAAAACCAGTCCGCTTATAACGTGCCACTACGCTTAGTTTAATCGCAATTATATCTCAGAAACGCCCGCACGTACGTGAAATTAGCTTAAGTGCATTTATCTTTACATTTGTTTTTGAGGTTGGGCGGCGAAGCTTCGATCAAATACGCATAGAGAAGAATGGGCAGAATTCGCGTGCGCCGTTGTGTTTTCAACAAGGAAGCCGGTATTCGCACACTTGATTCAAATGAGCTAGGAAGAGAGTGGCCTAGCAGATAGAAATGCAAACTTTTTCTTCCACAAACGAATTTGCCCACAGATGATCTCCAAGCGGCAGTTTCTACATAGGGTATCTGGTATCTGGTTCGTCCTCCTGGACGGCGTTTTGTACCGCTTTAATTTTCACTTAGTCGTTCCTTGCTTTTTCTGTGTCATCCCTCGAAGCCTTCGTTCAGTCGCTCTCCGCGAGATTCATGACGCACCGACTCCAGGCCATTTTGGTGTCGCTTGCACCTACAACCGTGTCCAACGTCACTTCCGCTGCGCCAGCCTTGCTCGCACTGTACAGCGATACGTTGCGGCGTGCGAGCACCGTCAGCAACGAAAAAAAAAAAAAAAGAGCGGCGTTTCCTGCCGAGCACCTTCAACCCCCGACATTCCTGCTGAGCCATTTTTTCGAGTGGTTTTAGATTTTCTCGGGTCTTTTCCGTAGTCCAAGTCCGGCAACAGGCGGGTCGCTGTGGCTACGATTTACACGACGCGCTGCGCAATTGACAGAGCGCTTCCCACCAGCTGCGCAAGTGACGTCGCGTATTTCCACCTCGGCGATGGCGCCCAACGACAGCTCAGGGATCGTGGTTGTACCTTGCTTTCCTAAGTAATTGCCGACTTGTTGCAGTCTTGCTCTACAAAACACGAGCTCATCCCTTCGTAACCACCTGATGCCACTGGCAGGAGTAATTGAACTGGACCATCACCGACATGCCGCCAAAATACGTGTTGCGAAACCACCGGTACGGGCACGTTCGCTTATAGTTCCTCACGCTGCGGAGCTGGCGGTTATTCACCGTTTTATCTTTTGTCCGGTCTCGACCCTGCGTTGACCTTGGACGCTTCGCTTTCCTCGGATCGTGCTTCGAGGAGAGTCGGTGCCCCCAACACCATTGCCCATGCTGACCACGCCAGGCAGCTTGGCCGCACTGGTCTGTTGGCATCGCAAGAAGATCAAAAGCGCGTTTACAATCAGCGGCAACGTGACGTACAGTTTTGACGAATTTCTCTCATGGTAATTTGGTCCCGTTTTCCGTCGACTGAACTTGTCCTACGTTGATGTGAAGAAGGGAACGACGACGGTACTCGAGACTACGAAAACTTGACACGGCGCCCGTTTCTACATGACACTTTTAGCAGTTTTTGTAATACCGGCATCTTCCTAATACCATCCAAATCTTGGAATAGGGGCGTCGACCCTGCGCAGATGGGGAAGATGACCGTGAAGACGGCCGACCACATCTGCCACCGCTAATTTCTAACCAATTAGAGCAAATAAAGTTTTCCTCCTCCTACAAATCTTGGCCAATCCCCCGCAGTGGATACCCGCCATTGAAGAAAGATATCCTATCCTATTTTGGCAGGACTCTATTCTGTCTCCACGAGCGTTTTCCATTTGTAAATACATCGTTTGTATCTAGAAATGTAAATTTACATTTGTAAATAGTTTTATGCGCGTAACGGGTATAATCATATAGTCGGTCTCTCCTACATTTATGATAGAGGGAAGTATTAAATGCATTATGGTTTCCGAATAGCAATTTCTTGGCAGCAAGGAATACCTGTGTCAGCATCTTCTCTATCCATGTTTTTGTGGGAACCAGGAATATGGAAAATAATGATACAAGGAAGCCCTGATTTTTATGTTTCATGAACTTTTCCTGGCATCAAACTAACAAATCCTTTTGTAGGAAGAAAGCACGAGATGGTAGCGTGATAATTGAAGAAAATGCTTTATCTATGATGGCTCATCCTTGCACATTGAAACGAAGCTACACAAAGGCACCACCAGCCTAACATGTGCCCTGAAACTTGATTTTGGATGCGATTGTCCTGAGAAGTGGCATGGCCAGAAGAGTCGTCGCCACTACAAGGCTTAGTTGTAAAGAAGGTTTGAATAAGTGACCCTCCACGCACTCAAGCTTTCTTTATCTGTAGTTAATATAACAATATCAGGCAAAATGCACATATGTGAGTGTTTCTCCCCAAAAGCTGTTATGAACTGTATTTACAAACATTACCTATAGAATTCTCACCATGCTTACAAAGCATTCCTGGGTGCTAGCATCACAGTAACTTCTGAAACATGCAGTGAAGTGCGTATGTACCTGCTAGAGAACGCCATACTACAACTTCATAGCAAGGGCT
Source organism: Dermacentor andersoni (assembly GCF_023375885.2). NCBI lineage: Eukaryota > Metazoa > Arthropoda > Arachnida > Ixodida > Ixodidae > Dermacentor > Dermacentor andersoni. The sequence goes on from NC_092816.1 coordinate 53,799,869, forward strand.
ATTCTATTGCTCGTCACATACTTACGCCCCTGGGGACAAGAAGTAATATACTGCCCATCACAGCCTTACACCTCATTGGCTAGAAGGTAATTGTCTTATCCATAACACCTTCGAGTGGGAAAGCGTTATTGCAGATTAGAAGACCCGTATTAAAGGTCCAATATTCTATAAAACCAGCTTTTAGAAGAGTGCTACGTCATTAGCTATAGAGGCTAAAAAGTCCTTCAAGCCATCATTTGCTCAAGTGCAATAAACCTCACGCAGAAACGAACAGAAATGCACTTTTATTTTTTGTCTTGTTTTGCCCAGCATCCAGGGCGGTGATCAACTGGGTGATCAGCGGTGATCAGCTGGGTGATCTCAAAACTAAAGTTTCGAGATCACCCAGCTGATCACTCTCTTCGCATCCACCTGGTCGACTCCCTTGTAGGTTGCCGTGATTGTGGTCGTTCGACCACCCACAAAGTCACCCATCTGCTGACCAGCATCGAGGTGAAACTCCATGCAAATGTTCCTGCTGATGAGGTCTGGAAATCACAAAAATTTCTTTAATTGTAGAGGTTTTATTCACAAGGGTTGCCAACAAGTTTTCCTAAAAGGAAATGGGAAGCGTAGCACCTGTTGCCACGTTTTTTTTCGGCGTTAAGGAGATTAAGTTAAAGGGGTCCTGAACCACCTCTCGGGCTTGACGGAAAAAAACGCACACCGCGGATAATATACGTTGCTGTGAATATCTCAGCAAAATTTTGCGGCCTTGCGGAGCGCTTGGAGATCGCAAGCGAAGCGCGAAGTCACCTCTTTCTCACACTTGATCCATTCAACAGAGGGCTGCTCCTCAGTCCACTGTGGGCACTTTATTTCGTAGTATAGCAGATTCTCATATGCCACTGCCATTGACCAATAGGTGATATCAATGGAGAAGTTTGTTTGGATCTGTGTGCTTCTTTCTACTGTCTATTTGTGCATTTGCCGACGCAGTTTAGTAAACAGGCTAAAGCAACCGAAAATCTGCTTTCGAATTTCCATAATTACGTGCCTCGGGAAGCCGACTATCTTCTGGTTACGCTCGGCCCCGATCACCCGCGAAGAAATTGAACATTGCCCACCCTGCCTATCGATATGATAGCTGTCGGGTCTCGTTTTCTCGATTAATTTTGAACACTGAACTACCCTCGAACAACGCGAAACTTAAGGTCAGAGCGAACGCACTCTTTCCAGCGCGCGCTCACTCCTGGCTCCTTTGCAGGCTTCACTTCGTATTGAGCTACCGACAGCGCTTGAAAATGCCCAAGTTGGATGTAGCCACTATCCGTTGGTCAAACTGGCGCAAGCCAGACCGACGATACGTTCATTTGAGGGATCGCCAGCTGCTTGTGCGCAGGCGCGAGTAAGAGCGGACGCGAGAGAGAAAATCTGGGGGCTTTTGCTCGCTAAATATATGACTGTGCCTAGGCACTGCGGAGTAGGTTTTTGTGCAGGTGTTTGTCCCTAGGCGTGCCGGGTTTGCGGATTGGGATCGTTGGTTTACGTTTGGACGATTGCTGCTGGCGTGGTATAACAGGTGAAGCAGCGGGCACTGACGGCCGACTTGGCGACCGCTGTGTCGGACAGATTGTGTCGCACCTGCGGCGCTCGTGCAAACTCAATCGCGGCGGATCATAGCTTTCTCGCACCTTACGGCATTGTGCCTTGTAAATAACAGCACAGATATTTCTGTGGAAGCAGTAGCGACCGTAGTTGAGCCCGGAACGCACATATTGAATATCTAGACGGCAGGGCGCGTTAGCAACCGCCGTTGAACGCAAGTGGCTGAAAGGCCGCCGGTGACGATGACTGATTCAGCACCGGCTCCGCAGGCTCGAGAAAGTCTGTCCGATGTACCTTCAGAGGCAAAGTTCTGTCTGGTGTTGCAGAAGACGCGGGGCGCGGTAGTGCTGAACTTAACGTCCCAAGTTCGCCGTTGGACGTAGGTATATTTACTCAATCGTGTTTTTAATAACTGTAACAACGTGTCATTATTTCACATTATTGGCGGCGCCTCCAGGACACCAAAGCGGCAACGGCACTAAAGCTAGAAGCCGGTCTCGTCCGCGGGTTGGGGCTCGCGGAGGCCTGCGCGTGCCAGGGGTGTATAGAAGATCGGCTGTCCACTATCGCGGACAGCGAATGTTTTTATGCGAACTGAACCTGGCATGCTTGGGCCTCCGCGGCGCCAACCCACGGGCCGCCCTGCTTCCAGCTTTGATACCCCCGCTACCCCTTGGGTGCCCTGAGTATCCTGCGCCGCCTGCTTTATTATAACCTCAAGTGCTCTTCCGAGGCATCCATTTGCCGATTACGCGTGCCATCCTGGAGCTTGTAAAAATCCAATCTATCGTCGCGACGAAAAAAGTGACCCATGACTTATACAGCACCAGTCATAACCTTGCCCCTTCAGACACAGCGATCACCAAATGGGGCGTCCGTGCCCACTGCATCACCGCGCGGGCAGCCAGCGGCGGAGCGTAAACAAACTCGACCGCACTCCGCAATGCCAGCATATCTAGGGGACAAACGCATAACACGCGCTAAGAAACCTCCTCCGTAGTGCCTAGGCAGTCATATATTCAAGGAGCAAAAGACCCAGATTTTCTCTCTCACGCCCGCGCTTACTCGCGCCTGCGCACAAGCGACTGGCGATCCCTCAAATGAACGTCTCGTGCCAGACCGAAGCATGGAAGCGCGAATGCGCACTCGATGCTTGTAGTGCCCAAAAGTAAACGTTGCCGATACGCACTACATTCGCATGCAGCTGCGGTTTGCTTTGTAGCGTAGACACCGCGGCTGCCGCGGGGTGCCGCGATGAGTCCGCTCGCTGAGTACAACCGCGTCGTTGGCGTCAAATTCGAAAATAGTGGCGTCTACGTGAACGTCGAAAATTAAAATTTAACTGCGCGCCATGGTGACGTTCAACAGGCGGAGCGCCGTGGGTACGCACCGCTCTTTTGTTGCCTTTGTTGTGGAAGTCATTGAAGAATGGAAGCAAGCACCGCGAAAATCTGGTTTCCAAATTGATAGCCAATAACATGTTTCTGCAGAACGCACCGAAGTAGTTATTGCGGCCAAGTATTGCTGAAATACTACGTTTTAACTTCAACTGCATTTCTCGCTTTCAATAAAAAGTGCTCCAGGGCTCGTTTGAAGTAGTCAAATGTAGTTCCTTGTTCTACATTTTACATCAAGGCTGTCAGTTCAACAAGAAGCACTTGATACTATTATATTCCGAATTTCACGGTTTCCTTAAAGAACAACAACGTTCATATGGTTCAAATTAAGTGAGAATAGGATTACAGTAGGTGGTGATATGCTGGCAAATTTTGCAGGTGTGTTGGAGATGTAATACTTAAAATTGAATTTTGCTAATCCACCGTACTGGCTGCTTAGAGACGTTCTAAAAGATATCCGTTAGAGGGAAGCCCGTTGCGCTTGTTTGAAGCTTATCCCATTTCCAACAAACTGAGAGAACGGGGAGGGGGGGCAGGGGGGCCCGGCTCCCTCCCTCCCCACGAAATCAAGTGGCATACCCCCTTCTCCCCACCCACGCCACCACTCCTCCCACATTCCCTAAAGCGCCGTCTGAATGTTGAGTTTTGGCAGCTACTCATCGATCGGTCAGCATTTTGCTGCCTTTTTCACTCCTTTTGGATGGCGGTAGTTATCGGCATCTCGTGGGATGTGAAAGCCAGTTCTCTCATAGATTCTGCGTCCGCGCGATTAACTGGAGATGCGTTCAGTTGTCACCATCTACTTAACTGTCTCGCTGTATGCGCGTGACAGTTGGATAGAAACCGTCATAGTAATAATATGACAGTTTACGCGTTTTTGACACGAATGGTGCGCGTTATTCATTTTTGTACTAGTATATGTACCCTCCCTCATTTGCATAGAAAGCTACCTTGGGTTGCCCCCCCTAGTGCACAACATCTACAGGCTTGGAGCGACGCCTCTCAACGGCAAAAAATGATTAGAGCGAGTGGGGCTATACTAATCCAGGTACAACCTAATTAGGAAGGTCCACTAAGCTTCAACAAGACACTCCCTCTCCAGAACAGAAATTGGCCTCCCTGGCGCAGTACTTATTCGGCCGCCACCTGCCACATGGTTCCCTCAATTACCCAATGGCCCTCAGTCCCCAGCAGCTGCGGAGTAACTGACCAAGGCGGGGTCAGACTTGTAGCGCAGCAGAGGGTGCTAATAATTTCTGGACCCGGCCAGTGGAAACTGACCCTTGCAACGTTTAACACCCAAGCCCTCTCGAGTGAGGCTAGCTTAGCAGGACTCTCTGAGGAATTATGAGACATTGTTTAGGATATTATCGGTCTTAGTGAGATTAAAAGAACTGGTGAGGCATATACATTGCTGAATAACGGACATGTCCTCTGCTTTAGAGGTCTTCTAGACAAGAAGCAATACGGGGTAGGATTCCTAATCCATAAGGGCATAGCTTACAACATTGACGAATTCTACAGCATTAATGAGAGGGTAGCTGTAGTCGTAATCAAGCTTAATAAGAGGTGTCGATTAAAGGTAGTACAAGCATACGCTCTAACATCCAGTCACGATGAAGAGGAAGTAGATCAGTTTTATGAAGATGTTGTATTAGCGATGAGAAAAGTGTAAACTCAGTATACTATAGTAATGGGCAACTTCAATACAAAAGGGGGAAAAACAGGCTGGGGAACAAGCAATAGGCAACTACGGCGTCGACTCTATAGGAACACAAGAGGAGAGGTGCTGGTAGAATTCGCGGAAAGGAATAAGCTTCGAATAATGAACACCTTTTTCAAGAAGCGTAGCAACAGAAAGTGGACCTGGAAAAGCCCTAATGGTGAAACAAGAAATGAAATTGATTTCATACTTTCTGCTGATCCCAGCATAGTACAGGATGTAGAAGTGATAGGTAGGGTAAAGTGCAGTGATCATAGGTTAGTAAGGCTAGGATTAACCTGAATTTGAAGGGAGAAAGAGGGAAATTGGCCAAGAAGAAACAGGTCAACCTTGAGGCAATAAGGGTAAAAGCAGACAAATTCAGATCGGTACTTACCAACAAATATGCAGCCTTAGAACAAAGATGATGACATAGAGCTAATGAATGAACCCGTAACTAGGTTAGTTTCAGAGGCAGCAGTTGAAGTGAGAGGCAAGGCACCACGGCAACCAGTGGGCGTGCTCTCCCAAATAACAAGGGACATAATGAAGAAACGAAAAAAATGACTCTCCAACTCAAGAGATATGATAGAATTCGCCGAACTGTCAAAACTGATGAACAAGGCGAAAAGAAGTGATTTTCGAAACGATAACATTGAGAAAGACTGAAGAACCCGTAAAAAATGAACGCAGCCTGAAATCAGTGAGAAAGAAACCCGGCATAGGACAAACAAAGATGTATGCACTAAAAGATAAGCAGGGTAATATCATCAGCAATCTCGAAGATATAGTAAAAGCAGCGGAAAAATTCTAAGCTGACCTGGAAACAGTAATGACCAGGATCAAGAAACTCCTCCTATAACTAGCGATGAGGTCAGAAGGGCCCTGCAAGACATGAAACGATGAAGAGCGGTAGAAGATGGAATAACAGTCGGTTTAATCAAAGATGAAGGAGACATAATGCCTGGAAAACTGGCGGCTCTTTATACGAAGTGTCTATCGACTGGAAGGGTCCCAGAAAACCGGAAGAATGCAGATATTATACTAAGCCACAAAAGAAGGAGACGTTAAAGAATTGAAAAATTATAGGAGCATTAGGTTGCCCCCAGTATTATATAAAATATTAACCAAAATAATCTCCAATAGAATAAGGGCAGCACTGGATTTTGTCAACCAAGGGAACCGGCTGGCTTCAGGAAGGGATACATTACAATGGATCACATCCATGTCATCAATCAGGTTTTTGAGAAATCTGCAGAGTACAATAAGCCTCTCTATATGGCTTACATAGATTACGAAAATGCATTTGATTCAGTAGAGATACCCGGAGTCATAGCGGCACTACGTAATCGAGGAGTACAAAACACTTACGTAAAAAGCTTGGAAATATGCTACATGCGTGTGGTATTTGTTTGTTTGAACGAGGCGCGTGGGCGCCATCACTCCAGTAAAGAGGAAGAACGAACTGGCCTCGCGCTGGGAATCTAACCGGTCAGCGCTGCAACCGTTGTAAATTTAACCTGTAAATAGTTTCTCGTCTTACTGACTCGTCCTTCGCGTAAGAATATCTGCAGAGGTTCTACAGCTACCTTAATTCTACAGAAGAAAAGCAGGGAGATTCCTATAGAGAAAGAGGTCAGACAGGGAGACACAATTTCTCCAAAGCTATTCACTGCGTGCTTACAAGAATTCAAGCTATTAAACTGGGAAGGCTTAGGAGTAAAGATCGACGGCGAATATATCAGCAACCTTCGGTTTGCCGATGACATTGTTCTATTCAACAACAATGCAGACGAGTTGCAACAAATGATTGGATACCTTAACGGAGAGAGTGTAAGAGTCGGGTTGAATTTTAATATGCAGATGATAGATTATGATAAATAGCCGGACAAAGGTACAAGAGATCAGGATCGCCAGTCGGCCTCTAGAGACTGTGAAGGAGTACGTTTACCTAGGTCAATTAAACACAAGGCACACTGATCGTGAGAAGGAAATTCACAGAAGAATAAAAATGGGTTGGATCACATACGGCAGATACGTGAGCTCCTGACTGGGAGCCTACCGTCATCATTGAAAAGTAAGGTGTGCGATCAATGCATTTTGCCAGTGCGGACATGTGGGGCAGAGACTTGGAGACTGACAAAGAGGTTTGAGAGAAAGTTAAGGACCGCACAAAGAGCGATGGAACGAAGATTTCTAGGCATAACTTTAAGAGACCGAAAGAGAACGGTTTGGATCAGAGAGCAAACTGGTATAGACGATATTCTAATTGACATCAAGAGAAAAAAATGGAGCTGGGCAGGTCATGTAATGCGCCGGTTAGATAACCGTTTGACCATTAGGGTTATAGAATGGGTACCAAGAGAAGGAAAACGCAATCGAGGACGACCAAAGAGTAAATGGAGCGATGAAATTGGGAAATTCGCGGGCGCTAGTTGGAATCGGTTGGCGCAGGACAGGGGTAATTGGAAATCCCAGGGAGGGGCCTTCGTCCTGCAGTGGACATGAAACATGATGATGGTGATGGTGATGATGATGATGATAATGGTGATAAAAGTGGTGCCCCCCGCCCCCCCTCCCGGAAATATATATCCTGGGTACGTGCCTGACCGAGACAAAAGGTTTTGCTACTGAATAGGGTTTGGTTGCTCATACGTAGAGTGCACCACATAGTAGTCACTTCTTCATGCAACAAAACATGCGCCTTCAGCAAACTGACAAATTATTTACTAACAAAAATCAGCGCCCTCGGCTGCTTTTCTTTCTTTTCTCAGTCTTCATCTGCAGTTGAAACGCAAAAAAAAAAGCTATTCGAAGCAGCTTTTGCTTAAACGCAGAAGTGAGTGTTATTTACACTGGTTATTTACCCAGTCTTCAAGCATGTGTGGACTCAAATGTACGTCGCGCAGTTCGAATTCAGCCACCAAAAGAGATGAAGGTGAAGCTGAAAATACAACATTGCAGTCTAGTCGCGTTCTATTTGCAAGCAATGGTGCAGATAACATTTATAGTGTAAATATGAGCGTTGCCAATCATTATAGATACTAGTACTTCGGCGGGTTCTGCAGAAACGGAGTTATTGGCAATCAATTTAGAAACTAGATTTCCCTATTAACAAGCTTTGTAGAAGGTTTCTCCTGTATCTTCGGTGGACTGAATATGAAGCGTCGTTTATATTTGAATGAAATTAGGGGCAAGAGTTGACGAAGGTGTAGTAAAAGTTTGAAGCGTGCATGTGTAATTATTACAGCCTCAGCAGTAAGTATACGTATGCAAGGGCTGTGGAGCGGTCGTGGTTTGACTCATCGCCTCACTGCAATGCACACAAGACCGGTTGGTACCGGATCGCCTATCTTATAAGCCATGCTCGCTTCTATATAGGCGCTGTTGGTGACGTGTGCATTTAGGTGTGCAGAATGTCGAACGCTTCGTAGGAACCGGTGAGCACATCTGTGTGTCTCTCTCCGGTAACGCGACGTCCAAGGAAATGGCGTGAATGAGCAGGCAGCAGGGCCGTAATGGAAAAAAGAGAGTTACCTGGCCACTCTAAGTCTTGGTGCGATGTCGTAAGCTGACAAAACATTTTTTTTTTCGCTCCAGCGGTCATTAATTTACGCCTTGTATAACATTCGGCTTTATATTATGTTAGGCGCAACAACAAACGTCAAAACAGTGACCACATTTTTAAATTTTGTGCAGCACTTCTGCGGGACATGCACATTCTATGCCAGCAAAAAATTTCTAAATTCTGAAAAGCACTTACTTTCAGCATATGACTGTCGAGTGTCTCCTGGAATCAGCTCAACACCTCGCGCCATTTCCTGTAGCGCGTTTGGTCTATAGACGCGGGCAAAAATTGTGTTGGGCTCTTGGAAGTAAATTCCCACCTGTAGAAAGATTTCTTTTAGCATTGTGGTGTCTTACTACAAGATGTCATAAGTAAATGCCCATCATAGCAATATCTTAACATACGTGAGGATAGTAAGTAATATAATGAAATAGCAAAAAACTAAGGCTAAGTGATTTGTGAAGTACTTTTGGTGTCCGTGGAAGCTGAGGCTCGCGAGAATTGCAGGAACACTGAAAATAACCGCGAAGATGTGTGCAAGTAGCGCATACATGTTGGCACTGCCACTGTAGCTACAGACCGGCGCTACGTAATGAAGATGCGGTGGCGCTGCCATAGGGAGCGACCTTCACGCGGTATAGGCACGTGCTCCGCCCCCGAGCGGGCACACCTACACCTCGATTGCCGCCGGCTTTCCGCAGGTCCCTGTGCGATTCACTGTTCTACAACAAAGGAAACGCAGTACGACAACAAACTGCGTTGCGGTAGATTGCGCCGAAAGTGACAAGAGGCTGGAGTTTGTGTTTTCACAAGTTGCGTGCTCGTGAAAGTATAGTCGCAAGCAACGGGATTCTGCGGTGAAAGGCGAAAGTACGATTCCGTCACCAGCTCGTTGAACATGCGCCAAACGTGTCGTTTCGTGAAAGTCACGCGTCTATGTTATTGGCGTGAATTAGCCAAGAAGTTGCTTAGGATCGTTTACAGACTGTCGTTATAATTTCTTATGCCCGTTTCATATGGTGAGAACTTGAGTGCGTTTTCGCACTTGCTAATCCGCAGTTGCGCAAATATACGCCGTCGCATCCTTCTTGCACGCGATTTTTGTATGTTCGAAGTGCTGAACTTCGAAGTGCGGCATAACACAGATGCGCAAAGGAATGGGGACTCATCACTACGTGGATTGTAAGCATGCCATTGCGACCTGCCTTCTTAATTTTAGAGCGCAGCTCTTTGGCGTCCGTTCCTGGGTTTCGCGTCGTCGTCGGCGTTGTCGTCGGCCTCGTAACCAGCTCCGCCCCCCTTTCATCCCCCCAGCGCTAGCAGCGACCGACTGATACCGCTGGATGCCGCTGACGCCGCTAGAGAGTCAAGATAACGTGACTGCATAGAACACCGTCGCCGCCATGCAGAAAGAGGAGGAAAGGGTCCCCCCCCCCCTGTTCTTGTGTGGCGGATAGGGTGCTCTTCAGTTGCCGACGCGCCGGTTATTTCACGTAGGCCCCGGCACGTCGACGAATACGTGACCACCTTCCCACGGCTAGACCTGGTTCTTAGCGCTGCGGAAGCGAGGGTATCATATTGTTTGTGTCGGCATCGGCGGCGTTGTCCCTGAAACCAACTCCGCAGCTGGGGTTGACTCACTATCGGCGTCTGCGGCATCAGTCAGTCGCTGCTATCTCTTCCCTCCTCCCTTTATCGTGTTGTCCGCTTGCTGCGCGCGCTTCTGCCCCCATCGTTTGCCGCTGGGTGTACACGCCGCCCCCCTCCCCCCTCTTCCTGCGAGTCTCCGGTTGTCAAAGCGCCGGCTCGAACTTAATTCCTTTCTTCGCTCCTCCTCCAATGCAACCCCTGTGCGGTGGCAATAAGAGAGCCAGATCGGTGGCGGCGGATCTGTATATGTGCACCGCCCGAGTCGAAATTGCCGCTGCCGTTCGCCCTGTGCGGTGGCAATCAGAGAGCCAGATCGGTGGCGGCGGATCTGTATATGTGCACCGCCCGAGCCGAAATTGCCGCTGCCGTTCGCCACTGCGAAATTATCTGCCAGTTCTTTCTGAGCCATGAGCGAGACGACCGATGGAAGTCCTCCGTCTGCTGCTGCTGCTGCTGCTGCTGCTGCTAAACGAGCTGCCAGAGCAGAGGCCCAGCGCCGTCGCCGTCAGAATCCAGAGGTGCGTGCCGCCGAAGCAGAAGCTTACCGTCGCCGCCGTCGAGATGATCCAGGAGTACGCGTCGCCGAAGCAGAGGCTAAGCGCCGCCGCCGAGAAGACCCTGCCGTTCGCGCCGCCGAAGCGGAGGCTCATCGCCGCCGTCGAGAGCAACCAGCAGTAAGCGAGGCTGAAGCAGAAGCTCATCACCGCCGCCGAGAAGACCCTGCAGTTCGCGCCGCCGAAGCGGAGGCTCATCGCCGCCGTCGAGAGCAACCAGCAGTAAGCGAGGCTGAAGCAGAAGCTCATCACGGACAGGGCGCAGTACATTTCGGTTCTCCGAGCAGGTACACCTCGTCCCACCGTCATGCTACCCCGTACCGTGCAGCAAAAGCGGGTTAATTACTTTAACCCATGGGTGGCGTCCGTTCTAGATTCAAACATGGATCTTCAGATCGTGATAGCGCATACATGTGTTGCTCGATTTCTTTGCCTCAATCTATCGAAAAGGTGAAACAGCTTATTTGCTGCGCTCAAATTTCGCATTAGGAAGTAACGTAATCGTCGGTAATTTTTTTTGTTTTGAAAAAGTAACGCACTCATACACAAACAGCTGCCACGAAAGCAGTTTCTGAGTTGTTTTACTTTGTTTTCGCCGAAGCAAACTGACGCCAAGAATCCTCCGTTCGGCGTTCACACATGCGAAAGTCGCAGATGCCGCGCTCGGTGCATGTACGCGATGTTTGCATTTGCGGAAAGCGTAGCTGCGAAAAACGCAGTTTGAAATCGCGCCATGTCAAACAGGCTTTACCCTACCGTGGGAAAGCTCGATTATGATAACCCTTACACCTAGGCGAAGCGAGTAGATAGATGCACCTGACGGGCACACGTCATATTAGCAGTGTAGATATTCAACAAATACACATGGGCACGTTGCAAGTGCTAGGCGGCGCCCTGTCTTTCCGACCCCTAGCGCCATCTGACGAATAGTTGCGCGAATGTGGTAGGATTACTCACGGCGTCAGCAGCCCGCGCTGCGTGTTTGGCGTCCTGTCAAACGGTAGCGATGGCGCGAAACAGCGTGCCGATATTAATTTTAACCGGGTTTCGGGAATTACAAGATCTTTATAGCTTTTTTCGTGAAAAGAATTTAGAGAAAGGCAGTCGTCTATTTGAAGTGGGGCAGGTCTACGACGTGAGGGAAGTGTTGAACTCGCACTGATCGGAAGTGACTGCTAGGTTTATTCCGCAAACGAAAAATAATGCACCAGCGTGATGCGTGAAGCTCAGCGTAAGGTACCTCGTTATCTACGGTGTGGACGCATGAAATTATAGGCGACATTGATTCTTGAAGATCGGCGACAGCAGACAAATCTTAGCGGGGAGCTGCGATTGCCGTGCTGGCATCGCAGAGAAGTGCAAGGACGCCGCGGCCCTATACATACAGGACGCCAAATACGAATCCAAAACATCTCATCCAAGAACGTGGGGCGTACGAACGACTCGTAAGACCTACCAGAGGTATTCTAACGTTGCTCTCCCCAAACACAAAAAAAGGGGATGAACTTACCAGTTGTGCTAAACTACGCTGGGAAAATATTTTCGCCCAAGTTACTGGAAGTGCCATACTTTTATGCTGCGATTTTTCAGTGCGTGCAAAGGAGGTTCCAATAAACAACGTTGTCAAAAATTTTGGTGATCTCAACTGCCCCTTCGTTGATATGCTGGGCGCAGAAGGGTGTATGCCAGCTCAGCCGGCTGCAAACCCTCCTCAAATCTCTCAGCAAGGCCTAGCGCTGTTTGAATGGGAGAGGATTGGAAAAGAGTTCCGCAGCTTTACTGCGGTACAGTGTGGGAACAACCTACTTTGTTTGCTGCATATCCTGGTACGCACTGCAGGCAGTGGCGTAGCAAATGGGGGGGGGTGGGGGGCGTGGGCTCCGGGTGCAAGGGGCCAGTGGGGGGGGGGGGGGGGGGGGGGGTGTCATATACGTCTGGAGACACACGGAAATTGTTGATATCCTCGCCTTCCTCGAATAAACCCGGGGGAGGGGGGGGGGGGGGACAGAAGACCTATGGGTCCCGGGTGCCAGAGGACCTAGCTACGCCACTGACTGCAGGTGTCCCGTTGCTGCCATCATTGCTGTAAAAGCAAAGAATTCAGCGTTATAACGCACTTGGCATAACGCCGGAACATAAAACAGCTTATGCCGTCGGACGAGCGCTATCCAGTGTTGACGCCGTTCTGCTTCATACGGTCGACTTGGAAACCTGTAAAACTTTGTTCCTCGTGAGTTGGTGTACGTGCTGTTGCAGCCCGCTACTCAACAGCTCGGGTTGCACTTCGGCATTGCTCAGAAAAGGCACAGCTACGCGCGAAACAGTGCACATACAGGCTTTCCGAACGCAAGCGGGCCGGTCGTATCCTGCCGGTTCCGCGCTCGCCGCCGCGAGGGGCGCCCTAGTAGGCGCGGGAACTACGTTCGCAACCTGCCTATAACGAGGCTGCATGGACAAGAACGGCACCGAGAGCGGCGCTGCTGCGCCGGCGTTGAGAGCGCCGCGCGCGAAGCAAAATTCTATTAGCGGTTGGTACCCCTCTCCCATCTCTCGTTCGCGCCGCCTTGATTGCCTCCTGCACTGCGCGTGTTTGGGCACGTTTCGCGCCGCGTGCGGTGTGTGCCTACGCGTGTGCGCGTTGGAGATTTCCTTCGAAGGGCGGCGTATACAGTCTGTTTCACATTTAGGGGAAAACTCGGAGCGCATTGCATCGCGATGCGGCGAGCGCTTAAGTCAGGCGGCGGCAGCAGCTCGCGCAGGTGCTCGAGGGGCGGGATGTTGAACGGCGTCGTCTGCTACGGCGGCGCGCGCTGGCCGCATTGTCGGGAAACGTTCTACTGTCAGTTGCAGGGCGCCGATCTCATCGTTACGGCGTGAAATGAGCCGGTATTCTTTAATATGCGTTGTGCGACGCCAACTGATACGCCTCGAAGGTAAGTTCATCGCTGCAGGGCAGTCATAGACGACTTATTGATTTCATACATTCTTGACGGCCCGTTTCTGGAAGGCGACTATATATTCTAACGCGATAGGTCGCCGATCCACACTGCTCGTGTTGTGCAACAACTGCTAGAAGAGCGCGCAGTTACTCTCTTGGAGTGGCCGCCTCAATCCCCGGGCGCCAACATCATTTAAAACGTCTGGGGCTCGTTGAAAGTATCGCTGGCGCACCACCCCCTCTATCAGTCGCCCGAGGATAGGCTTCGATCCACCATCGTCAGCGACTGAGACGCGCTGCGAATGAACTCATACCTGATCAAGTCATTCCGCACTTCACTGCCTTCCAGGATGAGCGCTGTCATCGCTGCCGCTGGGGACATGACGAGATACTAACTGAAGTTCCGAGCGTGACGTGTCCATTTCCCCGCCGGCGGGCAGAATCTGTCTGGTGTAGCGAATGATTGTCGAGAAAAATTATTTCCAGCTCATTGTCTGAACCTAAAACATTCATTTAATCGTATTCGTTTGTTTCATCGTGTTCGACTCCCATAGTTATCATTGTTGAGTGCTTTGTTTTCCTTTCGAGTCAAAAAAAGACTGAACACGTTGCGCGCACATCTTGGTGCGTCTTGTCGCTACTTATTACGGTAGCACACACAGTGAAGAAATGTACGTGCACTGCCCCTGACAGTAACACGCTTCGCAACAATGCGGCCAGCGCGCGCCGCCGTAGCAGACGACGCAGATCACGACTCCGCCCCTCGAGCGTCTGCGCCTGCTCGAGCTGCTGCCACCGCACGACTCCATTGCTTGCCGCATCGCGATGCAATACGTTCCGAGTTTTCCCCTAAGTGTGAAACAGACTGTACACGCTTCTATTTGCCTTTAAGAAGTTCGGTACGCTTGACGATTATTTTTATGGCTGCAATGCGGCGAAAGGGCAGCGTCTGCTTAACCATGTAAGTGACGCTGAGCAGGTGATTGGAAACGACATCGTATGTACCGCCGGAAAAATCGTCAGCACATACGATGCAGCACATACATACGGCACATACGAGCTAAAGTCATTTTTGCAGTTTCTCACAATATGTTTACTACAAATCCGTGTTGTCTCTGATGGCGACAACAGACTTCCATCGACACTGTGCGGAAATAAACAAAATATATCGCTGCATAGCACAAGTACGATATGCGCACACAACTTTAACTAGTGCGTCCCCTACAATATGGAATAGAAGCAGCAATGTAGACAGCTTGACCATTTTTTAACAGTGCTCAAGAGACCGAAGTTGAAAGTATTAGTAATCATTTCTGCTTCAGCAATGCCGGCGCGACCAAGACGCGGGCGTGTATCGTCCAGTAACTCGATCGATCGGTGCAGTGGTGAAGCGGGAATGAACTCCGGTCATGTTCAATGCATCGTGCACATATTCAATTTCTCGGCACGCGTGAACTTTGGCCACTACTAGAGCATACAACAGAAGTGGTTTCCATTCTTGGGCAGCGCACACATAAACGAAACACGAGAAAGAAGACAGGACAAGCACTCGTCGAACAACTTAAAGTTTTTATATGAATGATAGGATTATGTACCGAGTAATTATTAAGTTCATGTGGGTTACATATAAAAACCGTCGTACACTCAGGAGTGATCAATGAACGAGCTCGCTTCATTTGTCAGTTGTTTACTTCGCTCGGCGCACCGCAGTAATCCATGCGTGTCGTCTGCTTTTTTCGTACCATTTTCTTGTGAATCGGCAGAATTTCACTGGTGGCATCAACCCTTTGTGTTTACATTGCTGTCGTGACAGTTAACAACACAATAATAATTTCCGGTCATCCGAAGAGGCACCGTCGCAAACAAGAGACGTTTCGCGCGCAGCGCGAACTGAACGCGGGCGCGACCGCTAAGGGAAGCGGCGGCGGAAACCTACACCCGTTGGAGATGAAATCGTTCCGCCAGGGGAGAAACGAGCGCTGGCGTCTAGGATGAAACTTGGCGTGCGGTCGTCCATAGTCATTGCAGTGTGAATATTGTGACCACACCCAAAAGTTTCACATGCGCGAAATGAAATGTGCAGAGTTGGCCATTCACGGAAGCACGGATGAACTCGATTTCGGCAATCCTTTACTCGTCGGAGCAGGTCACACGTCGTATGACCTTGCATCTGACTTGACGTCCCGACAGCCACCCAAACGATTTCTAAAACACCGTGACGAAATGCGGCCTCGGCGCTGACGGCCCGTATATCGCTGCACGATGGCTGAAGCGATTGGACGGTCGAGGCCGAAAACACCGACGGCGTGTAAGCCTCTACACCGCCAGCGTCAACGTAGGGTAGTTATCCCTCGCCGTTCCCATCGCCCAGCGGGGGCATCGCATCTATTGCTGCGTAGGGCGAGTAAAAGTAGGCTACAGTTATGTCTGCGGGCCTGTAGCGTAAAGCAGGAGCCAGTACCACACCACTGGCGTGATCGCGAGAAACGATCTGACGGCATTTCGTTTACCAGTAACCGAAGCGCCTGGCCATAAGGTATGTTTGGAGTGTCTGCCAAAGTGTCTTGAGAGCCTTTGTGAAAATTTCAAAGTCCACGATTCGACTTATTTACGTGATTCACGACATAAGCAGCACACGAGCGGGTGTCTGGGGTGATGTGAAGGCCCATGTGTTCGTGTTCAGTATGGAGGCAGCCCACATATATAATGCGTTGATACATGTTATATCGTGCATATCACTCAGTACGACAGGAATGGATACATTACTCATTCTCTGCATTTATTCCATCCTCATTTTCCCGCCCCTTGGGCGGCTCCAAGCGCGCGCCTTCTCATGGCGCTGCGGTTGGCAGCGACGCCTTATATAACATATCCCCTCGTGATAAAAAAAAAAGTCCGGTATTTCTTGATGTAGTCATGCAGCTTCTTTGGCGTCTTGTTGCGGGCGCTTCTTCTCACGCGCTCTTCGCATCTTGGCATATTACTTGAAGCTTGTTGTGTGCGCCCTGCAGCAGGTGGTTCAGGATTCAGGTGTGCATTATCTGCGCTTGATGTGCCAGGTTGTGACGAATGGCTTACAGCCGCACTAGTTGAGTGATCGGATGCCGGTGACCTGTTCATGACAGCAGTGTTACCTGATTTCATTCTGCTGATAGCTTCAGGGTGAACGGCCGCAAATTTGGAAGCATTCCACACATCATCATAAAAACTTTATTGTAAGACTGAGGAGTTTGGAGCACGCATGCTCCTGGGCCCCCGCACGACCCCACTGCACTCAAGCGTTTATGTTGCTTCGCTCCATAACGCTGGCAGCCCGATCAGTAGCCATGGTCTGCACGGCCGGGTCTCTAGAGCGCAGCAGGGTCTCCCAGTCCTCCCAGGTCTTCAGGTGCTCGAGGCCCCGCGGGGGAGGATCCGCCGGGCAATGAGAAAGGAGGTAGAGAGCTGAAGCGCGAGGTTCGGGACAGAGACTACAGGCAGATGTGAGGAAAATTGGGTGATAATGAGAAAGAGTCAGAGGAGATGGGAGAGTGTGAGTTTGTAATCGGCGCCAAAGGGTTGCTTGTCGATTGCTAAGGGATTTGTGCGGTGCGGGGTACAGCTGACGCGCCGCCTTGGAGGCATTCGTCAGCTCGTTGAAAGTGTGCGCGCGCTCCTTCGTGAATCCCGGATCGGAGGCCGCAAGAGCCCGGTTTAAAGACGAGACGTTCATTTGAGGAATCGCCAGTCCACGGGATTGACCAGTCGTTTCAGCGAGTGCGAAATAGAAAGTCTGGGGGCGTTTGCGCCTGAAATTTCTCCCTTTGCCTAGGTACCACGGAGGAGCAGTTTCTTTGGTCGTTCTGTCCCTAGGCGTGCCCTGGCGTGCCGGTATTTTGCCATGTGTCGGCTGGCGATCCGGGCGTCGTGTACAAGTTTTCCTCGTGCGTCTCCTTGGGTGTTGCTGGCGCAGTGCACTGGCACGAACGATTGTTGTCGTTTGGTCAGTGGTCTCCCGTGAAGGCGAGTATGATATGGCGTTGCCCTGTCACTACCAGCGTCACACGTATACTTCTGATCGCGATCGGTACCGATCCGGATCGAAATTCTCGACTGTGATTGGGTCTCCAGCTCATTTTGTCCAAAGGAGGCAATCGCGACCGCGAAATTCGATCAGAATCGGGCGTCATCGTGATGAGCAGTGAGCCGGAACACAAAATACACACACAGCGCACACTGTCAACAGTTTCATTGCGAAAGCATTGCAACCTTTCAAGATTAGAGCATGGCACTAGTAACTTGATAGCTATAGCATATATTACATATATAGCAAAATATATAGCATCTTCACAGTTTGCCCTGTGTGTGCGTTTTCGTTCCTTGCTTGTGCCCGTCACACTGGTATCTTACCGTCCTCGCGAATTTTTCCATGCGTCGAACGCTTCGAGAGGGCTCAGTTGCGCGTTATTCAATTGCCATAATTTAAACTTTAAAATACTACTAACTTGTAGCGTGGGGTCTCTTTTTCATGTTTCTGTGTCTTCGTCCGCTTCCGCTGCTGCCTTAGTATGTCAAACGGCAAACTTCTGACTGCTGTTGCAGAAGTCTTGGCGGCACAAGTTGGCGTCTGGACGTAATAATATTTATTTTAAGTCCAGCACGCTTAGGCCTCCGCCACTCCAATCTACGGGCCATCCTGCTTCCAGCTTTGATCTCCCCACTACCCCTTGGGTGCCCTTGGGATCCTGCACCGCGTGCTTTATTGTGACCTCAGGACCTCTCCTGAGGTCTCCGGTTGCATGTGCCCTCCTGGAGCAGTGCTTGTAAAAAATCCAATCTGTCGTCGCGACTTAAAAAGCGACCCGCGACTTATGCAACACCAGTCAGAACCTTGCCTGTCGAACCAAGTCATTCTCACCTAATTATTTAAATGATTAAGCGACTTCTGTAGGTGTCGGTCAATGTCATATTAAGCGACTGGCGAATTTGTTCCCTTTACTGGACGGATCCTGCATCTCGGCATGCATTTTGTAGCTGCGTATTCGTATAGATGTAGGAGCTCGGTGGGAGATCTATCAGTGCAGGCAGCATGCGCTAACCCCATGTGGCAGATACTGCTTGATGATTTCTAGTATATCATACCCGCGCGCAGCTATCGTGTGCGCCACAGATAAGTTACTTGGCTCAGCCATAAGTTCCAGCTTTGCTCCGACACCACGTAAGTGCTGGTTTTCCATGTCTGTCTGTCCACCCAGTTCTTTCAGCTGACAACGACCGCTTGCATCACTGATTTTCATTTTTCGTTGCCAGGATCGTGATCCCCACCTTCACATTGCATTAGTACAAATAATAAGAAAACTTTGACCACTATTGTCACCACTTTGATTAAAGTTCAGGTCCCTGCAATAATGTGCATTTCTCTGTTCAGCTACCCACAGCACTAGCCATTAAGCAGTTTTGTTCCATTGTATATCTATCATGAAAAACTAGCATCAGCATACATAATTACGGACACTATGATTCAATTATGCACTCAGCATCTCAGTAAACTTGCAATATTCACCCTCTCAAGCATAAAGCGCACTCTCAAGGGCCATCATAAAACAATATCTATACATTTCTTTTCTTGGGCGTTCTTCGAAAGTATACTTTTTTCACTAGAAGGTTAGTAACAATGAGCACCTCACCGTCATGGGCTACCAGTTTGGTGCAATGTCCCACTCATTATATAAATCTTATAGATGGATCGTCATTTGAAGAAAACGAATTCTTTAACAAATGGTCCATTCTGCGTTATGGTTCTACCTACCTGTCTTCGTACCTCGCTTGTGTTCGGTTGGCTACTGGCACGGCTAGTAGCGGCTGCGATACTGACTTTTCTTGATGGCGCTAGCTATGCACCATATTTAGCAGTTTCAATGAAAAACTGGCGCATTTTTAGAATCCTCAAATCTAAGCCGACCTAGAGTTTGGATTATGATTGTATAAAAAGAAAACTATCGGTCTACATTCGAATAAGTACGGCATATACTTCACTATCACTAATACTGCTTCACCTTTCTGGTGAAACTGCAGCCCCCCCTTTTTTTTTCTTTACTGCGACTCCGAGTATAAGCGCTGGTGTGGACGACTGTTATTCATTACGATTTAGAATGAAACCGGCTTGGTCCCAATTCGGTTACTGAGTCAATTACATATATTTATGACCTCTTCATGACGATGTTTCCATCCCAAATAAATGTTGTAAATAATATTGCTTGCTAGAAAGAGAAGCAATAATGAGGCACATAGCCTTCACGTGGATTTCAACTGCCGTTGACAAGACACTACCAAAGGGTCACTGCAAGTTCTTTTCAGGGTCAGCATGGAGAGCAATTTGTAAGCGGCGTTAACATATCGCAACGTATTCATTCTCCAGGCATAGGTATACTCATACCATTAGAAATAGCCAAGTTGGTTACCTCCTTCTCTTAAATAAAATGAACTTCGTCGTGTCTATATATTTAAATATATTGTGTCTGTGCAAGGTTTTCGCAGTGGAAATGAACCGTCATCAACGCATGGGGACTGCTTCGTCCCCCCTCCCTAGCTGCGTGTAGGGCAAGAGGCAAACACCCCAGCTCGGTGGAATAGTTTTCAATTAATCGCAGTGGAAACTGAACAAAACATGTCTGTGGTGCTTCTAATGTGCTTGTCCTCATATCGTCGCACGTATGCGCACACTTGCGACGAAGCTTTTAGTCACACACAATAACATTTTAACTGAAGAGGTAGAGGCAACTCAAAATAAATGTCAAATATGGGTAACTCTGGTAACGACACTTTAGGTGGGAGGAGTTCACTTCAGCATCGCTCGAGGAGGCTCTGCTGCGCTCCCCCCCCCCTCCCCCCCCCCCCCACCTCTTGGTCATGGCTTACAGTGAAAATGACATTTTATTCACAGGCCCTCAACAAAATATTTCACCAGCTTTCTAGCAAGCTCTTCCGTGAGGCCGCGGTATGTGGCTGTTATTAAGGTCTCGTCCTTTTCTGTGCCGTCATCCTGGCGCGTTTTCTTGTGATCCATGTCAACTCGGATCTTGTGGGAGGCCAGTTCTGGAAAAACAATTTTTTTTATTCGAGTGTTTATTCTAGGGTGGTTGCTTGGGGTAGTAGGTAATTCACGATAAAAAACGACGTACAGCCCGAAAGACAAGGACTGCAGGAGACGACATACACAGCGCAGTGTATGTAGTCTCGCAGTCCTTGTCTTTCGGGCTGTACGTCGTTTTTATCATGTTTTTATCATTAGGATTGCCAACAACTTATCCTAGAAGGAAATGGATCAAGAGTCAGTAAAGTCTTTTTCGGTGTAAGGAGGCTCGGTTAAAGGGTCCATGAACCACCTCTTGGGCTTGCTAAGAAAACACAGACCCAATAGCTGTCATCAATCATGAAGGGTGTTTTGCGCGTCTTCCTACTGTTACTGTGTGAAGTAAATGAAAATCTGCGTGCGATATTATAATAATTACGTACAATAATAATTACAGCCCATACTCGGCCTCAAGGGTGAATGAGCAAGCAGCACGGCCTTAAAAATGGTAAAATGGTTCATTGTACAAGTCTAAAAAATTGCAGTTAGAGCGTGCAATCACGACTAAGAATAATAAATAAGAGCAGTCTTCGAAAGTGTCTATCGCACGGTCATCATCAGCTTAGTTCCTAGTGTCGCTAGCAAGTTCTATAGCAATGAAAATGCAATGAATATTAAGTGCAAGCCGTCGCACAGTTAACATTCATGGTGCAATTAGGAGCGTTGCCAATAATTGTTGGGTCCTGATTTGTTTGGATGTTAAGAAGTATTGTAGAATGTTTCCCCTGTATCTTCAGTGAACTAAACATGAAGCCTTGCTTACAGTTGGTTAAAATTAGGGGCAAGGTATGGACCAGGGATAGACGAAGTTTCAAGCACGTGAAATAATTAGAGCCTCAGCAGTAGTAAATTATGCATGCAAGGGCTCTGGAGCGTTCATGTTCTAGAGCACCACTGCAGTGCGATGCGCCCAAAACCATGCAGGCACTGGATTACCCACATTATGAGCTCTGCTCACTTCTATGTAGGCGCAGTTGGTCATGCGTGTCTGTTGGTGCAGAATGTCAAACTCTTCAATGGAATCGTATCATATACAGGGAATTCTATGGAATCATAGATATTCAGATACGGGGAATCACTTACCTACATCAACCGATTGGTCAGCATGGCCTACAGGCTGTTTATCCTCAACACTTTGTTTAACTCTTTCTATATTCGTTATGGATAGGAGAAGTTTCATGTCACTGATCTTCACTGCTTGGAACTGCAGAAGGAAACGTTGGCCATAGCATCAGATGCCACCTTTTCGTCAATGACGTGCAAGGTCGCACTCCTATTGTCAGCACGGCTGACATCCACCTGCAGAAGGAATATTTCTTTGTCTTTCTGCTCTCTTACAACAAGGTGCCATGAGTAAATGCACACTTTAGCAAGATCTAACATACGTGAGCATATTAAAGAATATAATAAAATAACGAGAGTTATGGCTATTTCATTTCTGAACTAAATTTGGCGGTCGCGGTATCTGATGCTTCCGAAGCATTGCACGACCAGTGAAAAGAACTATGAGGTGTACGAGTAGCGTGCGTCTGTCGACATCCAGTGCACCTAAATCCCGGTGGCGTTCTAACAATTGCTAGTAGGTACAGTGGGGCGGGACGTTTGTGGCGCTCGATGTTTCTGTGCAGGCGCGAGCAAGAGCGAGTGGGAGAGAGAAATTCTATCTTCGGGCCTTTGCTCCTTGAATATGCGACTCTGCCTAGGCATTAAGGAGGAGGTTTCTTGGCACGCGTTGTAGAATTGTCCCCTAGACATGCCGGCATTATGGAGTGCAGTCGAGTTTGTTTATGCTCCGCCACTGGCTGCCCGTGCGTGTGGCAGTGGGCATGGGCGCCCCGTTTGGTGATCACTGTGTCTGAAGGGGCAAGGTTTTGACTGACGTTGTATAAGTCGCGGGCAGCTTTTTTTTTGTCGCAACCATAGATTGCATTCTTTACATGCACTGCTCCAGGAAGGCACATGTAACGAGCTAATGGAGGCCTCATGAGAGCACCTGAGATTATAATAAAGCAGGCGGCGCAGGTGTTCCAGGTGTTGGTGTTCCATGAGTTGGGGCCGTGCCGGCCTCGGCGAGTCCCAACCCAAGGACCAGTCCGGTTTCTAGCATGGTGTCCTCGTTTCTGCTTTGGTGTCCTGGAGGAGCCGCCAATAATGCGAAATAATGACACGTTGCTACCATCACTAAAAAACACAGTTGAACAAATTACGTCCAGCCGCCAACTTGCAACGGTAAGTTTAGCACTACCGTACTCCGTGAATTCTGCCGGCACGCCTAGGGACAAATGCATACAACACGCGCTGAGAAACCCCTTTGTAGTGCCTAGGCCACCTAGGCAGAGTCATATTCAAGGAGCAATAGTCCCCACTTTTCCTCTCTCGCACCCGCTCTAACTCGCGCATTCGTGCTAATGTCCTCCGTCTCGGCAAGTGCCACGTCCCGCTGTAGCCACTAACAATTGTCGATACGCAGGCCATCCCAACGCTATGCTAAAAAGATGCGGTGGCGCTGCCATCGGGAGTCACTCACGCGGTAGGCACTCCGCTGAGCCAGTGTGCTTACATCGATTTTTGCTGGGTTTTCGCAGGTGCGTGTGTGATTCAGAGGTTAAATTTCTTACCCCACTGTAGGGAAGCTTGAATAGGATTAGCTTTGAACGTAGGTACAGCGAACAGAACGTCACATTAGCCGTGTAGATATGAGAGATTCACATACACAGGCTGCGTAGCCACTGCAGTGTGAATATCATAACCACGTCCGTACCTTTTCCAAATGTGAAATGTAAAGTGCAGAGATGGCCATTCACGCCAGCACGAATGAAAGCGTGATTTCGGCGATGCTTTAAACGTAGGAACAGGATACACGTGGTATGATCCCACGTCTACAACCACGAGAACAATTTCTAAACCATTGTGACAAAATAGGACTTCATATCAGACTCCTGTATCACTCTACGACGGCTGGAGCAATTCGACTGCCGCCGTCAGAAGCGCAGATGGTTCCTACGTTCACATCCCTTATTTGCAACTCCAGAAGATGTTAGAAGTGCTGGCAACACTGTCTAAATAAACGAAGATGGCTACGTTGGGGCACAATAACGTAAAGCTATTCCAAGCTTTTCTATTCCAATTCTGAATCAGCCCTCCGCGATTGGTCAACAACTTTTTTGGGTGACCCCCACTTCGCCTGTCAGTCACACGATGTCATAGAAACCGCGATAACTCCCCATCTGATATGGCGTGTACACTCTGATTATGCATGATTAGACCGAGCAAAAGAAAAATAGTTATTTCTTGTTTGACACCTTTTCGTCATTAGCCCTCGGCTATTGCTCAAAAGTTTTCGGGCTGCACCTACTTCACCTGGCTGTCACGTGGCGTCCCAACACCGGGAATGCGCACCACGTCAAAGTG
The DNA here is from genome assembly GCF_023375885.2 of Dermacentor andersoni. Classification (NCBI taxonomy): domain Eukaryota; kingdom Metazoa; phylum Arthropoda; class Arachnida; order Ixodida; family Ixodidae; genus Dermacentor; species Dermacentor andersoni. Next base: position 53,823,787 of record NC_092816.1, read on the forward strand.
ACGTGTCCGCGTCAAAGATGCATTAATATGCCGAAACAAACTGGATTTTTCTCTGAATAGCCGCAGGCTGCCCCGTGCGGAAAGGAATAAAAGTTGTCTGCCGCCTATCACTCCGGCACTGGCTACACGCACCTGCCGTAGAGTATGGTTTATTTGCGCACAATAAAGCTTTTTGCGTGGCCGTGTAACGTTTTCGAGCACTTCCGGCACGTTTACGGCCTCGCTGAGCAGACTTATCGTTGCTGAGGATCTTATTTAGCGGAATCCTTAACCTTCTGTTGCACGCGGCCGCCATTTTCGACCAGCCACCGCAAGCTAAGTAAGGGTAAACGGTCCAATCGCAGACACCTGAACCATCCTCTTCATATAGTTATCGACTTTCAGTGCACTGGATCGGCCCCATTCAATCCCTCTCCACTTGAGTGTCCTCCTCGCCTCCTATCAGCCAATTAGATGAGACAAGCCGCTCAGTGTAGGCAATGGTATTCGTTTTTAAAGCAAACAAAAGTGACCTATAAATGAGGAGAGCGTTTGATCGGTCTGTTTAGACCAAATTGCGGGTCACCGCCCAACGCTTGCGTCGGCGGTTATGCAAGTTTGACGTCAGGAGATTGGAATAAAAACATATTGGAATAGTTTGACGTTATAGGGCCGCAGGTTCACGGGGGCTCTTTCACTTGGTGGTGCGCTCACGCGTTTCTCGTTCGTGGCGTCGAATCGAGGTGTTTCGGCGAAGCCTAAAGGGTCCGTGCTGTCGATTACCTTATTTTGGTCGGTCTCAAGCATCCCAGGCAAACCCTGGATATGCATACGTGGCTTTCGGTATGACCGCGAATTTCAGGTTACCGTAGGGCAGACTCTCCGCGCCGAAGAAATCACGACGTGTGAGTGCCGCAAGGAGCCGTCCACCATTACTGCTCATCCACTACTACTGCTCAGCTTGGTGATGGCACCAATCTGCTATCGCCTGGCTGAGATGCCTGGAATTCACTTCAGTGTGTATATGGACAACGTCACAATATGGACCAACGGGGGCTCCGACTGCGATCAGTCCGATGCCATTTAAGCCGGACATTTATAAAGCAGGTCGGACTTGTGCCTTCTGTTGACAAAACTATCTTGTACTGGGCACAAACCCAGCCCCTTCAGCCTTGCGATTTTTATTCAACTTTGATGGCGAACAAATATCTCAGCAAGACAGTGTTCGAGTTTTAGGCATCCACACCGACGGAGCCAGTGTTGCAGCAACATGGCATCGCAACGTCACTCGAACCTCGCATCAGACACTCCGCCTAATCCGCTGCATCGCGTACAAAAACTGGGGAGGAGAGGAGCCTCGTGGCTGCTCTACTAATTTCACGTGCTGTATACGGCCTGTAACATATACAGTCTGACCCAAAAGCAACGACAAAAAATCCAATCGCTCAACCACGAAGCCATGGGGGTTGTCACCAAATTACCGCGTTTCATGCGCTTACATCGCCTTGCTCAAATGGCCCACATAAATCCGAACCAGGCAATAGCCGAGACTGCCAAGGATTCACATCAATTCCAACTTAGATCCACGATATCCGATCGGAGCATCATCGCACTTCATTTTCCAGTCCCCTCAACGCCTCTACCCTCTGCCCGTGCTCGGTGACATTGTCCCATGACCTGCACAGATTCCCCAAAACGTGAATGCCGATCTCGCAGAGAGGCAGTTGTCTTACACAAGGCGGCATCAAGGAGACATTCGCACTTCTCCTCCCTTTCACCACGCTGTCTACACCGACGGCACCCTCAGTGATGAAGCTTCAGTCTTAGTGCACTACTGCCCACGTACTGCCGCGGCCGCCCTGCCTACAACGACCCATTAATGTTGGAAGTAGCTTCGATACCCGCTGCATGCAATGCCATTCTCAAGCCTCCTTTTGCAGCCTTCCCTCCCACTGTTTAAGCAGACTTGCAGGCCTCCATAAAGGCATGCGCCCGGCCGGACTCGCACAATGGTGCTGTTAACTCGATACACCGAGCGATGCGAATCGCCAACGAGGCTGGCCACACTGTCTGCCTCACATGGATACCAGGCCACGCTGGTGTCGCTGGCAACCGAATGGCCGACCCTGTTGCAAGGGAGCTTCTTTCCTGCCCTTCAGAGAGGGGGCCACAAGTGCGTGACGCCCCACACCCCATCCACCCGGACACAATCCTGGCGAAGGCGGCTTGAAGAGCGGCGCTCCGGACGCACCCTCCCAGAAAATCCTGCGTGTGTTCCAGGGAAGTTGACCCGTGCTGAAGCCTAACCTGCGACGCATCGTCAGGGAGACAGTGGCGCCAGCCCGCCGCACCAGGATGCGTCTCCAGCCACTTACCTATCCTGTCCAAGGAACCAGCTGCTGGATCGGCAACATATACTCCAGCACTGCAGGAGAGCGATAGCCACTCTCCCCGCTACTGTGAGGCCTCAGTATTTGGACGCCTGACACTAGCCAGCGCCTCATATTCCAGCGGTTACTTCGATTTCTTCAAGACTAAAAAGTAGTCAATAATACCTGAACTGATCTCCTGTTCTGTCCCTCCCTCCGCCCCGATGGATGCACTTCCTGGGGGCGGAAACCTTTTATGGTTAGCTTAATAAACTTTAAGAAGAAAAACATAGCAACGCAACAACAACATTAAGCGATGAAAAGGCAGAAATCGTTGAACTCTGCATGCCAACGCCAGGCCGGTGAATTCCTAATTCCTCTTTAGAAAACACGGGGAAGGTGGGAGATGGAAAATTCAAGACGATGAGCAATACGAGGACAAGGTGAAAGCAGGAGCCAACGTTTCGACAAGTGTACTTGGCTTCAAGGCGGCATATGCTTTCCTCACCACAGTATATATAGGTCGTGTTGTTCTAAAGGAGAGAGGGTTGCCGCACCCACCCACCTCACACCCTCTCTCCGTCGAAGCTTGTCTCCCGCTTTCACGTTGTTCTCGTTTTGCTTATCGTCTTCAATTCCTCTTTGGCGTTCCATAATGCTTCTGGAAGGGGCGTGGTATCCGTGCATCACGATTTGGCACGTGGGCGCGATTCTTTTTTTATATATAGTATTTATTTACCGGTTGCAACAACGGGCCTTTATTTAGTATTATTGGCGGCACTTCCAGGGCACCAAAGCGGCAACGGGAATACCAAATCTAGAATCCGGACTGGTCCTTAGGTTAGGCCTCACCGAGGCCTATGCGTGCCAGGGAAGTATAAGATCCGCTGTCCGCGATAGTGGACATTCAGAAAGAGTATTTACAAATCCCGCACCGGCTACATTATTATACAGTCGGGTGCTCTCCAGAGGCCTCATTTTGCCGGCTACATGTGTCCTACAGGAGCAGTACTTGCTCCAGTACGAGAAAAGCAAACCGCAACAATAACAGCGCCCCACGACTTCTGCAACACACCACACCCGTGCGAGGAGAATCACGGAACGCCACCGAGGAGTCCGTCCGTCCGGCCTGTCCAGCGAGCCGCACCAGATTTTTTTAAAAGCCCATTCTTTCACGCGAGCCGAAGGTTAAAAAATTCATCTGCGGTTACGTGTTTCACTTTCACGAGATATAAGCTGGCGCGGACAATCTGTCTCGTGCGGCACTTTGAGTGAAGCGTGGCACGGCGGGCTCGCTAATCGCGATGCGTGTGCGGGGTTCACAGCAGCCGCCGCAGACCGACGTCCGTTCGTGCAGCACTCCCTCCATACAGACGACGCGCTCTACTCTGGTGCCACCGCGCAGCCATCGTCGCCAGAAAGCACGCGTCATGCAGGGCACTAGGCTTCTCACGCTTTCGCCGCACCCTCCCCCCTCCCCCGCTTTCGTTCTCGCTATCTCTGCGCTATCGCCGCATTGCATTTCCCGCTGCACTCCGTGTCGCTGTTTGATCCTTCGCTGTTGTGCTCGTTCGCTCGGTTGCGCCGACACTCGCGCTACGAGGCCGTAAAAAATCTGGTCTATAGATACCGGGATAATTGTGGGAGCAGCATTCATTGACCGAACTATGGCATTCGGTACTCCGAACCATTCGATTCTTTTGTATAACTACACTCACCTACGGCATCACTGGTCCTTCATGGCTAGCTAACTAATCGGTCTCAAGTTGTACATGGCAACGGTCAGCTTTCATCAGCCAACTTTGGTGTGCCTCAAGATTGTATTATGAGGTCCCTTACACTTCCTGTTGTTCGTAAACAGTCTACCCGATGTGCTTACCAGTTACAAGTTCCTCTTGCATGCCGATGACACTACCATTTATTCATCTCACTAGTGATTGACAGTAATGCAAGATCAGCTGAACACTGAACTTGGCAATGTCGACAGGTGGTGCTCACTAAAGCACCAAATTATCTTCGAATCAGTCCATCAAAAACACGTTTTATTTCATAACCTTCTAACAACAATTCCACCTACTACTGGTGTAATATTAAGTAATCATATCCTACCAATACATGACAGCGTTACAATTTTGGGTGTCATTTTAGACAAGCTATTAAATGCGCATGGTTTACTCGCTTCTAAAATAAATTTCATTTTGTATTCAGTTTATCATCAAAACACGCGGGTACTTTCAGCCTCGTATTCTTCGCTCATTATTTTTACATACATTGCCATTTATCATACTGTAAGCACTCGGTGTTCCTATCAACTAAGAATTTGTGCAGCTTCCACAGTGCTGCAACAAGCCAGCTGTTTTACTCCTGAGCGCCAGCGTTACATCCATTGTTTATCCATTGTTTATTTATTTATTTACACAATACTGCAGGCAGCAATGCTGCCCAAGCAGGAGAGGGATTACAAAAGATGGTTTTTCAATATATTTTCATATGAAACATGAGATATGCATTCAACAATACATTCTGGCAACTGATTCCATTCTTCGCTCGTAAGTGGAAAAATTTATTTCTAAAAGATTTTAGTGCTTGCAAAGTATGCCTGGACTATATTAGAATGAAAAATACGCGACGACCTTTGTAGAGCATGGGCAATATATGTGGCATCCGTTACAGGAAGTACCCCGGCGTAAAACCATTTCGTGTTACAATGTACTTTTTGCATGTGGCTACTATTCGCCAGTCACGCAGGCGGAGGACAAAGCCGGTCCGCACCACACAGCATGGTCTGACTGGATCGTATGAGCGCGAGGACTCACGCGGGCCCTGTCGGGCACAAAGGAAACGCTGCGCAATATGCACTACATCTGCGTGTAGCTGCGGTCTGCTACGTAGCGCAGATACGGCGGGGTACCCCGACGAGTCCACTGGCTCAGCGCTGTGCTGCTCGCTCATGACAAGCGCGTTTGGCTTACGTTTGGCGCGTCGGAGCTGCCAAAATCGGGAGCAGTGGCGTCTACAATAACATCCAAAATCACATGGGAACTGCGCGCCACGGTGACATACAGAAGGCGGTGCCTTGTGAGCACGCCCCGCTCTGTCGTAACCTTGGCAGTGAAAGGCATTGAAGGAGGAGCGGAAGCACCGCGAACGCCGCGTTTTGCCAATAAATCCACTTCTGGTGAAACGCATCGAAGTACTTTTCGTGACAAAGTGTTTATTAAATAGCGTATTTTAACTTCGAATGCTTTTCTCTACTTCGATAAACATTAAGTGGGTCAGGGCCCGCTTAGGTGATTCCGAATTCGTAAACGTTACGTAAAATTGGTAGAGTTGAAATATACACTAACAGCTTGTGACAAAAACCAAAGGAAGTGTAATTGAATTAACAGAAAGCAATCACTTACCCCCTTGTTGTGTAACCTTTCCTTGGCTTCCTTGAGCTTCGCGTCAGTGAAGGAAAGATGTCCATTTGCGACGGCTTTAAATGTGTTGCCTATGGTCATGGCGCCCTGAAAAACATGGTGAGACATATTCAAGCCCGGACATACCTAAATAGCCATGAAGTATGCCTGGTCTTAATGAAATGGGCAAGGCGAGACGCTGTATAAGTTATATTCACAATCTGGGCATAAACGCATTGCAGTTGAAATCAACAGTGGCATACGAACAACACTTATGGGATGAAAGTCGTCCCAGTGAGTAGGGATTACTGCTCTCAATATAATGGTAGAACAAAATGCTTGCTTATAGAACACGTAAGGCACGCAGTAAGTGCACGCAGAAAAAGGAACATGCGCAGTGAGCAGCATGTGCGGGAACCACCACGATAACCACCCAGACGAAAACGGGAGGTCTTTGTGCGTTTTTCCTACGTGTTTTGTTTATTGACTATCGCAAATTACTCGAGACAGGTGAAAAGCTTTGAAGACCTTACAGGTATTTCACCTGGCGGGAAAACGTTGGCTGTCAGAGATGAAAATGAACGGCAGAGTACGCCTTTCTGATTTTCAAGCCTGAACCGCAGCGCAGGTGCGTCTGTACGGCGTCACTGATTTCGAAGCATTTTCGCACGTTTAACATTTTCTGCAGAGAAAGTGCTGAAAACCCTCAATTTGCAGCCACGTGGTGCTTTAAAAGTGGAAGCTTTATCAATCGGTAAACTAACAAGCGGTTCCCAACTGACGCTGTCGATACCTATGACGTCACTGACAGTGACGTCATAGGTATCATGGGCCCGGTGTGGCATCGTATAGGTATCGTGGGCCCACGTGCGTAGTCGAACCAACAACCAGCTGCGTGGCTCAGCAGCAGAATGCCACGGTGACTGAGCCCCCAGAGGCGGCCGGGTGAAAGCGGAATAAACGAGGCCGCGCGTAGACGCCGACAGCGGTTGCGTGACGCGACGTGTGGCCGGTGTACGTGGTACACTTTTAGTTGTGTGTCGCCGAAGGGCAACTCGAGCTGCCGGGCGACAGGAAAACGACAGGCCGCGCCCGCCCCTCCAGCCGCCACGCTACTCCCGTTACATGCAGCGGGTATCCTGTGTCGGAGCGCCTCCCGCGTGCAGGCGGCCCCCGCACGCAGTGTTAAGGCGCAACAGGGGGCTCAAAAAAGAGACGGTTCGGGACAGGAAAGACGCTGGCCACGCTGTTGTTACACGGTTCCTTCAGTTACACCAAATCACAAAGTCGCAATTGGCTGCGTAGCATTTCGTTGCCGATGCGCAGCTCGTCTCTTCTCTGAGCGATGAGCAAAGCGTGAGCTCGACGAGCATTTCTCTCCCGCCCTCTCTCTCTCTCTTTTCAATATCAATGTGCATCTTAACTTTGTCACCACAAATTCAATTAGGCAGAAACTTTCTTTCGTTATTTGATTGAAATGAGAAAACATTGGCATCTATTTCGCTTCCGGTCTCGACCAACAATGATCGAAGTATCATAATTCGTGAATCGAGCATCTGTTTTCATCTAAAGTGCGACACCGTATCATACGCTAGCTTGTAGTGCTAAACAGTCTCATTGTGTGCTGCCCACAAATATTTGTTTATTAATATTTATAATGCTCACTACCTATCATTCCTCTTCTGCTATTTTTTTAGCAAACAGAAGTCTACGGATTTGATCTATCTGAACTATCCATGGTCGAGCGTCGCATCTAAATCGCGGTGGCTAACGTTCCAAGATAATGCGGCGTATTATGCGGGAAGCCATAGCGGGCAATTTTTATCACCCTTTGCTAGAGTTCACCTAAATCTAAGTACGCGAGCGTTTTTTTTTTTTTTCGGTTCATTTAAATGCTGCCCAAGATCCCCGGCCGATGAGCCACTGGGTTTAAGGGCTAATTCACACCGGCGAATGACAGTGGTCGCGCGACCAAATTGGTCGCAAAGCGACCATTTTTGGCCAGTCGCTTTCTGCACGATTTTTCAGTCGCGCGACTGTGGTCGCAAAACTAATCAGCGGTGCACCGGAAGTGATCTTTCATTTGTCTACATCCGGCCTCCTCCCGCGTCGCGGCAAATTCCGCGTAGGTTCCGAGAGTTCTCACCGAGAACGATAATCTCCGGGATTGCGACTTGCGGGTCGCGCTCAGCCGGTCTCGCCGGTGTGAACATCAGTCGCCTTCGGTCGCTTTTCGATCACGAGTCGCAAATGGTCGCGCGACGTCCTCAAGTCGCCTGTGTGAACGAGCCCTAACGCGGCACTCGCTCGTCGTTCGTACCGATGACACGTCCGCAGCGAGTCACGTGCAGCCTTCGCCGGCTCGGTTGACATTGCCTGACATTTCACGCCATTCGAAGAGTCGAGAGCTGCCCGGGCTGCTCTTTGTCTCACAGACGACAGTGGCTTCGGCTCGCCGTGACACTTGTCCAGTGCGATAATTAATGGCTCTGAGGGCTAAGCTACGCGCGCTTACAGATCGAAACATCACCCTGAAGCTGTAGCTATACGAGCCTGTTCCTCTATAAGTGGGGTCGGAATATTATTCCGGATATTTTTCTTTATTTTTCCGTCGTGCTATATTTAATTAATGAATCTTCAACCGCACACTACATCATTGACGTTCATTTGGCTTTCAATGCAAGATTACTAATCCTTGTATTTCCTACCAAAGCATTGCCGTATTCTATCCGCCGATTTCGTGTCGTTTTATTTACATTTCCAGTAATACAAAAATTTATTTGGGAACGGATGCGAATACTCTCATTACTGAAACACTAGTACGGCAACCGCACGAAATAACTGAATTGCAAATAGACATTTTAGTATGGTGGTTAGAAACGTGCGAGCAGTTCCCCCGTCATGCAGTTTCATTAAAGAGAGACTGACGCGACCAGTGCTCCCAGTATAAGCGCGCAAATGGATTCAATACTGAGAACAAAAGTCCGCTCCACGAGGACGCATCGAGCCATCGCACAAGCGTGGGAAACGTAGATCGGTGGTACTGGCAGCTTACGCAGAAAACGAATGGGACCGCAGGGAGAAGTGGCGACGCGCCGCTGTTCGGTCGTCTTCGACATGGCCTTACAGGCAAAGAACCTTTTACGCGAGAATCGCGACACAAAGAGCGCCTTGATGCCAGCAGTGCCGTCACCGTCGGGGCATCCTACCATTCATGTCCTTTTTTCTCTTCGTGTTGACTTTAGTCGCCAGTATAAGTTACGTGTATACATCCCGCTGCACATTTTGGCGATTATTTAATGTAACTAACGAGCAACGGCACTTTTCTATCAAGTACTTGCGTTGAGCGCTGGTAGCCTTCAACTCCGCGATATAAATTAAATTTAAAACTTCACTATAGCATCTCCAGGTTTGACTTATAATGAACTTTATGAGGATTAGAGCACAATTCCTTATTTTTTGCTACGTTTGTTGACACGAAAGGTAAGCACGTTGCCGTAAATATAGTTCATCTATTTGTACTTCACTGTAATTAGTTCTCGTCGGCCTTCGTTGAAGTTGTGCAGTGCTCTCAAGTGCTGGCATCAGTTTTGCATTGGCGCCACCGTGGCCGCCACCTTAGGGTAGCTGGCACGTCGATAAGTTGCGTATAAAGAAACGTATAAAGAAAGGACATCGCGTGCGATGCTACCGGCACTCCGTGTACTCTGTCCACTTCGCAGATCGCTTGCAAGATACGGCACCCGCGCGACCGGGCCGTGAGCAGCAGCCACCGGAGTAGGACGCCCCCCTCTGCCTCCCTCACCTCCTACTGTGCCTCGCGCGCGACAGAAGACGGCGCGATTCCGCCACGCCGTCCTCCGTCGCGCGGGCCAAATTGAGCCGCTATCGTCGGCTGACCCTCGCGAAATTTCACTCGCGCATACAGCGTGCGGTGCTCGTCGAAGCTGCTATCGTGTTTGCAATTTATGCGGAACATCAAGGCGACGGCGACGGCAGAAATGCGCCTAGTGTCGATATAATTGCTATCGCAACAGAAAGAGAAGGGACAAGCCACGGTTATAGTTCTTCTCGTTAACAATTTTTTTCAGCGGCATTCCTACTGCCAGGTGCGCATGCAGCAGGAATTTGTCTGAATAAGCGTGCTCGAAGCGAGAATCGCTCTAGTGTAATTTCACATTGACAAAATTTCAAGAATGTCTTGAAAGACCTACCAGAGGAACGTTGCCGAAAAATTATCTTAACGCTAGTGCATTGTATGCCCCTTTACACGAAGATCCGTCGGCGTCTGCGTGACCGAAAGATGATACCAAAATTGGTTCGCGGCGCAAAGAGTAAAAATTGGAGGCTTATCAAAGTTAAGCCCAGTGGATGCGAAGCGCCGCCGCGTCGCGCGCGACGGCGCGAAACGAAAAGTGGAGGCCTCCGCCGGGCGACGTCCGACGGCGCGATATGAGGCCCCATCTGCAGCCGGTGTGACGTCATCACGTGACGTCACATCATGTGATCTCACTTCAGGGTCAATGGTGGCCACCGCCGGGAGGCGACCGACGGCGCGATATGAGGCCCCATCTGCAGCCGGTGTGACGTCATCACGTGACGTCACATCATGTGATCTCACTTCAGGGTCAATGGTGGCCACCGCCGGGAGGCGACCGACGGCGCGATATGAGGCCCCTTCTGCAGCCTGTGTGACGTCATAACGTGACCTCATGTCACGTGACCCCACTTCAGGGTCAATGGTGGCCACCGCCGGGCGTCGCGCGAAGGCCCGAAACCTACGTTAATATGTTTCGCATAAAAACGCGTCAAGAATGCTCGAATTGACGTCAAATTTCTCAGGGGGTTTCTGTAAAGAAAGTAAATTAATGGCTTCGAAAAGGAAATGTGGTACATTTAGGTCTGGATGGGAACTGACCCTTGGCCTGCGGGATGCGAGATGAGCACCCTTCGCCGACGCCACTTCAGCTCCACGGTTCTGGCTGACTCAAGGTGCGCCTATAGTGCGTGCTCTCGTGACTGTGTTCATGCGTGGAAAGTGCGCGTTCATGACATTCCTAGGTTCTCCGAACGGCAAACGCTTTCGCATTCCCACATGTAAGCAGTCTTTAGTGTCTCTGCCAGATAACGTTCTTCTTATATTAACGCAGCCTTTATATGACGTAGAACGAATTCAAATTCCGAAACTTTAAGCAAAATTTTGTATAGTTGACAGATACGCGAATAGCTTCTCAGAACAAAAAGAAAGGTATATCTGTATAAACAGAAAACAGTCACATACCCCGAAGGGCAGCGCCGCACGGTGAAGATCTCCAATTTGCTTTTGTCGGGGAGCACAGTGTCTGTGAAGAACTACGACGTTTTCCATCACAGGTAGCTGAAAAATAAAGAAACAGAATTTAAGGCTTGTATTTGTCACCGACAATTGGAACCGACATTCACGGCTTGAAACCCGATACCAGCGTCCGTAGAACACCAAACCGCTAGAAGACTCGACAGCTCCAAGGGGTTCTTACCTTCGGGCTTTCCGGAAGGAGTGCTGGAATGAGGCACCGAACGCGTTAAGCGGTCTCGCGCGCTTCTAACCATGCGCAGCGTTCCCCGCGCAAAAGCGCTGGAGAAGGCGGCCCACTACAGCGTCCCTGTTCTTCGCTACAATTACCCCGGGGAACGAAAAGGCAGCCGACCGGCGACCTAACAGCTCCTCAATTAGAGTGGATCATAGTATACGGCTTGAGGCGCTGGACGTTGACAATGTCTCGTCCACGACGGCGCATGTCCGAAGGCGGTTCAACGGGTTCGATCACGTAGTTGACGGGGATACGCGTTCGAAGACACGGTAGCGCCCTTCGTACTTGGCTAGCACTCTCGAAGAGAGACCAGGTGCAGCGGAAGGAGGCGAGAGCCACACAAGCGTTCCAGGAAGGAAGGTCCGCGCAGAAGTGGTGTCACCGCGAGTGTTCTTCTGGCGCTCTTGGTCACTGGAGGTAAAGGCCCGAGCGAGATCGTGGCACTCTTCACAATGTTTTGCCGTGGCAGAAATGGGCGCGCATTCAGATATATCCAGCCCGTATGGTAGAATTGTGTCGATGGTGTGCCACAGGGGCCCACCGCAAAGTAAGAAAACGGGTGGAAAGCCGGTAGGGCTCCGAGTGCCGGTGTCCTACGCGTAGGCCACGAAGGGCAGAATGACGTCCCAATTTGTGTGGTCGGAGGCGACGTGCGTGGCAAGTACGTTGCCGAGCGTACGGTTGAAGAGTTTCGTAAGGTAACTGGTTTAAGGACGGTGCGCCGTAGTCGTACGATGAACAAAATTAGCATGGCACTCTAAGAGTCCTTTCAATTACTTCGAGCAGGCAGACGCTTCCGCGATGACTGAGCAGTTCCTGAGGTGGCCATGACGAAGGGTGAATCGACGAAGCAGGAAAGAGGCAACATCGGGCACTGCCGGGTGGGCGGCAGTTTCGGCGTACCGCGTGAGGTGGTCGACTGCCACAATGTGGGCCAGTGCTTTCCATCCGTTCGGTGCCGTCAGCTTTGCTGCCGTACTAGCCTCACGTTCCCCGGATATTTTCTTGCATACCGTCGATAACGCGCGTACGCCAGCTCAACGCGGTCGAGTTGTTGAACTTATTCTACCTTCCGGGCTTCTTTCGACTTCGGCCTACCTTTGTTGGGCGCACGTCAGTGGTTGTTCACCGTATTGACACCGGTCACAATGCTCCGCTGCGCCAGCGTCCATACCCTGTCCCCACAGCCGAACGCCGTATCTATGACGAACACGTTGACGACATGCTGAAACGGGGTGCGATCCAGCATCCCACAGACCTTCGGCGTCTTCGGTTGGGCCGGTGCGGAAAAAAGATGGCTCAATCAGATTTTGCGTCGATTACCGCGGGCGTAACAAGATTAGTCGCAAGCATGTATATTCTCTACTGGGCATCGACGACGCCCTGGATTGCCTGCAAAAAGCAGAGTTCTCTTCGTTGGATCTGCGCCCCGGGTACTGGCAAGTGCCGATGGCTGAAGCCTTTTGCGAGAAACGCCGAGACGTACTTGTGAAACGTCTTTATGCCATCCGAGTCGGAGCAATGAAGCAAACTGTCACCTCACATAGCAAATGCTCAGAACACACGAGTCCCCCAATCACAGTCGCGGCACTCCCGAGCCGCGTTCGATGCAACGCCGCAGCGCGCTGGATGCAGCGCTGCCAAGCCTTCGATGAAACGCCGCCGCGCGTTCGATGTAACACTCCTTCCCAACTTTTCTACGAGTGGATCTTTCGCAGCACTTGCGCAGCATGAGGCAAATCAATTTCGCGATGCTCAGAGTTCTCGTCTCTTTTCAGAAAAGTCCTTCTCAAATTATCGGCATGTCCGTATCGCACACGGCTTCCGACAATTACCAAATATGTACGTAGTGATTTCACCCGCGCCACTTTTCCTGGCAACCATTTAATAACTTGACCTCGCGCTGAGCGCACCAAAACAGTATCACCGACAGAAGTTGATCGCGGCATTTCGCGCCGATCGTCTGCAGCACTTTCACTCTCGGCCTCGTCCAGGAATTCCCTCCTAACATTTGGCGGGAGCAATGTTAGCCGAATTCTCTGTTTGCGTCGCAGAAAGAGTTCAGCACGGTGTTTTACCCGTGAAAGTATGGGGAGCAGTGCTATAAGAGAACAAAAAAGAAAAGTTGGCAATTCTGTGAACGGCGCCCACGCGCCAATCATGCGCAGCGTCTCGCGACCTCCCGATTAACGATGCAATCGCGCCACGCCTCGCTCCGTTTACAACGTGCAGCACGAGAGAGATTCTCCACACCAGCCTATTTATCGTGAAATGATACTACATATAGAGCTGCGCTCATTTTTCCTATTAGGGTGTATCGGAATCGTGGGTATATTTTATTTTACTTTAACATCTATTGGAATGAGGCCGTTCTGCTGTTTGGATTCGAACTTCCGACCTTGCGCTTGGTAGCAGAACTGCTTATATCCACTGAAGTAACACGAACGCTTTCAATGATCCCAGTGACATACCTGCACGGGCCCTGAGCCCCGTAAATTGCCTACAAGGTTACTAGAGGGTATCTGGCACTGTAGCGTCTACGCGGGCTGCTAGCCTATGGGGGTTCAGGCAGCATGATGGTTAGTACACGGCTTTGCTTAAACATCGGCCTTCTTTCTAAAAACAATTGGTGACTTCGGTAATTAATACTCCTCAATATTTATTTATTTATTTGCTTATACATACAAGGATTCAGAATGATTATACACGATCAGAGAAACTCCTTGCCTTTCTATGTTTATAAACTTGAATTGCTTATAAATTTACGACGAGCAAATACAATAATTAACACAGTATGTGCAAAAGGAGACACAGACGAAAGTACAGCGATGGACAAGGGCGTTCTTTTTATTTTTTTCCCGCTCACTGTGTAATGTATACGCACAAGCTGGCCCCACAGCAAGTCCTATTACGAAATAATTAGCTCCACAAGAAAGTCTGAAGCCACTAGCATAAAGATTACGCAAATCAATGCCCGATGCATTATTTCAGTGGACGCTGAGCGATCACAGCGCCAGAGATCCATCTGGTGACTTTTGCTGAAGATCCACTGGAGTGAGCCAAACAAGGCGCCCGTGTGGTGACTTCAGTGTCACGGTCGTCTTCAATGCAAAACGACTCCCGCTGTTTGGTTGTCCCACTCGTGCTCGCATAATCTCATCGCAAGTTGTCGACGATCGGAAAACCAGTCCGCTTATAACGTGCCACTACGCTTAGTTTAATCGCAATTATATCTCAGAAACGCCCGCACGTACGTGAAATTAGCTTAAGCGTATTTATCTTTACATTTGTTTTTGAGGTTGGGCGGCGAAGCTTCGATCAAATACGCATAGAGAAGAATGGGCAGAATTCGCGTGCGCCGTTGTGTTTTCAACAAGGAAGCCGGTATTCGCACACTTGATTCAAATGAGCTAGGAAGAGAGTGGCCTAGCAGATAGAAATGCAAACTTTTTCTTCCACAAACGAATTTGCCCACAGATGATCTCCAAGCGGCAGTTTCTACATAGGGTATCTGGTTCGTCCTCCTGGACGGCGTTTTGTACCGCTTTAATTTTCACTTAGTCGTTCCTTGCTTTTTCTGTGTCATCCCTCGAAGCCTTCGTTCAGTCGCTCTCCGCGAGATTCATGACGCACCGATTCCAGGCCATTTTGGTGTCGCTTGCACCTACAACCGTGTCCAACGTCACTTCCGCTGCGCCAGCCTTGCTCGCCCTGTACAGCGATACGTTGCGGCGTGCGAGCACCGTCAGCAACGAAAAAAAAAAAAAAAAAAAAAAAAAAAGACCGACGTTTCCGGCCGAGCACCTTCAACCCCCGACATTCCTGCTGAGCCATTTTTTCGAGTGGTTTTAGATTTTCTCGGGTCTTTTCCGTAGTCCAAGTCCGGCAACAGGCGGGTCGCTGTGGCTACGAATTACACGACGCGCTGCGCAATTGCCAGAGCGCTTCACACCAGCTGCGCAAGTGACGTCGCGTATTTCCACCTCGGCGAGATCATATCAGTGCATGGCGCCCAACGACAGCTCAGGGATCGTGGTTGTACCTTGCTTTCCCAAGTAATTGCCGACTTGTTGCAGTCTTGCTCTACAAAACACGAGCTCATCCCTTCGTAACCACCTGATGCCACTGGCAGGAGTAATTGAACTGGACCATCACCGACATGCCGCCAAAATACGTGTTGCGAAACCACCGGTACGGGCACGTTCGCTTATAGTTCCTTACGCTGCGGAGCTGGCGGTTATTCACCGTTTTATCTTTTGTCCGGTCTCGACCCTGCGTTGACCTTGGACGCTTCGCTTTCCTCGGATCGTGCTTCGAGGAGAGTCTGTGCCCGCAACACCATTGCCCATGCTGACCACGCCAGGCAGCTTGGCCGCACTGGTCTGTTGGCATCGCAAGAAGATCAAAAGCGCGTTTACAATCAGCGGCAACGTGACGTACAGTTTTGACGAATTTCTCTCATGGTAATTTGGTCCCGTTTTCCGTCGACTGAACTTGTCCTACGTTGATGTGAAGAAGGGAACGACGACGGTACTCGAGACTACGAAAACTTGACACGGCGCCCGTTTCTACATGACACTTTTAGCAGTTTTTGTAATACCGGCATCTTCCTAATACCATCCAAATCTTGGAATAGGGGCGTCGACCCTGCGCAGATGGGGAAGATGACCGTGAAGACGGCCGACCACATCTGCCACCGCTAATTTCTAACCAATTAGAGCAAATAAAGTTTTCCTCCTCCTACAAATCTTGGCCAATCCCCCGCAGTGGATACCCGCCATTGAAGAAAGATATCCTATCCTATTTTGGCAGGACTCTATTCTGTCTCCACGAGCGTTTTCCATTTGTAAATACATCGTTTGTATCTAGAAATGTAAATTTACATTTGTAAATAGTTTTATGCGCGTAACGGGTATAATCATATAGTCAGTCTCTCCTACATTTATGATAGAGGGAAGTGTTAAATGCAATATGGTTTCCGAATAGCAATTTCTTGGCAGCAAGGAATACCTGTGTCAGCATCTTCTCTATCCATGTTTTTGTGGGAACCAGGAATATGGAAAATAATGATACAAGGAAGCCCTGATTTTTATGTTTCATGAACTTTTCCTGGCATCAAACTAACAAATCCTTTTGTAGGAAGAAAGCACGAGATGGTAGCGTGATAATTGAAGAAAATGCTTTATCTATGATGGCTCATCCTTGCACATTGAAACGAAGCTACACAAAGGCACCACCAGCCTAACATGTGCCCTGAAACTTGATTTTGGATGCGATTGTCCTTAGAAGTGGCATGGCCAGAAGAGTCGTCGCCACTACAAGGCTTAGTTGTAAAGAAGGTTTGAATAAGTGACCCTCCACGCACTCAAGCTTTCTTTATCTGTAGTTAATATAACAATATCAGGCAAAATGCACATACGTGAGTGTTTCTCCCCAAAAGCTGTTATGAACTGTATTTACAAACATTACCTATAGAATTCTCACCATGCTTACAAAGCATTCCTGGGTGCTAGCATCACAGTAACTTCTGAAACATGCAGTGAAGTGCGTATGTACCTGCTAGAGAACGCCATACTACAACTTCATAGCAAGGGCTATTCTATTGCTCGTCACATACTTACGCCCCTGGGGACAAGAAGTAATATACTGCCCATCACAGCCTTACACCTCATTGGCTAGAAGGTAATTGTCTTATCCATAACACCTTCGAGTGGGAAAGCGTTATTGCAGATTAGAAGACCCGTATTAAAGGTCCAATATTCTATAAAACCAGCTTTTAGAAGAGTGCTACGTCATTAGCTATAGAGGCTAAAAAGTCCTTCAAGCCATCATTTGCTCAAGTGCAATAAACCTCACGCAGAAACGAACAGAAATGCACTTTTATTTTTTGTCTTGTTTTGCCCAGCATCCAGGGCGGTGATCAACTGGGTGATCAGCGGTGATCAGCTGGGTGATCTCAAAACTAAAGTTTCGAGATCACCCAGCTGATCACTCTCTTCGCATCCTCCTGGTCGACTCCCTTGTAGGTTGCCGTGATTGTGGTCGTTCGACCACCCACAAAGTCACCCATCTGCTGACCAGCATCGAGGTGAAACTCCATGCAAATGTTCCTGCTGATGAGGTCTGGAAATCACAAAAATTTCTTTAATTGTAGAGGTTTCATTCACAAGGGTTGCCAACAAGTTTTCCTAAAAGGAAATGGGAAGCGTAGCACCTGTTGCCACGTTTTTTTTCGGCGTTAAGGAGATTAAGTTAAAGGGGTCCTGAACCACCTCTCGGGCTTGACGGAAAAAAACGCACACCGCGGATAATATACGTTGCTGTGAATATCTCAGCAAAATTTTGCGGCCTTGCGGGGCGCTTGGAGATCGCAAGCGAAGCGCGAAGTCACCTCTTTCTCACACTTGATCCATTCAACAGAGGGCTGCTCCTCAGTCCACTGTGGGCACTTTATTTCGTAGTATAGCAGATTCTCATATGCCACTGCCATTGACCAATAGGTGATATCAATGGAGAAGTTTGTTTGGATCTGTGTGCTTCTTTCTACTGTCTATTTGTGCATTTGCCGACGCAGTTTAGTAAACAGGCTAAAGCAACCGAAAATCTGCTTTCGAATTTCCATAATTACGTGCCTCGGGAAGCCGACTATCTTCTGGTTACGCTCGGCCCCGATCACCCGCGAAGAAATTGAACATTGCCCACCCTGCCTATCGATATGATAGCTGTCGGGTCTCGTTTTCTCGATTAATTTTGAACACTGAACTACCCTCGAACAACGCGAAACTTAAGGTCAGAGCGAACGCACTCTTTCCAGCGCGCGCTCACTCCTGGCTCCTTTGCAGGCTTCACTTTGTATTGAGCTACCGACAGCGCTTGAAAATGCCCAAGTTGGATGTAGCCACTATCCGTTGGTCAAACTGGCGCAAGCCAGACCGACGATACGTTCATTTGAGGGATCGCCAGCTGCTTGTGCGCAGGCGCGAGTAAGAGCGGACGCGAGAGAGAAAATCTGGGGGCTTTTGCTCGCTAAATATATGACTGTGCCTAGGCACTGCGGAGTAGGTTTTTGTGCAGGTGTTTGTCCCTAGGCGTGCCGCTGTTGCGGATTGGGATCGTTGGTTTACGTTTGGACGATTGCTGCTGGCGTGGTATAACAGGTGAAGCAGCGGGCACTGACGGCCGACTTGGCGACCGCTGTGTCGGACAGATTGTGTCGCACCTGCGGCGCTCGTGCAAACTCAATCGCGGCGGATCATAGCTTTCTCGCACCTTACGGCATTGTGCCTTGTAAATAACAGCACAGATATTTCTGTGGAAGCAGTAGCGACCGTAGTTGAGCCCGGAACGCACATATTGAATATCTAGACGGCAGGGCGCGTTAGCAACCGCCGTTGAACGCAAGTGGCTGAAAGGCCGCCGGTGACGATGACTGATTCAGCACCGGCTCCGCAGGCTCGAGAAAGTCTGTCCGATGTACCTTCAGAGGCAAAGTTCTGTCTGGTGTTGCAGAAGACGCGGGGCGCGGTAGTGCTGAACTTAGCGTCCCAAGTTCGCCGTTGGACGTAGGTATATTTACTCAATCGTGTTTTTAATAACTGTAACAACGTGTCATTATTTCACATTATTGGCGGCGCCTCCAGGACACCAAAGCGGCAACGGCACTAAAGCTAGAAGCCGGTCTCGTCCGCGGGTTGGGGCTCGCGGAGGCCTGCGCGTGCCAGGGGTGTATAGAAGATCGGCTGTCCACTATCGCGGACAGCGAATGTTTTTATGCGAACTGAACCTGGCATGCTTGGGCCTCCGCGGCGCCAACCCACGGGCCGCCCTGCTTCCAGCTTTGATACCCCCGCTACCCCTTGGGTGCCCTGAGTATCCTGCGCCGCCTGCTTTATTATAACCTCAAGTGCTCTTCCGAGGCATCCATTTGCCGATTACGCGTGCCATCCTGGAGCTTGTAAAAATCCAATCTATCGTCGCGACGAAAAAAGTGACCCATGACTTATACAGCACCAGTCATAACCTTGCCCCTTCAGACACAGCGATCACCAAATGGGGCGTCCGTGCCCACTGCATCACCGCGCGGGCAGCCAGCGGCGGAGCGTAAACAAACTCGACCGCACTCCGCAATGCCAGCATATCTAGGGGACAAACGCATAACACGCGCTAAGAAACCTCCTCCGTAGTGCCTAGGCAGTCATATATTCAAGGAGCAAAAGACCCAGATTTTCTCTCTCACGCCCGCGCTTACTCGCGCCTGCGCACAAGCGACTGGCGATCCCTCAAATGAACGTCTCGTGCCAGACCAAAGCATGGAAGCGCGAATGCGCACTCGATGCTTGTAGTGCCCAAAAGTAAACGTTGCCGATACGCACTACATTCGCATGCAGCTGCGGTTTGCTTTGTAGCGTAGACACCGCGGCTGCCGCGGGGTGCCGCGATGAGTCCGCTCGCTGAGTACAACCGCGTCGTTGGCGTCAAATTCGAAAATAGTGGCGTCTACGTGAACGTCGAAAATTAAAATTTAACTGCGCGCCATGGTGACGTTCAACAGGCGGAGCGCCGTGGGTACGCACCGCTCTTTTGTTGCCTTTGTTGTGGAAGTCATTGAAGAATGGAAGCAAGCACCGCGAAAATCTGGTTTCCAAATTGATAGCCAATAACATGTTTCTGCAGAACGCACCGAAGTAGTTATTGCGGCCAAGTATTGCTGAAATACTACGTTTTAACTTCAACTGCATTTCTCGCTTTCAATAAAAAGTGCTCCACGGCTCGTTTGAAGTAGTCAAATGTAGTTCCTTGTTCTACATTTTACATCAAGGCTGTCAGTTCAACAAGAAGCACTTGATACTATTATATTCCGAATTTCACGGTTTCCTTAAAGAACAACAACGTTCATATGGTTCAAATTAAGTGAGAATAGGATTACAGTAGGTGGTGATATGCTGGCAAATTTTGCAGGTGTGTTGGAGATGTAATACTTAAAATTGAATTTTGCTAATCCACCGTACTGGCTGCTTAGAGACGTTCTAAAAGATATCCGTTAGAGGGAAGCCCGTTGCGCTTGTTTGAAGCTTATCCCATTTCCAACAAACTGAGAGAACGGGGAGGGGGGGCAGGGGGGCCCGGCTCCCTCCCTCCCCACGAAATCAAGTGGCATACCCCCTTCTCCCCACCCACGCCACCACTCCTCCCACATTCCCTAAAGCGCCGTCTGAATGTTGAGTTTTGGCAGCTACTCATCGATCGGTCAGCATTTTGCTGCCTTTTTCACTCCTTTTGGATGGCGGTAGTTATCGGCATCTCGTGGGATGTGAAAGCCAGTTCTCTCATAGATTCTGCGTCCGCGCGATTAACTGGAGATGCGTTCAGTTGTCACCATCTACTTAACTGTCTCGCTGTATGCGCGTGACAGTTGGATAGAAACCGTCATAGTAATAATATGACAGTTTACGCGTTTTTGACACGAATGGTGCGCGTTATTCATTTTTGTACTAGTATATGTACCCTCCCTCATTTGCATAGAAAGCTACCTTGGGTTGCCCCCCCTAGTGCACAACATCTACAGGCTTGGAGCGACGCCTCTCACCGGCAAAAAATGATTAGAGCGAGTGGGGCTATACTAATCCAGGTACAACCTAATTAGGAAGGCCCACTAAGCTTCAACAAGACACTCCCTCTCCAGAACAGAAATTGGCCTCCCTGGCGCAGTACTTATTCGGCCGCCACCTGCCACATGGTTCCCTCAATTACCCAATGGCCCTCAGTCCCCAGCAGCTGCGGAGTAACTGACCAAGGCGGGGTCAGACTTGTAGCGCAGCAGAGGGTGCTAATAATTTCTGGACCCGGCCAGTGGAAACTGACCCTTGCAACGTTTAACACCCAAGCCCTCTCGAGTGAGGCTAGCTTAGCAGGACTCTCTGAGGAATTATGAGACATTGTTTAGGATATTATCGGTCTTAGTGAGATTAAAAGAACTGGTGAGGCATATACATTGCTGAATAACGGACATGTCCTCTGCTTTAGAGGTCTTCTAGACAAGAAGCAATACGGGGTAGGATTCCTAATCCATAAGGGCATAGCTTACAACATTGACGAATTCTACAGCATTAATGAGAGGGTAGCTGTAGTCGTAATCAAGCTTAATAAGAGGTGTCGATTAAAGGTAGTACAAGCATACGCTCTAACATCCAGTCACGATGAAGAGGAAGTAGATCAGTTTTATGAAGATGTTGTATTAGCGATGAGAAAAGTGTAAACTCAGTATACTATAGTAATGGGCAACTTCAATACAAAAGGGGGAAAAACAGGCTGGGGAACAAGCAATAGGCAACTACGGCGTCGACTCTATAGGAACACAAGAGGAGAGGTGCTGGTAGAATTCGCGGAAAGGAATAAGCTTCGAATAATGAACACCTTTTTCAAGAAGCGTAGCAACAGAAAGTGGACCTGGAAAAGCCCTAATGGTGAAACAAGAAATGAAATTGATTTCATACTTTCTGCTGATCCCAGCATAGTACAGGATGTAGAAGTGATAGGTAGGGTAAAGTGCAGTGATCATAGGTTAGTAAGGCTAGGATTAACCTGAATTTGAAGGGAGAAAGAGGGAAATTGGCCAAGAAGAAACAGGTCAACCTTGAGGCAATAAGGGTAAAAGCAGACAAATTCAGATCGGTACTTACCAACAAATATGCAGCCTTAGAACAAAGATGATGACATAGAGCTAATGAATGAACCCGTAACTAGGTTAGTTTCAGAGGCAGCAGTTGAAGTGAGAGGCAAGGCACCACGGCAACCAGTGGGCGTGCTCTCCCAAATAACAAGGGACATAATGAAGAAACGAAAAAAATGACTCTCCAACTCAAGAGATATGATAGAATTCGCGGAACTGTCAAAACTGATGAACAAGGCGAAAAGAAGTGATTTTCGAAACGATAACATTGAGAAAGACTGAAGAACCCGTAAAAAATGAACGCAGCCTGAAATCAGTGAGAAAGTAACCCGGCATAGGACAAACAAAGATGTATGCACTAAAAGATAAGCAGGGTAATATCATCAGCAATCTCGAAGATATAGTAAAAGCAGCGGAAAAATTCTAAGCTGACCTGGAAACAGTAATGACCAGGATCAAGAAACTCCTCCTATAACTAGCGATGAGGTCAGAAGGGCCCTGCAAGACATGAAACGATGAAGAGCGGTAGAAGATGGAATAACAGTCGGTTTAATCAAAGATGAAGGAGACATAATGCCTGGAAAACTGGCGGCTCTTTATACGAAGTGTCTATCGACTGGAAGGGTCCCAGAAAACCGGAAGAATGCAGATATTATACTAAGCCACAAAAGAAGGAGACGTTAAAGAATTGAAAAATTATAGGAGCATTAGGTTGCCCCCAGTATTATATAAAATATTAACCAAAATAATCTCCAATAGAATAAGGGCAGCACTGGATTTTGTCAACCAAGGGAACCGGCTGGCTTCAGGAAGGGATACATTACAATGGATCACATCCATGTCATCAATCAGGTTTTTGAGAAATCTGCAGAGTACAATAAGCCTCTCTATATGGCTTACATAGATTACGAAAATGCATTTGATTCAGTAGAGATACCAGGAGTCATAGCGGCACTACGTAATCGAGGAGTACAAAACACTTACGTAAAAAGCTTGGAAATATGCTACATGCGTGTGGTATTTGTTTGTTTGAACGAGGCGCGTGGGCGCCATCACTCCAGAAAAGAGGAAGAACGAACTGGCCTCGCGCTGGGAATCTAACCGGTCAGCGCTGCAACCGTTGTAAATTTAACCTGTAAATAGTTTCTCGTCTTACTGACTCGTCCTTCGCGTAAGAATATCTGCAGAGGTTCTACAGCTACCTTAATTCTACAGAAGAAAAGCAGGGAGATTCCTATAGAGAAAGAGGTCAGACAGGGAGACACAATTTCTCCAAAGCTATTCACTGCGTGCTTACAAGAATTCAAGCTATTAAATTGGGAAGGCTTAGGAGTAAAGATCGACGGCGAATATATCAGCAACCTTCGGTTTGCCGATGACATTGTTCTATTCAACAACAATGCAGACGAGTTGCAACAAATGATTGGATACCTTAACGGAGAGAGTGTAAGAGTCGGGTTGAATTTTAATATGCAGATGATAGATTATGATAAATAGCCGGACAAAGGTACAAGAGATCAGGATCGCCAGTCGGCCTCTAGAGACTGTGAAGGAGTACGTTTACCTAGGTCAATTAAACACAAGGCACACTGATCGTGAGAAGGAAATTCACAGAAGAATAAAAATGGGTTGGATCACATACGGCAGATACGTGAGTTCCTGACTGGGAGCCTACCGTCATCATTGAAAAGTAAGGTGTGCGATCAATGCATTTTGCCAGTGCGGACATGTGGGGCAGAGACTTGGAGACTGACAAAGAGGTTTGAGAGAAAGTTAAGGACCGCACAAAGAGCGATGGAACGAAGATTTCTAGGCATAACTTTAAGAGACCGAAAGAGAACGGTTTGGATCAGAGAGCAAACGGGTATAGACGATATTCTAATTTACATCAAGAGAAAAAAATGGAGCTGGGCAGGTCATGTAATGCGCCGGTTAGATAACCGTTTGACCATTAGGGTTATAGAATGGGTACCAAGAGAAGGAAAACGCAATCGAGGACGACCAAATAGTAAATGGAGCGATGAAATTGGGAAATTCGCGGGCGCTAGTTGGAATCGGTTGGCGCAGGACAGGGGTAATTGGAAATCCCAGGGAGGGGCCTTCGTCCTGCAGTGGACATGAAACATGATGATGGTGATGGTGATGATGATGATGATAATGGTGATAAAAGTGGTGCCCCCCGCCCCCCCTCCCGGAAATATATATCCTGGGTACGTGCCTGACCGAGACAAAAGGTTTTGCTACTGAATAGGGTTTGGTTGCTCATACGTAGAGTGCACCACATAGTAGTCACTTCTTCATGCAACAAAACATGCGCCTTCAGCAAACTGACAAATTATTTACTAACAAAAATCAGCGCCCTCGGCTGCTTTTCTTTCTTTTCTCAGTCTTCATCTGCAGTTGAAACGCAAAAAAAAAAGCTATTCGAAGCAGCTTTTGCTTAAACGCAGAAGTGAGTGTTATTTACACTGGTTATTTACCCAGTCTTCAAGCATGTGTGGACTCAAATGTACGTCGCGCAGTTCGAATTCAGCCACCAAAAGAGATGAAGGTGAAGCTGAAAATACAACATTGCAGTCTAGTCGCGTTCTATTTGCAAGCAATGGTGCAGATAACATTTATAGTGTAAATATGAGCGTTGCCAATCATTATAGATACTAGTACTTCGGCGGGTTCTGCAGAAACGGAGTTATTGGCAATCAATTTAGAAACTAGATTTTCCTATTAACAAGCTTTGTAGAAGGTTTCTCCTGTTTCTTCGGTGGACTGAATATGAAGCGTCGTTTATATTTGAATGAAATTAGGGGCAAGAGTTGACGAAGGTGTAGTAAAAGTTTGAAGCGTGCATGTGTAATTATTAC
This sequence comes from Dermacentor andersoni, assembly GCF_023375885.2. Taxonomy (NCBI): domain Eukaryota; kingdom Metazoa; phylum Arthropoda; class Arachnida; order Ixodida; family Ixodidae; genus Dermacentor; species Dermacentor andersoni. Next base: position 53,848,636 of record NC_092816.1, read on the forward strand.
AGCCTCAGCAGTAAGTATACGTATGCAAGGGCTGTGGAGCGGTCGTGGTTTGACTCATCGCCTCACTGCAATGCACACAAGACCGGTTGGTACCGGATCGCCTATCTTATAAGCCACGCTCGCTTCTATATAGGCGCTGTTGGTGACGTGTGCATTTAGGTGTGCAGAATGTCGAACGCTTCGTAGGAACCGGTGAGCACATCTGTGTGTCTCTCTCCGGTAACGCGACGTCCAAGGAAATGGCGTGAATGAGCAGGCAGCAGGGCCGTAATGGAAAAAAGAGAGTTACCTGGCCACTCTAAGTCTTGGTGCGATGTCGTAAGCTGACAAAACATTTTTTTTTTTCGCTCCAGCGGTCATAAATTTACGCCTTGTATCACATTCGGCTTTATATTATGTTAGGCTCAACAACAAACGTCAAAACAGTGACCACATTTTTAAATTTTGTGCAGCACTTCTGCGGGACATGCACATTCTATGCCAGCAAAAAATTTCTAAATTCTGAAAAGCACTTACTTTCAGCATATGACTGTCGAGTGTCTCCTGCAATCAGCTCAACACCTCGCGCCATTTCCTGTAGCGCGTTTGGTCTATTGACGCGGGCAAAAATTGTGTTGGGCTCTTGGAAGTAAATTCCCACCTGTAGAAAGATTTCTTTTAGCATTGTGGTGTCTTACTACAAGATGTCATAAGTAAATGCCCATCATAGCAATATCTTAACATACGTGAGGATAGTAAGTAATATAATGAATTAGCAAAAAACTAAGGCTAAGTGATTTGTGAAGTACTTTTGGTGTCCGTGGAAGCTGAGGCTCGCGAGAATTGCAGGAACACTGAAAATAACCGCGAAGATGTGTGCAAGTAGCGCATACATGTTGGCACTGCCACTGTAGCTACACACCGGCGCTACGTAATGAAGATGCGGTGGCGCTGCCATAGGGAGCGACCTTCACGCGGTATAGGCACGTGCTCCGCCCCCGAGCGGGCACACCTACACCTCGATTGCCGCCGGCTTTCCGCAGGTCCCTGTGCGATTCACTGTTCTACAACAAAGGAAACGCAGTACGACAACAAACTGCGTTGCGGTAGATTGCGCCGAAAGTGACAAGAGGCTGGAGTTTGTGTTTTCACAAGTTGCGTGCTCGTGAAAGTATAGTCGCAAGCAACGGGATTCTGCGGTGAAAGGCGAAAGTACGATTCCGTCACCAGCTCGTTGAACATGCGCCAAACGTGTCGTTTCGTGAAAGTCACGCGTCTATGTTATTGGCGTGAATTAGCCAAGAAGTTGCTTAGGATCGTTTACAGACTGTCGTTATAATTTCTTATGCCCGTTTCATATGGTGAGAACTTGAGTGCGTTTTCGCACTTGCTAATCCGCAGTTGCGCAAATATACGCCGTCGCATCCTTCTTGCACGCGATTTTTGTATGTTCGAAGTGCTGAACTTCGAAGTGCGGCATAACACAGATGCGCAAAGGAATGGGGACTCATCACTACGTGGATTGTAAGCATGCCATTGCGACCTGCCTTCTTAATTTTAGAGCGCAGCTCTTTGGCGTCCGTTCCTGGGTTTCGCGTCGTCGTCGGCGTTGTCGTCGGCCTCGTAACCAGCTCCGCCCCCCTTTCACCCCCCCAGCGCTAGCAGCGACCGACTGATACCGCTGGATGCCGCTGACGCCGCTAGAGAGTCAAGATAACGTGACTGCATAGAACACCGTCGCCGCCATGCAGAAAGAGGAGGAAAGGGTCCCCCCCCCCCCTGTTCTTGTGTGGCGGATAGGGTGCTCTTCAGTTGCCGACGCGCCGGTTATTTCACGTAGGCCCCGGCACGTCGACGAATACGTGACCACCTTCCCACGGCTAGACCTGGTTCTTAGCGCTGCGGAAGCGAGGGTATCATATTGTTTGTGTCGGCATCGGCGGCGTTGTCCCTGAAACCAACTCCGCAGCTGGGGTTGACTCACTATCGGCGTCTGCGGCATCAGTCAGTCGCTGCTATCTCTTCCCTCCTCCCTTTATCGTGTTGTCCGCTTGCTGCGCGCGCTTCTGCCCCCATCGTTTGCCGCTGGGTGTACACGCCGCCCCCCTCCCCCCTCTTCCTGCGAGTCTCCGGTTGTCAAAGCGCCGGCTCGAACTTAATTCCTTTCTTCGCTCCTCCTCCAATGCAACCCCTGTGCGGTGGCAATCAGAGAGCCAGATCGGTGGCGGCGGATCTGTATATGTGCACCGCCCGAGTCGAAATTGCCGCTGCCGTTCGCCCTGTGCGGTGGCAATCAGAGAGCCAGATCGGTGGCGGCGGATCTGTATATGTGCACCGCCCGAGCCGAAATTGCCGCTGCCGTTCGCCACTGCGAAATTATCTGCCAGTTCTTTCTGAGCCATGAGCGAGACGACCGATGGAAGTCCTCCGTCTGCTGCTGCTGCTGCTGCTGCTAAACGAGCTGCCAGAGCAGAGGCCCAGCGCCGTCGCCGTCAGAATCCAGAGGTGCGTGCCGCCGAAGCAGAAGCTTACCGTCGCCGCCGTCGAGATGATCCAGGAGTACGCGTCGCCGAAGCAGGGGCTAAGCGCCGCCGCCGAGAAGACCCTGCCGTTCGCGCCGCCGAAGCGGAGGCTCATCGCCGCCGTCGAGAGCAACCAGCAGTAAGCGAGGCTGAAGCAGAAGCTCATCACCGCCGCCGAGAAGACCCTGCAGTTCGCGCCGCCGAAGCGGAGGCTCATCGCCGCCGTCGAGAGCAACCAGCAGTAAGCGAGGCTGAAGCAGAAGCTCATCACGGACAGGGAGCAGTACATTTCGGTTCTCCGAGCAGGTACACCTCGTCCCACCGTCATGCTACCCCGTACCGTGCAGCAAAAGCGGGTTAATTACTTTAACCCATGGGTGGCGTCCGTTCTAGATTCAAACATGGATCTTCAGATCGTGATAGCGCATACATGTGTTGCTCGATTTCTTTGCCTCAATCTATCGAAAAGGTGAAACAGCTTATTTGCTGCGCTCAAATTTCGCATTAGGAAGTAACGTAATCGTCGGTAATTTTTTTTGTTTTGAAAAAGTAACGCACTCATACACAAACAGCTGCCACGAAAGCAGTTTCTGAGTTGTTTTACTTTGTTTTCGCCGAACGAAACTGACGCCAAGAATCCTCCGTTCGGCGTTCACACATGCGAAAGTCGCAGATGCCGCGCTCGGTGCATGTACGCGAAGTTTGCATTTGCGGAAAGCGTAGCTGCGAAAAACGCAGTTTGAAATCGCGCCATGTCAAACAGGCTTTACCCTACCGTGGGAAAGCTCGATTATGATAACCCTTACACCTAGGCGAAACGAGTAGATAGATGCACCTGACGGGCGGGCACACGTCATATTAGCAGTGTAGATATTCAACAAATACACATAACGAGGCTGCATGGACAAGAACGGCACCGAGAGCGGCGCTGCTGCGCCGGCGTTGAGAGCGCCGCGTGCGAAGCAAAATTCTATTAGCGGTTGGTACCCCTCTCCCATCTCTCGTTCGCGCCGCCTTGATTGCCTCCTGCACTGCGCGTGTTTGGGCACGTTTCGCGCCGCGTGCGGTGTGTGCCTACGCGTGTGCGCGTTGGAGATTTCCTTCGAAGGGCGGCGTATACAGTCTGTTTCACATTTAGGGGAAAACTCGGAGCGCATTGCATCGCGATGCGGCGAGCGCTTAAGTCAGGCGGCGGCAGCAGCTCGCGCAGGTGCTCGAGGGGCGGGATGTTGAACGGCGTCGTCTGCTACGGCGGCGCGCGCTGGCCGCATTGTCGGGAAACGTTCTACTGTCAGTTGCAGGGCGCCGATCTCATCGTTACGGCGTGAAATGAGCCGGTATTCTTTAATATGCGTTGTGCGACGCCAACTGATACGCCTCGAAGGTAAGTTCATCGCTGCAGGGCAGTCATAGACGACTTATTGATTCCATACATTCTTGACGGCCCGTTTCTGGAAGGCGACTATATATTCTAACGCGATAGGTCGCCGATCCACACTGGTCGTGTTGTGCAACAACTGCTAGAAGAGCGCGCAGTTACTCTCTTGGAGTGGCCGCCTCAATCCCCGGGCGCCAACATCATTTAAAACGTCTGGGGCTCGTTGAAAGTATCGCTGGCGCACCACCCCCTCTATCAGTCGCCCGAGGATAGGCTTCGATCCACCATCGTCAGCGACTGAGACGCGCTGCGAATGAACTCATACCTGATCAAGTCATTCCGCACTTCACTGCCTTCCAGGATGAGCGCTGTCATCGCTGCCGCTGGGGACATGACGAGATACTAACTGAAGTTCCGAGCGTGACGTGTCCATTTCCCCGCCGGCGGGCAGAGTCTGTCTGGTGTAGCGAATGATTGTCGAGAAAAATTATTTCCAGCTCATTGTCTGAACCTAAAACATTCATTTAATCGTATTCGTTTGTTTCATCGTGTTCGACTCCCATAGTTATCATTGTTGAGTGCTTTGTTTTCCTTTCGAGTCAAACAAAGACTGAACACGTTGCGCGCACATCTTGGTGCGTCTTGTCGCTACTTATTACGGTAGCACACACAGTGAAGAAATGTACGTGCACTGCCCCTGACAGTAACACGCTTCGCAACAATGCGGCCAGCGCGCGCCGCCGTAGCAGACGACGCAGATCACGACTCCGCCCCTCGAGCGTCTGCGCCTGCTCGAGCTGCTGCCACCGCACGACTCCATTGCTTGCCGCATCGCGATGCAATACGTTCCGAGTTTTCCCCTAAGTGTGAAACAGACTGTACACGCTTCTATTTGCCTTTAAGAAGTTCGGTACGCTTGACGATTATTTTTATGGCTGCAATGCGGCGAAAGGGCAGCGTCTGCTTAACCATGTAAGTGACGCTGAGCAGGTGATTGGAAACGACATCGTATGTACCGCCGGAAAAATCGTCAGCACATACGATGCGGCACATACATACGGCACATACGAGCTAAAGTCATTTTTGCAGTTTCTCACAATATGTTTACTACAAATCCGTGTTGTCTCTGATGGCGACAACAGACTTCCATCGACACTGTGCGGAAATAAACAAAATATATCGCTGCATAGCACAAGTACGATATGCGCACACAACTTTAACTAGTGCGTCCCCTACAATATGGAATAGAAGCAGCAATGTAGACAGCTTGACCATTTTTTAACAGTGCTCAAGAGACCGAAGTTGAAAGTATTAGTAATCATTTCTGCTTCAGCAATGCCGGCGCGACCAAGACGCGGGCGTGTATCGTCCAGTAACTCGATCGATCGGTGCAGTGGTGAAGCGGGAATGAACTCCGGTCATGTTCAATGCATCGTGCACATATTCAATTTCTCGGCACGCGTGAACTTTGGCCACTACTAGTGCATACAACAGAAGTGGTTTCCATTCTTGGGCAGCGCACACATAAACGAAACACGAGAAAGAAGACAGGACAAGCACTCGTCGAACAACTTAAAGTTTTTATATGAATGATAGGATTATGTACCGAGTAATTATTAAGTTCATGTGGGTTACATATAAAAACCGTCGTACACTCAGGAGTGATCAATGAACGAGCTCGCTTCATTTGTCAGTTGTTTACTTCGCTCGGCGCACCGCAGTAATCCATGCGTGTCGTCTGCTTTTTTCGTACCATTTTCTTGTGAATCGGCAGAATTTCACTGGTGGCATCAACCCTTTGTGTTTACATTGCTGTCGTGACAGTTAACAACACAATAATAATTTCCGGTCATCCGAAGAGGCACCGTCGCAAACAAGAGACGTTTCGCGCGCAGCGCGAACTGAACGCGGGCGCGACCGCTAAGGGAAGCGGCGGCGGAAACCTACACCCGTTGGAGATGAAATCGTTCCGCCAGGGGAGAAACGAGCGCTGGCGTCTAGGATGAAACTTGGCGTGCGGTCGTCCATAGTCATTGCAGTGTGAATATTGTGACCACACCCAAAAGTTTCACATGCGCGAAATGAAATGTGCAGAGTTGGCCATTCACGGAAGCACGGATGAACTCGATTTCGGCAATCCTTTACTCGTCGGAGCAGGTCATACGACATCTGACTTGACGTCCCGACAGCCACCCAAACGATTTCTAAAACACCGTGACGAAATGCGGCCTCGGCGCTGACGGCCCGTATATCGCTGCACGATGGCTGAAGCGATTGGACGGTCGAGGCCGAAAACACCGACGGCGTGTAAGCCTCTACACCGCCAGCGTCAACGTAGGGTAGTTATCCCTCGCCGTTCCCATCGCCCAGCGGGGGCATCGCATCTATTGCTGCGTAGGGCGAGTAAAAGTAGGCTACAGTTATGTCTGCGGGCCTGTAGCGTAAAGCAGGAGCCAGTACCACACCACTGGCGTGATCGCGAGAAACGATCTGACGGCATTTCGTTTACCAGTAACCGAAGCGCCTGGCCATAAGGTATGTTTGGAGTGTCTGCCAAAGTGTCTTGAGAGCCTTTGTGAAAATTTCAAAGTCCACGATTCGACTTATTTACGTGATTCACGACATAAGCAGCACACGAGCGGGTGTCTGGGGTGATGTGAAGGCCCATGTGTTCGTGTTGAGTATGGAGGCAGCCCACATATATAATGCGTTGATACATGTTATATCGTGCATATCACTCAGTACGACAGGAATGGATACATTACTCATTCTCTGCGTTTATTCCATCCTCATTTTCCCGCCCCTTGGGCGGCTCCAAGCGCGCGCCTTCTCATGGCGCTGCGGTTGGCAGCGACGCCTTATATAACATATCCCCTCGTGATAAAAAAAAAGTCCGGTATTTCTTGATGTAGTCATGCAGCTTCTTTGGCGTCTTGTTGCGGGCGCTTCTTCTCACGCGCTCTTCGCATCTTGGCATATTACTTGAAGCTTGTTGTGTGCGCCCTGCAGCAGGTGGTTCAGGATTCAGGTGTGCATTATCTGCGCTTGATGTGCCAGGTTGTGACGAATGGCTTACAGCCGCACTAGTTGAGTTATCGGATGCCGGTGAGCTGTTCATGACAGCAGTGTTACCTGATTTCATTCTGCTGATAGCTTCAGGGTGAACGGCCGCGAATTTGGAAGCATTCCACACATCATCATAAAAACTTTATTGTAAGACTGAGGAGTTTGGAGCACGCATGCTCCTGGGCCCCCGCACGACCCCACTGCACTCACGCGTTTATGTTGCTTCGCTCCATAACGCTGGCAGCCCGATCAGTAGCCATGGTCTGCACGGCCGGGTCTCTAGAGCGCAGCAGGGTCTCCCAGTCCTCCCAGGTCTTCAGGTGCTCGAGGCCCCGCGGGGGAGGATCCGCCGGGCAATGAGAAAGGAGGTAGAGAGCTGAAGCGCGAGGTTCGGGACAGAGACTACAGGCTGATGTGAGGAAAATTGGGTGATAATGAGAAAGAGTCAGAGGAGATGGGAGAGTGTGAGTTTGTAATCGGCGCCAAAGGGTTGCTTGTCGATTGCTAAGGGATTTGTGCGGTGCGGGGTACAGCTGACGCGCCGCCTTGGAGGCATTCGTCAGCTCGTTGAAAGTGTGCGCGCGCTCCTTCGTGAATCCCGGATCGGAGGCCGCAAGAGCCCGGTTTAAAGAGGAGACGTTCATTTGAGGAATCGCCAGTCCACGGGATTGACCAGTCGTTTCAGCGAGTGCGAAAGAGAAAGTCTGGGGGCGTTTGCGCCTGAAATTTCTCCCTTTGCCTAGGTACCACGGAGGAGCAGTTTCTTTGGTCGTTCTGTCCCTAGGCGTGCCCTGGCGTGCCGGTATTTTGCCATGTGTCGGCTGGCGATCCGGGCGTCGTGTACAAGTTTTCCTCGTGCGTCTCCTTGGGTGTTGCTGGCGCAGTGCACTGGCACGAACGATTGTTGTCGTTTGGTCAGTGGTCTCCCGTGAAGGCGAGTATGATATGGCGTTGCCCTGTCAGTACCAGCGTCACACGTATACTTCTGATCGCGATCGGTACCGATCCGGATCGAAATTCTCGACTGTGATTGGGTCTCCAGCTCATTTTGTCCAAAGGAGGCAATCGCGACCGCGAAATTCGATCAGAATCGGGCGTCATCGTGATGAGCAGTGAGCCGGAACACAAAATACACACACAGCGCACACTGTCAACAGTTTCATTGCGAAAGCTTGCAACCTTTCAAGATAAGAGCATGGCACTAGTCACTTGATAGCTATAGCATATATTACATATATAGCAAAATATATAGCATCTTCACAGTTTGCCCTGTGTGTGCGTTTTCGTTCCTTGCTTGTGCCCCTGTCACACTGGTATCTTACCGTCCTCGCGAATTTTTCCATGCGTCGAACGCTTCGAGAGGGCTCAGTTGCGCGTTATTCAATTGCCATAATTTAAACTTTAAAATACTACTAACTTGTAGCGTGGGGTCTCTTTTTCATGTTTCTGTGTCTTCGTCCGCTTCCGCTGCTGCCTTAGTATGTCAAACGGCAAACTTCTGACTGCTGTTGCAGAAGTCTTGGCGGCACAAGTTGGCGTCTGGACGTAATAATATTTATTTTAAGTCCAGCACGCTTAGGCCTCCGCCACTCCAATCTACGGGCCATCCTGCTTCCAGCTTTGATCTCCCCACTACCCCTTGGGTGCCCTTGGGATCCTGCACCGCGTGCTTTATTGTGACCTCGGGACCTCTCCTGAGGCCTCCGGTTGCATGTGCCCTCCTGGAGCAGTGCTTGTAAAAAATCCAATCTGTCGTCGCGACTTAAAAAGCGACCCGCGACTTATGCAACACCAGTCAGAACCTTGCCTGTCGAACCAAGTCATTCTCACCTAATTATTTAAATGATTAAGCGACTTCTGTAGGTGTCGGTCAATGTCATATTAAGCGACTGGCGAATTTGTTCCCTTTACTGGACGGATCCTGCATCTCGGCATGCATTTTGTAGCTGCGTATTCGTATAGATGTAGGAGCTCGGTGGGAGATCTATCAGTGCAGGCAGGATGCGCTAACCCCATGTGGCAGATACTGCTTGATGATTTCTAGTATATCATACCCGCGCGCAGCTATCGTGTGCGCCACAGATAAGTTACTTGGCTCAGCCATAAGTTCCAGCTTTGCTCCGACACCACGTAAGTGCTGGTTTTCCATGTCTGTCTGTCCACCCAGTTCCTTCAACTGACAACGACCGCTTGCATCACTGATTTTCATTTTTCGTTGCCAGGATCGTGATCCCCACCTTCACATTGCATTAGTACAAATAATAAGAAAACTTTGACCACTATTGTCACCACTTTGATTAAAGTTCAGGTCCCTGCAATAATGTGCATTTCTCTGTTCAGCTACCCACAGCACTAGCCATTAAGCAGTTTTGTTCCATTGTATATCTATCATGAAAAACTAGCATCAGCATACATAATTACGGACACTATGATTCAATTATGCACTCAGCATCTCTGTAAACTTGCAATATTCACCCTCTCAAGCATAAAGCGCACTCTCAAGGGCCATCATAAAACAATATCTATACATTTCTTTTCTTGGGCGTTCTTCGAAAGTATACTTTTTTCACTAGAAGGTTAGTAACAATGAGCACCTCACCGTCATGGGCTACCAGTTTGGTGCAATGTCCCACTCATTATATAAATTTTATAGATGGATCGTCATTTGAAGAAAACGAATTCTTTAACAAATGGTCCATTCTGCGTTATGGTTCTACCTACCTGTCTTCGTACCTCGCTTGTGTTCGGTTGGCTACTGGCACGGCTAGTAGCGGCTGCGATACTGACTTTTCTTGATGGCGCTAGCTATGCACCATATTTAGCAGTTTCAATGAAAAACTGGCGCATTTTTAGAATCCTCAAATCTAAGCCGACCTAGAGTTAGGAATACAAATGTATGAAAAAAAAAAAAACTATCGGTCTACATTCGAATAAATACGGCATATACTTCACTATCACTAATACTGCTTCACCTTTCTGGTGAAACTGCAGCCCCCCCCCTTTTTTTTTCTTTACTGCGACTCCGAGTGTAAGCGCTGGTGTGGACGACTGTTATTCATTACGATTTAGAATGAAACCGGCTTGGTCCCAATTCGGTTACTGAGTCAATTACATATATTTATGACCTCTTCATGACGATGTTTCCATCCCAAATAAATGTTGTAAATAATATTGCTTGCTAGAAAGAGAAGCAATAATGAGGCACATAGCCTTCACGTGGATTTCAACTGCCGTTGACAAGACACTACCAAAGGGTCACTGCAAGTTCTTTTCAGGGTCAGCATGGAGAGCAATTTGTAAGCGGCGTTAACATATCGCAACGTATTCATTCTCCAGGCATAGGTATACTCATACCATTAGAAATAGCCAAGTTGGTTACCTCCTTCTCTTAAATAAAATGAACTTCGTCGTGTCTATATATTTAAATATATTGTGTCTGTGCAAGGTTTTCGCAGTGGAAATGAACCGTCATCAACGCATGGGGACTGCTTCGTCCCCCCTCCCTAGCTGCGTGTAGGGCAAGAGGCAAACACCCCAGCTCGGTGGAATAGTTTTCAATTAATCGCAGTGGAAACTGAACAAAACATGTCTGTGGTGCTTCTAATGTGCTTGTCCTCATATCGTCGCACGTATGCGCACACTTGCGACGAAGCTTTTCGTCACACACAATAACATTTTAACTGAAGAGGGAGAGGCAACTCAAAATAAATGTCAAATATGGGTAACTCTGGTAACGACACTTTAGGTGGGAGGAGTTCACTTCAGCATCGCTCGAGTAGGCTCTGCTGCGCTCCCCCCCCCTCCCCCCCACCTCTTGGTCACGGCCTACAGTGAAAATGACATTTTATTCACAGGCCCTCAACAAAATATTTCACCAGCTTTCTAGGAAGCTCTTCCGTGAGGCCACGGTATGTGGCTGTTATGAGCGTCTCCTCCTTTTCTGTGCCGTCATCCTGGCGCGTTTTCTTGTGATCCATGTCAACTCGGATCTTGTGGGAGGCCAGTTCTGGAAAAACAATTTTTTTTATTCGAGTGTTTATTCTAGGGTGGTTGCTCGGGGTAGTAGGTAATTCACGATAAAAAACGACGTACAGCCCGAAAGACAAGGACTGCAGGAGACGACATACACAGCGCAGTGTATGTAGTCTCGCAGTCCTTGTCTTTCGGGCTGTACGTCGTTTTTATCATGTTTTTATCATTAGGATTGCCAACAACTTATCCTAGAAGGAAATGGATCAAGAGTCAGTAAAGTCTTTTTCGGTGTAAGGAGGCTCGGTTAAAGGGTCCATGAACCACCTCTTGGGCTTGCTAAGAAAACACAGACCCAATAGCTGTCATCAATCATGAAGGGTGTTTTGCGCGTCTTCCTACTGTTACTGTGTGAAGTAAATGAAAATCTGCGTGCGATATTATAATAATTACGTACAATAATAATTACAGCCCATGCTCGGCCTCAAGGGTGAATGAGCAAGCAGCACGGCCTTAAAAATGGTAAAATGGTCCATTGTACAAGTCTAAAAAATTGCATTTAGAGCGTGCAATTACGACTAAGAATAATAAATAAGAGCAGTCTTCGAAAGTGTCTATCGCACGGTCATCATCAGCTTAGTTCCTAGTGTCGCTAGCAAGTTCTATAGCAATGAAAATGCAATGAATATTAAGTGCAAGCCGTGGCACAGTTAACATTCATGGTGCAATTAGGAGCGTTGCCAATAATTGTTGGGTCCTGATTTGTTTGGATGTTAAGAAGTTTTGTAGAATGTTTCCCCTGCATCTTCAGTGGACTAAACATGAAGCCTTGCTTACAGTTGATTAAAATTAGGGGCAAGGTATGGACCAGGTATAGACGAAGTTTCAAGCACGTGAATTAATTAGAGCCTCAGCAGTAGTAAATTATGTATGCAAGGGCTCTGGAGCGTTCATGTTCTAGAGCACCACTGCAGTGCGATGCGCCCAAAACCATGCAGGCACTGGATTACCCACATTATGAGCTCTGCTCACTTCTATGTAGGCGCAGTTGGTCATGCGTGTCTGTTGGTGCAGAATGTCAAACTCTTCTATGGAATCGTATCATATACAGGGAATGCTATGGAATATGCATGCTCTGTCTGGGATCCTCATCAACGTAACCTATCTAATACACTGGAATCAATTCAAAACCGTGCAGCCCGGTTTATCTACTCTGAATATTCTTATCATGCAAGCGTGTCTGAACTAAAATCCCGTGCCGGTCTTACTAATCTAGAATCGCGACGTCTTATTTCTAGACTGTGTCTTTTTCACAAATTCTATCATTCACCACTGCACATTTCAGCTATATTACCAGCTCATCGTCAGTCCAGCCGCATTAACCACAGCAAAGCCGTGTATCCTCCCCCGGCGCAGACTACCTCTCATCTGCGATCGTTTTTTGTGAAAACCGCCAGGGACTGGAACGGTCTGTCTGCCGACATCACGCACCACTCCGACACTCATCACTTCAAGCATGCTCTGGAATCACTGTTTTGTTAAAGCCCATCCCTCATGTAATACCCCATCTCTGGGGCCTTTGAGGTATAATAAATAAATAAATAAATAAATAAATATTGAGATACAGGGAATCTCTTACCAGTCTCCACAGGCTTTTCCTTATGGCCAATGGTCTCCTCTTTGGCCATAGCAGCCGAAGCTACATTCTCGTCCACTATTTGGAGCGTCGCGTTGCGACTGTCGATTCGGCTTACCGAGACCTGCAGAAGGAATATTTCTTTGTCTTTCTGCTCTCTTACAACAAGGTGCCATGAGTAAATGCACACTTTAGCAAGATCTAACATACGTGAGCATATTAAAGAATATAATAAAATAACGAGAGTTATGGCTATTTCATTTCTGAACTAAATTTGGCGGTCGCGGTATCTGATGCTTCCGAAGCATTGCACGACCAGTGAAAAGAACTATGAGGTGTACGAGTAGCGTGTGTCTGTCGACATCCAGTGCACCTAAATCCCGGTGGCGTTCTAACAATTGCTAGTAGGTACAGTGGGGCGGGACGTTTGTGGCGCTCGATGTTTTTGTGCAGGCGCGAGCAAGAGCGAGTGGGAGAGAGAAATTCTATCTTCGGGCCTTTGCTCCTTGAATATGCGACTCTGCCTAGGCATTAAGGAGGAGGTTTCTTGGCACGCGTTGTAGAATTGTCCCCTAGACATGCCGGCATTATGGAGTGCAGTCGAGTTTGTTTATGCTCCGCCACTGGCTGCCCGTGCGTGTGGCAGTGGGCATGGGCACCCCGTTTGGTGATCACTGTGTCTGAAGGGGCAAGGTTTTGACTGATGTTGTATAAGTCGCGGGCAGCTTTTTTTTTTTGTCGCAACCATAGATTGCATTCTTTACAAGCACTGCTCCAGGAAGGCACATGTAACGAGCTAATGGAGGCCTCATGAGAGCACCTGAGATTATAATAAAGCAGGCGGCGCAGGTGTTCCAGGTGTTGGTGTTGGTGTTCCATGAGTTGGGGCCGTGCCGGCCTCGGCGAGTCCCAACCCAAGGACCAGTCCGGTTTCTAGCATGGTGTCCTCGTTTCTGCTTTGGTGTCCTGGAGGAGCCGCCAATAATGCGAAATAATGACACGTTGCTACCATCACTAAAAAACACAGTTGAACAAATTACGTCCAGCCGCCAACTTGCAACGGTAAGTTTAGCACTACCGTACTCCGTGAATTCTGCCGGCACGCCTAGGGACAAATGCATACAACACTCGCTGAGAAACCCCTTTGTAGTGCCTAGGCCACCTAGGCAGAGTCATATTCAAGGAGCAATAGTCGCCACTTTTCCTCTCTCGCACCCGCTCTAACTCGCGCATTCGTGCTAATGTCCTCCGTCTCAGCAAGTGCCACGTCCCGCTGTAGCCACTAACAATTGTCGATACGCGGGCCATCCCAACGCTATGCTAAAAAGATGCGGTGGCGCTGCCATCGGGAGTCAGTCACGCGGTAGGCACTCCGCTGAGCCAGTGTGCTTACATCGATTTTTGCTGGGTTTTCGCAGGTGCGTGTGTGATTCAGAGGTTAAATTTCTTACCCCACTGTAGGGAAGCTTGAATAGGATTAGCTTTGAACGTAGGTACAGCGAACGGAACGTCACATTAGCCGTGTAGATATGAGAGATTCACATACACAGGCTGCGTAGCCACTGCAGTGTGAATATCATAACCACGTCCGTACCTTTTCCAAATGTGAAATGTAAAGTGCAGAGATGGCCATTCACGCCAGCACGAATGAAAGCGTTATTTCGGCGATGCTTTAAACGTAGGAGCAGGATACACGTGGTATGATCCCACGTCTGACTTGTCCCAACAACCACGAGAACAATTTCTAAACCATTGTGACAAAATAGGACTTCATATCAGACTCCTGTATCACTCTACGACGGCTGGAGCAATTCGACTGCCGCCGTCAGAAGCGCAGATGGTTCCTACGTTCACATCCCTTATTTGCAACTCCAGAAGATGTTAGAAGTGCTGGCAACACTGTCTAAATAAACGAAGATGGCTACGTTGGGGCACAATAACGTAAAGCTATTCCAAGCTTTTCTATTCCAATTCTGAATCAGCCCTCCGCGATTGGTCAAAACTTTTTTGGGTGACCCCCACTTCGCCTGTCAGTCACACGATGTCATAGAAACCGCGATAACTCCCCATCTGATATTGCGTGTACACTCTGATTATGCATGATTAGACCGAGCAAAAGAAAAATAGTTATTTCTTGTTTGACACCTTTTCGTCATTAGCCCTCGGCTATTGCTCAAAAGTTTTCGGGCTGCACCTACTTCACCTGGCTGTCACGTGGCGTCCCAACACCGGGAATGCGCACCACGTCAAGGTGACGTGTCCGCGTCAAAGATGCATTAATATGCCGAAACAAACTGGATTTTTCTCTGAATAGCCGCAGGCTGCCCCGTGCGGAAAGGAATAAAAGTTGTCTGCCGCCTATCACTCCGGCACTGGCTACACGCACCTGCCGTAGAGTATGGTTTATTTGCGTACAATAAAACTTTTTGCGTGGCCGTGTAACGTTTTCGAGCACTTCCGGCACGTTTACGGCCTCGCTTAGCAGACTTATCGTTGCTGAGGATCGTATTTAGCGGAATTCTTAACCTTCTGTTGCACGCGGCCGCCATTTTCGACCAGCCACCGCAAGCTAAGTAAGGGTAAACGGTCCAATCGCAGACACCTGAACCATCCTCTTCATATAGTTATCGACTTTCAGTGCACTGGATCGGCCCCATTCAATCCCTCTCCACTTGAGTGTGCTCCTCGCCTCCTATCAGCCAATTAGATGAGACAAGCCGCTCAGTGTAGGCAATGGTATTCGTTTTTAAAGCAAACAAAAGTGACCTATAAATGAGGAGAGCGTTTGATCGGTCTTTTTAGACCAAATTGCGGGTCACCGCCCAACGCTTGCGTCGGAGGTTATGCAAGTTTGACGTCAGGAGATTGGAATAAAAACATATTGGAATAGTTTGACGTTATAGGGCCGCAGGTTCACGGGGGCTCTTTCACTCGGTGGTGCGCTCACGCGTTTCTCGTTCGTGGCGTCGAATCGAGGTGTTTCGGCGAAGCCTAAAGGGTCCGTGCTGTCGATTACCTTATTTTGGTCGGTCTCAAGCATCCCAGGCAAACCCTGGATATGCATACGTGGCTTTCGGTATGACCGCGAATTTCAGGTTACCGTAGGGCAGACTCTCCACGCCGAAGAAATCACGACTGTGAGTGCCGCAAGGAGCCGCCACCATTACTGTTCATCCACCGCTACTGCTCAGCTTGGTGATGGCACCAATCTGCTATCGCCTGGCTGAGATGCCTGGAATTCACTTCAGTGTGTATATGGACAACGTCACAATATGGACCAACGGGGGCTCCGACTGCGATCAGTCCGATGCCATTTAAGCCGGACATTTATAAAGCAGGTCGGACTTGTGCCTTCTGTTGACAAAACTATCTTGTACTGGGGACAAACCCAGCCCCTTCAGCCTTGCGATTTTTATTCAACTTTGATGGCGAACAAATATCTCAGCAAGACAGTGTTCGAGTTTTAGGCATCCACACCGACGGAGCCAGTGTTGCAGCAACATGGCATCGCAACATCACTCGAACCTCGCATCAGACACTCCGCCTAATCCGCTGCATCGCGTACAAAAACTGGGGAGGAGAGGAGCCTCGTGGCTGGTCTACTAATTTCACGTGCTGTATACGGCCTGTAACATATACAGTGTGACCCAAAAGCAACGACAAAAAATCCAATCGCTCAACCACGAAGCCATGGTGGTTGTCACCAAATTACCGCGTTTCATGCGCTTACATCGCCTTGCTCAAATGGCCCACATAAATCCGAACCAGGCAATAGCCGAGACTGCCAAGGATTCACATCAATTCCAACTTAGATCCACGATATCCGATCGGAGCATCATCACACTTCATTTTCCAGTCCCCTCAACGCCTCTACCCTCTGCCCGTGCTCGGTGACATTGTCCCATGACCTGCACAGATTCCCCAAAACGTGAATGCCGATCTCGCAGAGAGGCAGTTGTCTTACACAAGGCGGCATCAAGGAGACATTCGCACTTCTCCTCCCTTTCACCACGCTGTCTACACCGACGGCACCCTCAGTGATGAAGCTTCAGTCTTAGTGCACTACTGCCCACGTACTGCCGCGGCCGCCCTGCCTACAACGACCCATTAATGTTGGGAGTAGCTTCGATACCCGCTGCATGCAATGCCATTCTCAAGCCTCCTTTTGCAGCCTTCCCTCCCACTGTTTAAGCAGACTTGCAGGCCTCCATAAAGGCATGCGCCCGGCCGGACTCGCACAATGGTGCTGTTAACTCGATACACCGGGCGATGCGAATCGCCAACGAGGCTGGCCACACTGTCTGCCTCACATGGATACCAGGCCACGCTGGTGTCGCTGGCAACCGAATGGCCGACCCTGTTGCAAGGGAGCTTCTTTCCTGCCCTTCAGAGAGGGGGCCACAAGTGCGTGACGCCCCACACCCCATCCACCCAGGCACAATCCTGGCGAAGGCGGCTTGAAGAGCGGCGCTCCGGACGCACCCTCCCAGAAAATCCTGCGCTTGTTCCAGGGAAGTTGACCCGTGCTGAAGCCTAACCTGCGACGCATCGTCAGGGAGACAGTGGCGCCAGCCCGCCGCACCAGGATGCGTCTCTAGCCACTTACCTATCCTGTCCAAGGAACCAGCTGCTGGATCGGCAACATATACTCTAGCACTGCAGGAGAGCGATAGCCACTCTCCCCGCTACTCTGAGGCCTCAGTATTTGGACGCCTGACACTAGCCAGCGCCTCATATTCCAGCGGTTACTTCGATTTCTTCAAGACTAAAAAATAGTCAATAATACCTGAACTGATCTCCTGTTCTGTCCCTACCTCCGCCCCGATGGATGCACTTCCTGGGGGCGGAAACCTTTTATGGTTAGCTTAATAAACTTTAAGAAGAAAAACATAGCAACGCAACAACAACATTAAGCGATGAAAAGGCAGAAATCGTTGAACTCTGCATGCCAACGCCAGGCCGGTGAATTCCTAATTCCTCTTTAGAAAACACGGGGAAGGTGGGAGATGGAAATTCAAGACGATGAGCAATACGAGGACAAGGTGAAAGCAGGAGCCAACGTTTCGACAAGTGTACTTGGCTTCAAGGCGGCATATGCTTTCCTCACCACAGTATATATAGGTGGTGTTGTTCTAAAGGAGAGAGGGTTGCCGCACCCACCCACCTCACACCCTCTCTCCGTCGAAGCTTGTCTCCCGCTTTCACGTTGTTCTCGTTTTGCTTATCGTCTTCAATTCCTCTTTGGCGTTCCATAATGCTTCTAAGAGGGGCGTGGTATCCGTGCATCACGATTTGGCACGTGGGCGCGATTCTTTTTTTATATATAGTATTTATTTACCGGTTGCAACAACGGGCCTTTATTTAGTATTATTGGCGGCACTTCCAGGGCACCAAAGCGGCAACGGGAATACCAAATCTAGAATCCGGACTGGTCCTTAGGTTAGGCCTCACCGAGGCCTATGCGTGCCAGGGAAGTATAAGATCCGCTGTCCGCGATAGTGGACATTCAGAAAGAGTATTTACAAATCCCGCACCGGCTACATTATTATACAGTCGGGTGCTCTCCAGAGGCCTCATTTTGCCGGCTACATGTGTCCTACAGGAGCAGTACTTGCTCCAGTACGAGAAAAGCAAACCGCAACAATAACAGCGCCCCACGACTTCTGCAACATACCACGCCCGTGCGAGGAGAATCACGGAACGCCACCGAGGAGTCGGTCCGTCCGGCCTGTCCAGCGAGCCGCACCAGATTTTTTTAAAAGCACATTCTTTCACGCGAGCCGAAGGTTAAAAAATTCATCTGCGGTTACGTGTTTCACTTTCACGAGATATAAGCTGGCGCGGACAATCTGTCTCGTGCGGCACTTTGAGTGAAGCGTGGCACGGCGGCCTCGCTAATCGCGATGCGTGAGCGGGGTTCACAGCAGCCGCCGCAGACCGACGTCCGTTCGTGCAGCACTCCCTCCATACAGACGACGCGCTCTACTCTGGCGCCACCGCGCAGCCATCGTCGCCAGAATTAAGCACGCGTCATGCAGGGCACTAGGCGTCTCACGCTTTCGCCGCACCCTCCCCCCTCCCCCGCTTTCGTTCTCGCGATCTCTGCGCTATCGCCGCATTGCATTTCCCGCTGCACTCCGTGTCGCTGTTTGATCCTTCGCTGTTGTGCTCGTTCGCTCGGTTGCGCCGACACTCGCGCTACGAGGCCGTAAAAAATCTGGTCTATAGATACCGGGATAATTGTGGGAGCAGCATTCATTGACCGAACTATGGCATTCGGTACTCCGAACCATTCTATTCTTTTGTATAAACTACACTCACCTACGGCATCACTGGTCCTTCATGGCTAGCTAACTAATCGGTCTCAAGTTGTACATCGCAACGGTCAGCTTTCATCAGCCAACTTTGGTGTTCCTCAAGATTGTATTATGAGGTCCCTTACACTTCCTGTTGTTCATAAACAATCTACCCGATGTGCTTACCAGTTACAAGTTCCTCTTGTATGCCGATGACACTACCATTTATTCATCTCACTAGTGATTGACAGTAATGCAAGATCAGCCGAACGCTGAACTTGGCAATATCGACAGTTGGTGCTCACTAAAGCACCAAATTATCTTCGAATCAGTCCATCAAAAACACGTTTTATTTCATAACCTTCAAACAATTCCACCTACTACTGGTGTAATATTATGTAATCATATCCTACCAATACCTGACAGCGTTACAATTTTGGGTGTCATTTTAGACAAGCTATTAAATGCGCATGGTTTACTCGCTTCTAAAATAAATTTCATTTTGTATTCAGTTTATCATCAAAACACGCGGGTGTTTTCAGCCTCGTATTCTTCGCTCATTATTTTTGCATACATTGCCATTTATCATACTGTAAGCACTCGGCGTTCCTATCAACTAAGAATTTGTGCAGCTTCCACAGTGCTGCAACAAGCCAGCTATTTTACTCCTGAGCGCAAGCGTTACATCCATTATTTATTTATTTATTTACACAATACTGCAGGCAGCAATGCTCCCCAAGCAGGAGAGGGATTACAAAAGATGCTTTTTCAATATATTTTCTTGTGAAACATGATATATGCATTCAACAATACATTCTTGTAAATGAGTACATTCTTCACTCGTAAGTGGAAAAATGGATTTCTGAAAGATTTTAGTGCTTGCAAAGTATGACTGTACTACATTAGAATGAAAAATACGCGACGACCTTTGTAGAGCATGGGCAATATATGTGGCATCCGTTACAGGAAGTACCCCGGCATAAAACACTTTCGTGTTGCAATGTACTTGTTGTATGTGGCCACTATTCGCCTGTCACGCAGGCGGAGGACAAAGCCGGTCCGCACCGCACAGCATGGTCTGACTGGATCGTATGAGCGCGAGGACGCACACGGGCCCTGTCGGGCACAAAGCAAACGCTGCGCAATATGCACTACATCTGCGTGTAGCTGCGGTCTGCTGCGTAGCGCAGATACGGCGGGGTCCCCCGACGAGTCCACTGGCTCAGCGCTGTGCTGCTCGCTCATGACAACCGCGTTTGGCTTACGTTTGGCGCATCGGAGCTGCCAAAATCGGGAGCAGTGGCGTCTACAATAACATCCAAAATCGCATGTGAACTGCGCGCCATGGTGACATACAGAAGGCGGTGCCTTGTGAGCACGCCCCGCTCTGTCGTAACCTTGGCAGTGAAAGGCATTGAAGGAGGAGCGGAAGCACCGCGAACGCCGCGTTTGATTGCCAATAAATCCACTTCTGGTGAAACGCATCGAAGTACTTTTCGTGACAAAGTGTTTATTAAATAGCGTATTTTAACTTCGAATGCTTTTCTCTACTTCGATAAACATTAAGTGGGTCAGGGCCCGCTTAGGTGATTCCGAATTCGTAAACGTTACGTAAAATTGGTAGAGTTGAAATATACACTAACAGCTTGTGACAAAAACCAAAGGAAGTGTAATTGAATTAACAGAAAGCAATCACTTACCCCCTTGTTGTGTAACCTTTCCTTGGCTTCCTTGAGCTTCGCGTCAGTGAAGGAAAGATGTCCATTTGCGACGGCTTTAAATGTGTTGCCTATGGTCATGGCGCCCTGAAAAACATGGTGAGACATATTCAAGCCGGGACATACCTAAATAGCAATGATGTATGCCTGGTCTTAATGAAATGGGCAAGGCGAGACGCTGTATAAGCTATATTCACATTCTGGGCATAAACACAACGCGGTTGAAATCAACAGTGGCATACGAACAACACCTGTGGCATGAAAGTCGTACCAGTGAGTAGGGATTACTGCTCTCAATATAATGGTAGAACAACATTCTTGCTTATAGAACATGTACGGCACGCAGAAAGTGCACGCAGAAAAAGGAACATGCGCAGTGAGCAGCATGTGCGGGAACCACCACGATAACCACCCAGACGAAAACGGGAGGTCTTTGTGCATTTTTCCTACGTGTTTTGTTTATTGACTATCGCAAATTACTCGAGACAGGTGAAAAGCTTTGAAGACCTTACAGGTATTTCACCTGGCGGGAAAACGTTGGCTGTCAGAGATGAAAATGAACGGAAGAGTACGCCTTTCTGATTTTCAAGCCTGAACCGCAGCGCAGGTGCGTCTGTACGGCGTCACTGATTTCGAAGCATTTTCGCACGTTTAACATTTTCTGCAGAGAAAGTGCTGAAAACCCTCAATTTTCAGCCACGTGGTGCTTTAAAAGTGGAAGCTTTATCAATCGGTAAACTAACAAGCGGTTCCCAACTGACGCTGTCGATACCTATGACGTCACTGACAGTGACGTCATAGGTATCATGGGCCCGGTGTGGCATCGTATAGGTAT
The DNA here is from genome assembly GCF_023375885.2 of Dermacentor andersoni. Classification (NCBI taxonomy): domain Eukaryota; kingdom Metazoa; phylum Arthropoda; class Arachnida; order Ixodida; family Ixodidae; genus Dermacentor; species Dermacentor andersoni. The sequence continues at coordinate 53,870,035 of NC_092816.1, forward strand.
CGTGGGCCCACGTGCGTAGTCGAACCAACAACCAGCTGCGTGGCTCAGCAGCAGAATGCCACGGTGACTGAGCCCCCAGAGGCGGCCGGGTGAAAGCGGGATAAACGAGGCCGCGCGTAGACGCCGACAGCGGTTGCGTGACGCGACGTGTGGCCGGTGTACGTGGTACACTTTTAGTTGTGTGTCGCCGAAGGGCAACTCGAGCTGCCGGGCGACTGGAAAACGACAGGCCGCGCCCGCCCCTCCAGCCGCCACGCTACTCCCGTTACATGCAGCGGGTATCCTGTGTCGGAGCGCCTCCCGCGTGCAGGCGGCCCCCGCACGCAGTGTTAAGACGCAACAGAGGGCTGAAAAAAGAAACGGTTCGGGACAGGAAAGACGCTGTTGTTACACGGTTCCTTCAGTTACACCAAATCACAAAGTCGCAATTGGCTGCGTAGCATTTCGTTATCGATGCGCAGCTCGTTTCTTCTCTGACCGATGAGCAAAGCGTGAGCTCGACGAGCATTTCTCTCCCTCCCTCTCTCTCTCACTCTCTTTTCAAAATCAATGTGCATCTTAACTTTGTCACCACAAAATCAATTATGCAGAAACTTTCTTTCGTTATTTGTGTGAAATGAGAAAACATTGGCATCTATTTCGCTTCCGGTCTCGACCAACAACGATCGAAGTATCATAATTCGTGAATCGAGCATCTGTTTTCATCTAAAGAGCGACACCGTATCATACGCTAGCTTGTAGTGCTAAACAGTCTCATTGTGTGCTGCCCACAAATATTTGTTTATTAATATTTATAATGCTCACTACCTATCATTCCCCTTCAGCTATTTTTTTAGCAAACAGAAGTCTGCGGATTTTATCTATCTGAACTATCCATGGTCGAGCGTCGCATCTAAATCGCGGTGGCTAACGTTCCAAGATAATGTGGCGTATTATGCGGGAAGCCATAGCGGACAATTTTGATCACCCATTGCTAGAGTTCACCTAAATCTAAGTACGCGAGCGTTTTTTTTTTTCGGTTCATTTAAATGCTGCCCAAGATCCCCGGCCGATGAGCCACTGCGTTTAAGGGCTAATTCACACCGGCGAATGACAGTGGTCGCGCGACCAAGTTGGTCGCAAACGGTCGCTTTTCTCGAAAAGCGACCATATTTGGCCAGTCGCTTTCTGCGCGATTTTTCAGTCGCGCGACTGTGGTCGCACAACTAATCAGCGGTGCACCGGAAGTGGTCTTTCATGTGTCTATATCCGGCCTCCTCCCGCGTCGCGGCCAATTCCGCGTAGACTCCGAGAGTTCTCACCGAGAACGATAATCTCCGGGATTGCGACTTGCGGGTCGCGCTCAGCCGGTCTTGCCGGTGTGAACATCAGTCGCCTTCGGTCGCTTTTCGATCGCGAGTTGCAAATGGTCGCGCGACCTCCTCAAGTCGCCTGTGTGAACGAGTCATAACGCGGCACTCATTCGACGTTCGTGCAGATGACACGTCCGCAGCGAGTCACGTGCAGCCTTCGCCGTCTCGGTTGACATTACGTGACACTTCATGCCATTCGAAGAGTCGCGAGCTGCCCTGGCTGCTCCGTTTCTCACAGACGACAGTGGCTTCGGCTCGCCGTGACACTTGTCCAGTGCGATAATTAATGGCTCTGAGGGCTAAGCTACGCGCGCTTCCAGATCGAAACATCACCTTGAAGCTGTAGCTATGCGAGCCTGTTCCTCTATAAGTGGGGTCGGAATATTATTCCGGATATTCTTCTTTATTTTTCCGTCGTGCTATATTTAATCAATGAATCTTCAACCGCACACTACATCATTGACGTTCATTCGGCTTTCAATGCAAGATTACTCATCCTTGTATTTCCTACCAAAGCGTTGCCGTATTCTATCCGCTGATTTCGTGTCTTTTTATTTACATTTCCAGTAATACAAAAATTTATTTCGGAACCGATGCGAATACTCTCATTACTGAAACACTAGTACGGCAACCGCACGAAATAACTGAATTGCAAATTGACATTTTAGTATGGTGGTTAGAAACGTGCGAGCAGTTCCCCCGTCATGCAGTTTCAATAAAGAGAGGCTGACGCGACCAGTGCTCCCAATATAAGCGCGCAAATGGATTTAATACTGAGAACAAAAGTCCGCTCCACGAGGACGCATCGAGCCATCGCACGAGCGTGGGAAACGTAGATCGGTGGTATTGGCAGCTGACGCAGAAAACGAATGGGACCGCAGGAAGAAGTGGCGACGCGCCGCTGTTCGGTCGTCTTCGACATAGCCTTACAGGCAAAGCACCCTTTACGCGAGAATTGTGAGAGAAAGAGCGCCTTGATGCCAGCAATGTCGTCGCCGTCGGGGCATCCTACCATTCATGTCCTTTTTTTTCCTCGAGTCGACTTTAGTCGCCAGTATAAGTTACGTGTATACATCCCGTTGCACATTTTGGCGATTATTTAATGTAACTAACGAGCAACGACACTTTTTTATCGAGTCCCCATTAGATTCCATCGCAGTCGGGCAAGGTAGCACGACGTCACACATCGGAGTTCATCAACGTTGTGCTGTCTAGGAGGCGTTGCATGTGCATGGGCTAGATAACGGAACGATTATATTCCTTATGTCGTTTCATCAGTCCTTGCGGTGGATCCACCCACCTTGTCAGCGGGATGGGCCCGTCGAAAACGGTGGCTGATTATAAAAAGTTGGAAGGCAATTCAATCTCTAGTCGACATGACAATGTCTTTTTCAGTGAGTTGGAATGAGAATGGGGCGGGATCACACGGCGCTCTAGCGCGTCATCCCTCGCGTGAAAAGAGTAGGAAGAGCGTCGGACTGCTTAAATATTTGGTCTGCGCTATATATCTTCGGGATTGGTGCACATTTTTAGACTGCACTATGTTCGTGGTCAGCCCACGAAAACGGCTAGAAACACATAAACTTGTTAAAGAAAGACATTCCCCCGTGTTCTCAAACGATCCTCGACTCGAAGCTGGCCCTCACTCTGATGGATGGATGGATGTTATGACCGTCCCCTTTGGAACTGGGCGGTGGGTTGCGCCACCAAGCCCTTGCTATTATACTGCCTAATGTCTTACCCATGTTAAAAAAGAAAAGAAAAGAGAAAATAAAACCACGATGAATTCCCATAACCAAATTTTCTGACCCCCTATTGTGAACTTCGTTTTTGTACGTCTCCGTTTTCCTGTCGTTTCCCTGCTTTTCTTCCGCCAGTCTTCCAATCGCCTCTTACTAGCGAAGTTGAACACAGTGCCGCCCATCGACTGAAAAATGCGCCACGTTTCTCGACAACTGTCGTGGCGCCTCAATGAAGAGCAGTGACTACTTCTGTTCAGGGGTGGCGCTGTGATCGACTTGCGACGTCGCCGTGCGGGAACAGTCGCGTTTGCTGTGAGCTCTCGGCCCCACTGCCGATACGATCTTGTCCTGTATAATGACCTGTATATAGTGTATAAAATCCCTTTCGTTATTCTCACCGACGCCTCACTCGGAGTCTTCGCTACCAACGCTCTGTCACGAAACGGGTGACGAGCGCTACGGGGCCACCTCTAAGTCGTAATAGTGGTGGCAGCGGTGCAAAGTCGTAACAATACGCAACTTATCGACGTGCCAGCTACCCAAAGGTGGCGGCCATGGTGACGCGAATGCAAACCTGATGCCAGCACTTGAGAGCACTGCACAACTTCAACGAAGGCCGAGGAGAACTAATTACGGTGAAGTACAAATAGATGGACTATATCTACCCGATGTGCTTACCAGTTACAAGTTCCTCTTGCATGCCGATGACAACCATTTATTCATCTCACTAGTGATTGACAGTAATGCAAGATCAGCTGAACCCTGATCTTGGAAATATCGACAGGTAGTGCTCACTAAAGCACCAAATTATCTTCCAATCAGTCCTTCAAAAACATGTTTTGTTTCATAACCTTCAAACAACAATTCCACCTACTACAGGTGTATCATTAACTAATCATATCCTACCAATATCTGACACCGCTACAATTTTAGGTGTCATTTTAGACAAGCTATTAAATACACATGGTTAACTCGATCTAAAATAAATTTCATTTGTATTCACTTTATCATCAAAACATGCAGCTATTTTCAACCTCATATTCTTCGCTCGTTGCATATCATTGTTACATACATTGCCCTTTATCATACTGTAAGCAGACGCTGCGCAGACGAGGTGGCGCGGATGAGCACACCTCGATGGGCACTCGGCGTTCCTATACACTAAGAAATTGTGCGGATTCCACAGTGCTGCAACAAGCCAGCTATTCTACTCCTTAGAGCCAACGTTACATCCATTGTTCATTTATTTATTTACACAATACTGCAGGCAGCAATGCTGCCCAAGCAGGCGAGGGATTACAAAAGATGCTTTTTCAACATATTTTCAAATGAAACATGAGATGTGCATTGAACAATACATTCTGGTAAATGAATCCATTCTTCGCTCGTAAGTGGAAAAAATCATTTCTCATAGATTTTAGTGCGGGCAAAGTATGACTGGACTACTTTAGAATGAAAAATACGCGACGACGTTTGTAGAGCATGGGCAATATATGTGGCTTCCGTTACAGGAAGTACCCCGACGTAAAACAATTTCGTGTTACAATGTACTTGTTGCATGTGGCCACTATTCGCCAGTCACGCAGGCGGAGGACAAAGCCGGTCCGCACCACGCAGCATGGTCTGACTGGATCGTATGAGCGCGAGGACGCACACGGGCCCTGTCGGGCACAAAGCAAATGCTGCGCAATATGCACTACATCTGCATGTAGCTGCGGTCTGCTACGTAGCGCAGATACGGCAGGGTACCCCGACGGGCCCACTGGCTCAGCGCTCTGCTGCTCGCTCATGACAACCGCGTTTGGCTTACGTTTGGCGCTTTGCAGGCGCCAAAATCGGGGGAGTGGCGTCTACGTTAACATCCAAATTCAAATGTGAACAGCGCGCCACAGTGACATATAGAAGGCGGTGCCTTTTGAGCACGCCTCGCTCTGTCGTAACCTTGGCAGTGAGAGGCATTGAAGGAGGAGCGGAAGCACCGCGAACGCCACGTTCGATTGCCAATAAATCCGTTTCTGGTGAACGCATCGAAGTACTTTTCGTGACAAAGTGTTTATTAATAGCCTATTTTAACTTCGAATGCTTTTCTCCACTGCGATAAACATGTAAGTGGATCAGGGCCCGCTTAGGTGCCTCCGAATTCGTAAACGTTACGAAAATTGGTAGAGCTGACATATACACTAACAGCTTGTGATAAAAACCAAGAAAGTGTATTTGAATTAACAGAAAGCAATCACTTACTCCACGTTGGGCACTCTTCTCGTTAATAGCCGCCACCTTCTGGTCGAGAACAGATATTTTACCAGTTTTGGTAATCAAATATCTCATTCCCAGTGTCATGGTGCTGAAAAACATGGTGAGACATATTCAATGCGGGACATACCTAAAGGGTGCCCGAGCCGCCCTCGGGCTCGCTGAAAAAACAGTCCGCGGACAGCATACGTTTATGCGATCACCTCAGCCAAGTTTTGCAGTTTTGCACGACGCGCGGAGTTCACAAGCCGAGCGCGAAGTCGCCTTCCTCTCGAGCGCTCTCTTTTACAGCGATAGCTTCAGGGCCCCGTTACGCACAAAATCCGGCGTTGGTCGTGCGCCGACCTCGAGCACAAATTTCCATACATATTTAAGTATACTTATGTCATATATATATGCCATATATATATATAGGAAATTATCAGTCATAGCACTCGTAGTACAGCCCTCTGGGCCGTTCTCTTTCCGAAAGTAGTCTTATTAGGGTTATTATAATTACACGAAGGTATTTCGCCCTCGTGAGCAGCAGCCCTTGAGATAGTTACTCGGCCTAGCTTCCCACGCACGTTTTCTGCGCTTGGCCGGCAGAGAAGAGGGGGGGCTTTGTTCCGGCCACAGAGCGCTCCATGTCTAACTAAGGTGCCTGGTGTGGTCTCGTGCGGACGCCGTCCACTCGGTGAGCGCATATTCCCCTCATTTTTTAAATAGTTCAATACTTACAAGCATTTGTCTCGCAAACCATGCTTAGTTCAAGGGAATTTTCCACGTATGAATAATTTCTCTCGTCGTATTCGAGTGCTGATTGCCAGGTTATCGGTTGTTAACGAAACTTTCTCTCAAGTCTCTAAATATTTTAAGGCAGTTTGTCGTGTGCGTATCATGGCCACGCACAAATCATCGGCATAGCCAGAAATTTCGTTCGGGAGGGGCTCACCTTGCAGCTCGGCCTCCTCCTTAAGAGGAAGCTTTAGCTCGGGTGCTCCTATTTAAATGCATGTAAAGGGTAATTCGTTTTCCCCCGCAACCACTGCTGCAATGTTGACGAGGTTTGTTGCATTTAAAAGAAAAACTTAAATTCTAGTGACTGTTGGTTGGGAATCTTTCAGTTAGGTGGTGAATTCTTTATTAAATATTGGCCAAAATCGCACATTTTCAGAAAAACGAAACTAACAACTTTAAAACTCTATAACTCAACAATGAATAATGATATCACAGTTCTGTGAATTGCATATAATAGTACACCTATAGTGGACAAACAGATATGCTACACATGAATCTCAAAAAAAAAAAAAAAAATTAGTATTATGTAAATACAATTTTCGCAGAACCCTTGTAAAAAACGTAACCAATTCACGTAAGATACAAATTGACATAGCAAATTTGTCCGCTTTGACTGTTATAATAGGTGCTGTTTACAGAACCGCGATATCTGTTCTTGGTGCATAGCTATTAGTTTGTAAACGTCGTGCTTATATTTTTTTGAACTCTCGAATTTTTCAAAATATTTTTTTAAATATTCTTCAAATTCAGCCCCTAAATAGAAATTCCTTTTCCAACAGACACAAGAATTTAGTTTTCTCTCTCAAATGCAACAAAGTTCACTGAAGGCGATTAGCAGAATTATCTCAGAAAAGTGTTTCTGCGTTTTACACGTGTTTGAATAGACCGTGTCGGATTGGTCCCGAGCTAAAGCTTCCCCTTAAACAATTTGTCGAGGGATCAAATACGTGAATAATAGCTGCATTGCCATTGCCAAAGATGCTGCAAACGAATTCTTTAACGCTACGCACTGTCAAAACAAGTGAAATATGTATTTGTCTATCAAAGAATATACTTACATGTGCGAAAAATTGTGCCCAAAATAACTGATATCGATGCTTCCATGTTTTTTGTCTATTTAATAAGTAAAGAAGATATCCCACGAACTTAAGAACTATATCAGTTCGAAACCAGCTAAGCAGTGCATGCCACTGATATAAAAAATCAGAAGGCCATGAAATGAAGAAGTTGAGGACAAATATGTTAATGAAACTTTGTCATGCAAGAACCGTGTTTACTTTCATGTACGTATGCAACGGCCAGTGCAAAATATCAATGACACTGGCATTTGTTCCGATGTATAACGCAGGAGCAGTTGTCATCGGTCGTGTATCGCGAGTAACAGCACCGAAATTATAGTCGCAACAGAGAGGACGTATAGAAAGCAGTTCTGCAAGATATACGAGGGCGAGTCAAATGAATGTGAGCCAATGCGAATATAAGACAAACGAGGTACTTTATTTAAAAGTAACCTTTATGAAAATTTGGACATTTCTCCCAATGACTAACGAGTCGCGTGATTCCCGTCTCATAAAACTCCTTGGGTTGCTGCTTCACAAAGTCTGTAACTGACTTTCTCACGTCATCGTCCGGCACGAATCTGGTTCCCTTAAGCTGTTTTTCGGTTGCCCCAAAATGTGGAAGTCGCAAGGCGACAGTTCTGACTGTATGGCGGATGTTGCAGCGTTTCCCACTTGAACATTCTCAGTTTTGTATTAACCACATCAGCGACGTGGGGACGGGCATCGTCGTGGAACAAGATGACCCCATTCGTCAATTTTCCACGTCGTTTGTTCTTGATTGCGACACGCAGCCGTTCCGGCCTTTCACAATATCGGAAACAATCAATAGTCTCTCAAGATTTACCAAACTCTTTCAGTAATAGCCCCCAGACGACCGAAAAAAAGTCAACAACACCTTTCCGGCGGAAATGCCGGCCTTTGCGTTCTTTGGGGGTGGTAAATTCGAATGTTTCCACTGTAAGCTTTGCCGTCGTGTTTCAGGCTCGTAGTAGTGGTACCATGGTTCCTCCCCGATCACAATTGCAAACAAGAAGTCGTCATCCTCATTGCGAAACAGGATCAGATGAGTCAGGGCAGCGCCAAGCTTCTCCGTCTTCTGGCGGTGGATAAAAATCTTGGGCATCCATCGCGCACACAAGAGCCGATAACCGAGGTGCTCATTAATTATGGCGTGAACTGAACCGTGACTGTTCACACGGTCTGCGAGTTCATCGATACTTATCCTCCGTTCTTCTCATCAGCTCATCAACCTTTGAAATTGTGTGGGGGGTGATTGCACGATGGCTTTGGCGCGGTCTTGGAATGTCTTTGCAACTTTCCCGTCATTTGAACCGTTTGCTCCAACGCTTCACAGTGGCCAATGAAATGCAATGTTTAACGCACACGGCAGCCATACGGCGACTAATTTCTTTTTCGGAAACACCGTCAGCTGTCAAAAACTTCGCGACATCACGCTGTTCAACTTTTGGAGTGCCCATTGTGTCACGCAACCATGTTCAACCCAGTGAATGAGAGCATTAAAACATTTATCCTCACATCTGCGTGTCACTTTTGTAAATGAGAGATGTGTGTGTGCCACGCGCATGCCTCGCAGATAATGAACCGAAGCATTTTTGCGCGGTTAGGGTAGGCTCACTTTCATTTGACTCGCCCTCGTGCATTAGAAATGCAAAGATACAATGGTATATACAAATGCGAAAGTACAGCTTGATAAAGGACAAAAAATGTCACTGGAAACAAAGTTCACTTGACGTATGCACAAAACCTCGCAACAAGATATCTAAATATACGTATAAATCTCCAATAAAGCTACGTATGTAAAAAACAGTTACTGTATATAATGCGCCAAGCAAGGCAAATAAACATGTTGCGCAGTCATAGATTCACAGAATCCTACATTCCGCCCCCATTTCATCAACTTCCCCCCCCTCCCCCCCCCCCCCCCCCGAAGTATCGCGCGCGACGGAAGGCAGCGCGGTTGTTGCCCGCTTTTCTCCTTTGCGCACACAAGACAGTCACCATCGACGGCTCACCCATTCCAACCCCCCCCCCCCCCCCCTCATCCTACGCTTTCACTCGCACATACAGCATGCGGCGCGGGGTCACGATGTTATCAGCCTTGATACGAAACCGAAACATACGAAACATGAGGGCGACGGCTACGTCAGTAATGCGCCTGGAGCGTTCATATAGTTACTTTCGCAATAATATAATCAGAGTATGTGAGGCCACGTGATCCCACCTTTCTCAAGCGATTCCAGTATGTCGTGAACTCCCTTCGTGTAAACGACCCAAGCAAAGAAAAGGGGAGAAGATGGCTATGACAGGCTTGCTAAGCTGCATCCCCTCATTGATAAACTGAACGAGAAATTTCAGAAAGAGTACTCGCCGTCCTCTCACCAGGCAATTGAAGAGAGCATGGTTGCTTTCAAAGGAAGATCCAGTATGAAATCCATAAAGAGGGTATAAAGTCTGGTGCAGCGCCGACTCAAAGACGGGCTATTCGCTGCAATTTCAGGTGTATGATGGGAAGAACGCACAAAGACCGGCCAATCAAAGCCTTGGTGAGCATGTCGTACTTTCTCTGTCAGAGAACGTGCAGCCTGGAACGCGGCTATTCTTTGACAACTATTTTACCTGCACTCGCCTAATGGAAACTTGCTGAGAGGAGCATCCTAGCCGCAGGGACGGTTGGCACCAACAGAAAGGACTTGCCCGAAGAACTGAAGCGAAACGACAAGCTAAAGAAGGGAGAATACCTGTGGCACTCCAAAGGTCAGGTCACAGCCTATCAGTGGCGTGACACTAAAGATGTTCACCTCTTGTCGAATTTCCATGATCCGACAGTTTCGAAGTGTCACGGAAGCTGGCCAATGGCTCTTCGGTGGCTGTGATCTGCCCGAAAGCACTGGCAGACTACAACATGTCGATGGGGGCCGTAGACAAATTTGATCAAAAGCGAAATGCCTACACTTTTGATAGGCGTTCCAAGAAATCCTGCGTATAGGATATTTTATTTTCTCTTCGGTGCTTCTGTCGTAGATGCATTCATTCAATAATGGGCCAACAATGACATAACATACTTGTGGTTCCGGCTTGTTCTAGGACGGCAACTCATAAATGGACAAACGTTCAGGCACTACACTAACACAGGACCATTCCGGAAGAACAAGGAGGGCCGAAAGAACGGCCAAAATATGGTTGGAGTCTCGGAGAAAATTCAGTTTACAAGGAGCGCCCACAATCCACAGAAAGTACCCACAAGGCGAAGGTGCAGGTGGTGCTCCACCACAGGAAATGAGGTCCGCACAAAGTTCATGTGTGGGGTGTGCAAGGTGCCCCTGTGTGCCACTTGTTTTGGTACCTTTCACACTAAATAGGCACAAAAGTGATCTCAGCATGGTGCCTTCATGAGACAATGGGACAGTGTTGTCCCACTTCCGAGATCCACGGAATGTGCCAATGGCACATATACGTCCCACTTTCTTCTAATAAACTAGGCATGTTATAATCCTCAAATTTGTTTAGTATCATTTGTGAAGCCTTCAGGAGCTCAAAAAAGCAAAGCATTTCCCTTTTTTGCTAGAAAACGATATATGAACTCACAAAGGGCTACGCCAGCTCTTCGATAAGAAGGCCCACCAGCTTCCTCAAGGTAGCAATGGGTACGCCGACTGCTGTTACGGTGAACAGCGTATCGAGCCCAATTTCCATTTCAGATGTCCCGGCACGGGCTAGATGTTGTATGGTCACTTCAACACTGCCATCGGGTAGCGCTGGAAAGACAAGATTTTTTTTTAATTCGAGTGTTTTTATTCTACGGTGGTTGCTTGGGGTAGTTGGTAATTCAGGGTAAAAAACGACGTACAGCGCGAAAGACAAGGATTGGAAGAGACGACATACACAGCGCAGTGTATGTAGTTCACGCTGTACGTAGTTTATCATGTTTTTATCATTAGGGTTGCCAACAACTTATCCTAGAAGGAAATGGATCAACAGTCAGTAGAGACTCGTTTAAAGGGTCCATGAACCACCTTTTGGGCTTGCTGAGAAAACACGGACCCAATAGCTGACATCAATCATGAAAGGTGTTTTGCGCGTCTTCCTACTGTTACTGTGTGAAGTAAGTGAAAATATGCTTGCGAATTTATAATAATTACGTACAATTATAATTACAGCCCACGCTCGGCCGCAAGGGTGACTAAGCAAGCAGTACGGCCTTAAAAAATGGTAAAATGCCCCTTTGTACAAGTTAAAGAAATTGCAGTTCGTTACAGCGTGCAATTACGACTAAGAATAAAAAAGAAGAGCAAGTCTTCGAAAGTGTCGCACGGCCGTCATCAGCTTAGTTCCTAATGTCGCTAGCGAGTTCTATGGCAACGAAAATGCAATGTATATTAAGTGCAAGCCGTGGCACAGTTAACATTTATGGTGTAATTAGGAGCGTTGCCAATAATTGTTCGGTCCTGATTTGTTTGGATATTAAGAAGTTTTGTAGAATGTTTCCCCTGTATCTTCAGTGGACTAAACATGAAACCTTGCTTACAGTTGATTAAAATTAGGGGCAAGTTATGGACCAGGTGTAGACGAAGTTTCAAGCATGTGAAATAATTAGAGCCTCAGCAGTAGTAAATTACGTGTGCAAGGGGTCTGGAGCGTTCATGATCTAGAGCCCCACTGCAGTGCGATGCGCCCAAGACCATGAAGGCACTGGATTACCCCCATTATGAGCTCCGCTCGCTTCTATGTAGGCGCAGTTGGTCCTGCGTGTCTCTTGGTGCAGAATGTCAAACTCTTATATGGAATCGTATCATATATAGGGAATTCTATGGAATCATAGATATTGAGATACGGGGAATCACTTACCTACATCAACCGATGTAGCCCTGAATATCCTGCTCCGCCTGCTTTATTATAACCTCAAGTGCTCTTCTGAGGCATCAATTTGCCGATTACGCGTGCCATCCTGGAGCATGTAAAAAATTCAATCTATCGTCGTGACGAAAAAAGCGACCCATGACTTATACAGCACCAGTCAGAACCTTGCCCCTTCAGACACAGCGATCACCAAATGGGGCGTCCGTGCCCACTGCATCACCGCGCGGGCAGCCAGCGGCGGAGCGTAAACAAACTCGACCGCACTCCGCAATGCCAGCATATCTAGGGGACAAACGCATAACACGCGCTAAGAAACCTCCTCCGTAGTGCCTAGGCAGTCATATATTCAAGGAGCAAAAGACCCAGATTTTCTCTCTCACGCCCGCGCTTACTCGCGCCTGCGCACAAGCGACTGGCGATCCCTCAAATGAACGTCTCGTGCCAGACCGAAGCATGGAAGCGCGAATGCGCACTTGATGCTTGTAGTGCCCAAAAGTAAACGTTGCCGATACGCACTACATTCGCATGCAGCTGCGGTTTGCTTTGTAGCGTAGACACCGCGGCTGCCGCGGGGTGCCGCGATGAGTCCGCTCGCTGAGTACAACCGCGTCGTTGGCGTCAAATTCGAAAATAGTGGCGTCTACGTGAACGTCGAAAATTAAAATTTAACTGCGCGCCATGGTGACGTTCAACAGGCGGAGCGCCGTGGGTACGCACCGCTCTTTTGTTGCCTTTGTTGTGGAAGTCATTGAAGAATGGAAGCAAGCACCGCGAAAATATGGTTTCCAAATTGATAGCCAATAACATGTTTCTGCAGAACGCACCGAAGTAGTTATTGCGGCCAAGTATTGCTGAAATACTACGTTTTAACTTCAACTGCATTTCTCGCTTTCAATAAAAAGTGCTCCAGGGCTCGTTTGAGGTAGTCAAATGTAGTTCCTTGTTCTACATTTTACATCAAGGCTGTCAGTTCAACAAGAAGCACTTGAAACTATTATATTCCGAATTTCACGGTTTCGTTAAAGAACAACAACGTTCATATGGTTCAAATTAAGTGAGAATAGGATAACAGTAGGTGGTGATATGCTGGGAAATTTTGCAGTTGTGTTGGACATGTAATGCTTACAATTGAATTTTGCTAATCTGCCGTTTCCTGGCTGCTTAGAGACGTTCTAAATGATATCCGTTAGAAGGAAGCCCGTTGCGCTTGTTTGAAGCTTATCCCATTTCCAACAAACTGAGAGAACGGGGAGGGGGGGGGGGGGCAGGGGGGCCCGGCCCCCTCCCTCCCCACGAAATCAAGTGGCATACCCCCTTCTCCCCACCCACGCCACCACTCCTCCCACATTCTTAAAGCGCCGTCAGAATGTTGAGACTTAGCAGCTATTCATCGGTCAGCATTTTGCTGCCTTTTTCACTCCTTTTGGATGGCGGTAGTTATCGGCATCTCTTGGGATGTGAAAGCCAGTTTTCTCATAGATTCGGCGTCCGCGCGATTAACTGGAGATGCGTTCAGATGTCACCTTCTACTTAACTGTCTCGCTCTATGCGCGTGACAGTTGGATAGAAACCGTCATAGTAATAATATGACAGTTTACGCGTTTTTGTCACGAATGGTGCGCGTTATTCATATTTGTACTTGTAAATGTACCCTCCCTCATTTGCATAGAAAGTTACCTTGGGTTGCCCCCCCTAGTGCACAACATCTACAGGCTTGGAGTGACGCCTCTCACCGGCAAAAAATGACAAGAGCGAGTGGGGCTATACTAATCCAGGTACAACCTAATTAGGAAGGTCCACTAAGCTTCAACAAGACACTCCCTCTCCAGAAGAGAAATTGGCCTCCCTGGCGCAGTATTTATTCGGCCGCCACCTGCCACATGGTTCCCTCAATTACCCAATGGCCCTCAGTCCCCAGCAGCTGCGGAGCAACTGACCAAGGCGGGGGTCAGACCTGTAACGCAGCAGAGGGTGCTAAGAATTTCTGGACCCGGCCAGTGGAAACTGACCCTTGCAACGTTTAACACCCAAGCCCTCTCGAGTGAGGCTAGCTTAGCAGGACTCTCTGAGGAATTATGAGACATTGTTTAGGATATTATCGGTCTTAGTGAGATTAAAAGAACTGGTGAGGCATATACATTGCCGAATACTGGACATGTCCTCTGCAGAAACATGGACTGAGTCTGGCATAGAAATACCAGGACAGTATTCATGATTACTGTCGCAGAAACGAGACGAGACAGCTGCCATTGTCTAGCTTCGTCATTAAAGTTCGGTTGCTCCCTCGCTGTTTCCCGTATTTTTTTTCGAGAAAGGTACGCGTTGATGCCGTGCAGGGCACTTATTATCTTTAACTCGTACTCAGTGGTTTTTGCAAACTCCGAGTCCGCTGCTTCGTGTGTTATGAACTGCTCCATCTGCTCGTCTGCTTTCTTTAGCGAGTCTGCAATACCTTTGATTTGGCTGGCTATCAGCGACATCGCTTTAGGATCCTGATTTTCCTCCAGTTTCCTTTCAGAATCGTTTAATAAGTTGGTTATTTGTGTCTTCAGCGTTTTCCGCTTTTTTAACATCACTTCTCTGTTCATCTTGAATAACTGAAGAAACTGCTGGTCGCTGACAGATTCTAGCGGCGAGACGTCATCTGAGTCTTGGTCGCTCTCTGTGTCCGTGCCGCTCCTTGCTGTCGATGTGTCGCCTCGCTGCCGTTGGTTCGCCTGCGGGCCTCCTATTCGTCCGTCTTCTGTGGCTAGTCCGTCGTTCTCGTAGTCCGTGGCCAGTCGGAAGAGGAGTAGCCGCTATCCTGGTCACGGCACCATGTCGCAGAAACGAGACGAGACAGCTGCGTTTGATGTAGTTGTCCTGAGTGGCCGTGGCACATACCCACAGTGGGGGATTGGCCAAGAATCGGGTGGTTCAATTAGGTGCATAAAAATAATAACAACAATGCGAACGGGATCAAGATTCTTCATTTTCTTTATTGCTTTCTATAGCATGCGAGGAATAATGCGTTTCTAATTTGACTCTCGAAGTCAAGCGACCATTACAGATGGGACAAATATAACATCGATATTATAAGAGACGGTGTGTTCCATTTCAAGGGTTGCATGTTACTCGCGGCGATTACAAAAGAAAAAAAACCACGTCGCCCGGGGCAACAACAAAAAATATATGCAACACAAGCCGAGGTACAAAGTACGAGACAATTTCAGAGCTTATTATGTGGACAGTGGTTATTAAAGTTGGACGGAGCAAACAAAAAACCTAGCTCAGTAGGAGAGACACTTTCAGCTCCCCAGACTGTTACTGCTTTGTTGAAATAACAGGCGCAGCAACCTTAAATCTAACCCTGTTTTGCAACTGCTGGTAGAGGTACCCGAAGCTACGGCTGCTTTACTAAATCAGACGGTGCAGCTAACCGAATAATTATGCAGTCATAATTACAGACAACCTCAAGCTTGGCACAAGATCAAGTTAGATCCATAGAAGATCCTGTTAGGAGCAAGCTCCCCCTCCTTGGAAAACTAAGGGCGTGCTTTTGAGCGGGGGGGGGGGGGGGGGGGAGGGACAATCCCGCTTTAGGAGATGTTTTGCAACCCTGTTTTGCAACTGCTGGTACAGGTAACCGAAGCTAAGGCTGCTTTTACTGGATCAGATGGCGCAGCTAACCGTAAGAACGAATGAGTGGTAGACCTAGGGGAGTAGAGCGAGGGAAGCCCCTTCACGAGATTCGTTAAGAGAAGCACATGGCTTCAGCAAGGTGCGACCGAAGACGCTGGCGACCAAGGCCGCTTAGGACAGTGTAGGGATGAGTCCGTGTCACTCCCGCGGGTGGAGGGACTCAAAGGCTGGCTAAGGCCCATTATTCAGAGAGAGGTCAAGTTACACCCGCGCGGCCATCTTTGGCCAATGAGACCCTACTTAGTTCACCAAGTTGACGCCTGGCTATCCAGGGGGCACCACGAGGAGGTGGGCGTCTCTGAAGCAGCCGAAAACTGAACGTGCTGCTTCGCATATGTTTAGCAGAACTATGTGTTTCTGGAGGTCACCATGCTCAGAGAACTTGAGCCCTCCACCATTATTCTGTCCAGTGGCATCTTGAAATAAGCAACCATCTGATTAGAATTTACCATTTGTGAATGCAGTTGTTTTGCTTTCACAGGCCAGTTATATAACGCTAAATGTTCAGGAGGTTCTGAGCGTCTGGCAGGTGCTGGCATAAGATCATTTGCCGCCTGATAGAAAACCCATGCTGCTTCATAAAACAGTTCAACAACCTGTTGCGTGCACAGGACTTGAAAGGTAGACTTTGCTCTTGAGTGGACTTTGACTCACTGGGGCATTGAATGCTGAAAAGTGTATTGCCCTTGTCAAATTAATGTAGCTGGTGGTGGGTACACGCTTCAAAAGAGTATGGGTTGGTTACGCTTCATTGTAGTAGCTGCCGTGTAGCTTGTAGGAGCCGTGGCTTGGGGGCACGGTGTGAGAATAAGTTAGGTGATAGAACGGCACCAAGGCGATGCTTCGTGGGAAGATGCGAATGAATTTCTGGCTAGGAGACTCCTCGAGAGGTGGCCCACGACACTAGCGTCCGTAAAGCCCCTCCAACACACTTGCCCTCCCTGCTACGCCTGCTATTTTGATCGCGAACACGTGTTTGCCCTTCGATGTGCCGGTGTGCTTCGTGATGGCAAAGTGTTTGTACCACACTGTAATATGTGTTATGTCGTGTAAGCGACGCATGACGCACGGACGCGCGCGATGCCTCGCAAAGATCGGGTATTACAAATCATAGGCCGTGTTTGTAAAAAAAAACATTCCGCTCTTTTTCTATGGAAAACATGGTCCAGTTATTGATAGCTGCCTTCCGATGTCGTGCGAAAAGAGGGTGGGACTTGCGGAGTATGCTCTGTCAACTAGTTTCAAAGGAGCGGCGAGTCACTTGTCAAAGAATCAAGAGTCCTCGCAAGCAGTCAAGGCAGCAAGGCAGTTTCCTGTATTCGCTGGACCACCAGTGGAGGTACCGGACTTCAAGCCCAGCCCGATACGCCAACAGCTTAGCAGACGGTGAGATCAGCGACGTCGTTGGGACGCGCGACCTCGGCACTTCATCACCATTCGAAGAAATGTTCTACACAGCATCAACTCTGTGCCTTCCGACACAATCCTGGGCGGCACATCGCTTCGACACGGAAGGGTTCCGTGGCCATGTGTTCCACGATACCTCTCTGCTGCGCACAAGTGACGGTGCATGTGTGCTTTTTCACCAAGAATGTGTGCATGTGCACTTCGTATGTGCTGTTCTAGTTTTTTTTTGTTCAGCTTTTCAGCGCTGCTTTTTAAACAGAAGCGTGTGAAAAGGGACATGGCTGTGTAAGTGTGCGTATTTGGCAAGCCGATTGAATGCAGTACTGTAGACGTAAAAAATTTGGCTGTGTCAACATCCCACGTTGAGGAGGTTCTAAAATACCATTGACAACTTACGCATTTGTAGCGGAGACCTAGTATGAAGGATTTCCCTTCTGTGACCCCTGAATGTGCTTTTGTTGACTGCCATAGTAAATGGAGGCGTAAAAGATTCCCACTACTGCTCCCTGGGGGAGATGTATGTCGTGCATGCAGTTGTCTATATAATATTTTCAGAATCCATGCCGACCGGCAAGCTGCTCGAGCGAAACAGCGGCAAACGCTGAGACGCATCAGACTGTCTGTGTCACCTGCTGAAAAACAAGATTGACGCCTTGCGTCGTGCAATGGCTGTCTTGCAAAAAGTCACGGGCACGGCTACTAAAGTTCAACCATCTGATAACTAAATAACTTGAATACAGCACAGATGAATTAATGCAATAGCAAAAGGAGGATGTGAAAAGGAAACTGCAAACATCAACATGCCACCGATGCAGCTCCTTCTGCAGAATGTATATCCACAGCTCAGTGCTCAACACAGAGTAATACGACGCTATACAGCAGCTAAATGACTGGCTACTCCTATGTTGCTTGCTAAACCTCAAGAGCCCTACTACTTATTCTTGCGAAGTAATAACATATTGGCCATGCCATGCACATCCACCGTAAAGTACATAAACATGGTCGGGCTCAAATGTGGCGTTGATGGTAATTTTTTTTAAAGCTCTCAGGATTAAACTAGCCAGGAAGATGCCCTTTCAGTGTAGACCTATGCTGATTGTAGATGGGAGATACAGGTCAAGAAAAAGGTGGCTGTAAACTCAGACTATGACATAGTCTGGTCTTGTAGGCTATAGAGACCAAGGTGGGCAATGCAATGAGCTGGCACACCATGGTCAAGTTATTTACAACCTGTGGCAGTGTTTGCTTCGAAAGGAGCAACAAAGGAGACACTCCTTGCACAGCTGTTGCATTGTGCACTTGGAGCTGGAAGGACTTTTTGTTCATGGCGTAGTCGGTGATGGTGCATCTACGAATAGCGCTATGTGGAAGCAGCTCGGAGTAACTGGCGCTCTATGACATATTTTGAGCATCCCCTAGATGCCTCAAGAAAAGTGTATGTCGTCACAGACACACCTCATTTATTCAAGTGCATTACGAATAGTCTCTATGACAAGATTTTGAAAGTAAATAGATGGCTAGTGAAGTTGTGCTGCGGTGCACTTTTTTTGGCTCCCCTGGGATGGGCTTCGGCGTCGCTCCTGGTTTACCTCTGGTGCGCTCTGTGGGTCACGTTTGTGTACCAGGAGGGTCCAGGGGCGGGGATTGCTTCTCCAGGGCGGGCGAGGAGACATTCAGGCCTGACTTCCGCCGGGGTGGGTGACTGGGCTTGCCTCTGATCCTCAGAGGCTCCTGCAGCCCTAAAAAGGGGCAAATTGTCTGGGTCAGCTGGGCTGCAACTTGGCGCGTTGTACAGGCCCGGTAATGAAGACCATCCTGGGCTAGCCGTTCTTCCCCTGCTAGCACCCTGGAGAGGTCAACAAATGTCACCTTTATCGTTCCACACAGCTTCCTGAGCTCAGTGTTCAGGAGCATTGCTCTTGCCCGCTCAAGTTGGTCGTGCCATCTCTTGGAACACTCGAGAAAGGGAGCTTTGCAACGAAGCAGAGAGCGGCGGCGTCCTCTCACCTAAAATGTTTTAACTAGCTGTTCTTGGGGACAAACTTTCTGTCCCTTCGCGTTTTCCACCCGGGGCAACATTGAATGCCTTTTTGCGCCTATGACGCTATGAGATCGAGCTAAGCGCCGCAGTGGTGGTCCAACTGCACCATTTTGCTACAATTCGACTTGCCTGCCTGCTTCTGGCTGCGTCCACTCATGTCATTTGCACCAGCTGTGCAAAACTACTCCACTATGCGAATCGCTTTGTGAAAATTAAAATACAGTGAGAGATTGATTTTCTGGATGCCTGAGTTTTCGGACGTGCCAGAAAATTTGGACGCATTCGCTGCTTTGCCACGTACCTCATAGAGTCAATGTATAAGAATGCCTGAAATTGCGGATGCAAAAAACCTTCGCCGTTTGATTTTCCGTAGTTTTTGCCATGACCACATGTCTGAAGCGGCATTAATTCAAGCCACCACCATGGCTATATTGATTACCGGTTGCCGCGGGTATTTAAGAACAAAGTTACGCCCACACGCAAACAGATACTGGATACAGATAATTTATTACTATTTAACGTTGTCTACAGGTGGCCATGCATGCAATGTCATCATTCAATGAAACTGCCCAGAGCAGCAATCACAGACTCCACACGCTACCGAAACCGACCGCAGGCTGTGATGAGGTGTGTCTTCCGAACATTCGCCATTGCATCAACAAAAATTGGAGTAAGCTTAAGCTTCGCCTTCAAGAGTGGAACGCGATAGTGTTATCGCACCACGTTCGCACCGCCTACTCAAACGCGCTACGCCAGCCAAACGTCGCGATCGGCACAGATAGCCGGGCCCCGACGCACCATGAAGGCGGACGCGATCTGGGGCGAGTGGCGCGCCACGTGTCGGGGCAGCGCCGTACATTGCGAGGAGCGGGTCTTCTGTGTTTGCCGCAAGATGGCTCTGCGTGTGCGCAGAGCGCAGAAGAAATGTAGCGGAAACGTACTTTGCTACTCGTGAAACTGCGACTTCTGTAAGTTACGTGGTCATAATTTCCGATATACACCGCAGTATAACTTTCTACGGCACGTTTCTAAGGCACCACCGCATTCACTAGAGGCGATTTTGTCCCGTTTTGGAGGAACGAACTCGTGGCTGAGTGGTAGCGTCTCCGTCTCACACTCCGGAGGCCCTGGTTCGATACCCACCAGCCCATCTTGCAAGATGTTTTTATGTATGAAGTGCCTTCTGGGACTTATCGCTAACGGCCAACGCCGCCGACACCGACGCTGACGACACCGGCTTTTCTGCGACACGAGCTCCTTAACGCTGTCGCGTTAATAACTCCCTTCAGAGCCTCAAGCGTGTTGTGTGGGTGCCTATTGGACTCCCTCTTAACTACGCCCCCAAACGTAGTTGTACATTGGGTTGAGATCACGACCTACTGTATAAAGGGCGACCTGCGCGTGCGGCGCTTCACCTGCGCCGCCGATTTGCTTTTGCTTGTGTGGTTTTTTTTTAGTTTTCCAAACCGCCGCCGCGAATAGTGGCGCTAGTGCTCACCCCCACCTTGTGGCCGGCCGCACGCTTTGGCAGCAAGCATTTTCAGCGACAGCACGGAGGGATCCAAACGTACGTGCGCGAAACGGTCGATTAGCTGAGCGCTTGGTGATCTGTGTTCTTGATTACCATATTCTATTTCAGTGACACTGTGATTCTCAGCCCCGTGGGCGCGGGCTTTCGAGTTTGCGGCTTCACATACGATGGTTTACTGCTGCGTGCCGTTGTGCAAGTCAAGCGGCCGAACAGCACGAGGAATTTCCTTTCACGAGTTCCCCGTGACCGACGTTAGGAACAGATGGTTGAAAAACATCTCTCGGCAAGGCTGGTCAACAGCCTGGTGGTCAGCCGGGTAACATACTCCCTGCCGTACCATGTAACCATCAAAGCCGAAAGAGAAGCCGAAGCAATCCTTCCGAAGGCATACAAAACAGCCCTTCATCTCCCAAGAAACACATCCAATGACAAGCTGATGCAACTGGGAATCAGCAACACGTTTGAAGAACTAAAAGAATGCCAGCTCAAGGCACAAGCGCGAAGGCTCAGTAACACAACAACAGGAAGGGCGCTCCTGACAAAGTTGGGTTGGGAAATAGAAAAACCGCAAAGTAGTAGGGCAATAATACCGGACCTGCTAAGGAAGAAACTACGTGTACAACCTGTCCCCCGCAATATGGACCCCAATCTCCATACCAGCAGGCGACAGGCTAGGGCAGAATTCTACGAAAGAACGATGGGGCAGAGAGACAACACAGTCTACACAGATGCTTCCCTCTATCCAAAAGGACACAGGAAACACGCAGTAGCGGTAGTAGCTAATAATCAAAGCAAACTAATTACGAGTCTCACGGTAGCGGTATCAGACATAACCGAAGCAGAGGAAATAGCTGTTGCACTGGCAGCAGATGAAGGATACAGGATAGGAAAATCCCTCAACATCCTAACAGACTCACAAGAGGCGTGCCGAAACTATATCAGGGGTAGAATAAGCAGCACGGCACTCAAGATCCTTAGTAGAGCACCGCTCTATGAAGGACAACCTACACACAACATAATCTGGATACCAAACCACGCAGGGATTCAGGGCAATGAAGGGGCGGACAGCTTAGCTCGAGGCTTCACCATCCGAGCGGGTACCTCAGTCCCCCCGGGAGAGCCTCAGATTACTTGCGGGGACAGTTATTCAGAGCTGCTAAACCTATATAGGGGGCGAAGATTCCAATACCCCCCACCACACAAAGCGTTGACGAAGTAGGAAGCCGCAGGATGGCGTAGACTGCAGACGGGTTCCTTTCCAAATCTTTACATACTAAGCAGGATGTTCCCCACACAATATTGCGCCGTATGCCCGTGGTGCGGAGCAAGGCCAACACTATATCACATCACATGGGAATGCGAGAGAAACAAGACATTCCACAAACATACAACACCAAGTGCGGAGCAATGGGAGAGCCGGCTCACCAGCTGCGAGCTAGGGGTCCAAGGGGCCCTCATAGCACACGCAAGCGAGGTGGCCCGACTCAGTGGTGCCCTGGCCTAGGGGCCCACCCAAGGCTGAAGAGGACCTAAAGTTTTCAAGAATGAAGACTTCGTCCTCAGCTCGCTAATATCTTAAAGAACCAATAAAGTTTTCCATTCCATTCTCGGCAAGGCGAAGGTAAGTTACTATGCTGCACTTAGCTTTGAAACGTGCTTTTAATGTGCATTTCGAGCGACGGCTCGAAATTTCGGCGGCCACGCCTTCAAAGTAGTTTCAGATTTCATTGCACTGCACAGCGAAGATACCAAATATCTGGGGTCGAGTGCCTCTCGCATGTGTCGCCGCGCCTTTTTCTAGCCGCACCCTGTCTATAATGTGAAATGCTGAGTTTACTGCAGCTCCTCTGCGAATTTTTACCGTCATCGCCGTATTCCTGAAGGCAGGGCCGGAGCGTTTCGGGCGTTGCTGTGGGGGAGAGCTTTGGCGGCATCTACCGGCGCGCTTGGTCCCTACTCAATGATCACGTGGTATTTCTTCGGCCGCGCGCTCCCGTAGGCGACCACGGGATGCGCAGGTCGCCCTTTATACAGTAGGTCGTGGTTGAGATCTGGGGAGCTGGAAGGCCACATGTTTAGAGTAACGTGGTCGTGGAGGTTTTCGGCCATCCATTCTTGTGTGGTATGGGCTGTGTGGGATGGTGCAGAGTCATGCTGGAAAACATACGGCCTGTCACGTGCTACGGCAACAATCCAGGGCTTCATAACCGTGTTCAATACCTCAGTGTAAGCTACGGCATTCACTCTGGCACCTAGGGGAAAAAAAATGGGGAGGCATCACGTGTCCTTCACTGCTCACGACAACCAGGACCATCACTGATGCTGTAAATTTTGAGCGCATGATGGTTAGAGCATCCTCGGGGCCTTTGCACAGCCACCGATAATTTTTGTGGTTCAGCTTCTGGTCCTGGACGAAGTTCTTTCATCGGAGAAAAGCCACAACATTCCAGGCTCCTCTGGGTGTTTGTTTGGTCAGGAGACGCTTAGCTCTGGTCAGGCAGTTCTCCTTGGTTTTCTCAGACAAGAACTGTCATCTCCGCATAGCATAAGACTTATAGCGAAGGTCTTCATGAACAACACGCCTGACAGTGGCCTCGTCAACCTCCACCTCCTTGGCGAAGGCTCTTATCGACTTGCCAGGGTCTTCAACAATGACACCTTGGACGCGACTAGTGAATTTTGATGTCCTAAGAGGGTCAGAATGCTGACAATATTCTTTCCTTTGTGAAACAGTGTGCACATCTCCCTTGGCAGCCTCCAGTTCTTTCCGAACTTTTAACACGAATGATCGGGCAACCTTCAAGAATGTTGCAATCTCTGAATCTCAGGGTGTCCTGCAGCCAAGGACACGATAACTGCATGCCTCTTCATTTGCTAAGTTAGCTGAAGTTCTGCCATGGTTGACTGAAGCAAAAAAATGTTTACAACTATTATGTACCTAGAGGATGGGGGTCACGAAATGGGTTCTCAAATACTTGCCGCACTTTGCGTATCGCTGCCTCGAATCTGCGCTCTCACGCAGATCCGCTCGCAGCTGTAGCAATGCCTCCTTTAATAAAGGAGGCGTTGGCCGTAGCCACCATAGCGACAACGCTAGGCCTAGCTACTTGGACATTTTACACCAAGTGACATGTGGGTTGTGCCACGGGAGTAAGGGGCACGCAGGGACAGAGGGACATAGAGGTGCTTCTCAGCTCAACGAAAAAGAGCACGCCCCCCTTTATAGGCGCACACACACAAACACACACATATTATATATATATATATATATACATACACACGAAATCACAGGGGACACCATGTAGCTGGTGGCAGCCTAATGCATGGGCTAAGCCGTGGTGACCTTTACATCTTTGCCCTTTGAAGATAAGGTGGAAGATGGAGGAAGCCAAACACTTCTCAAGTTCTGCTTCACAAGTTGAAACGGTCCGGTGGGACGACACTGGCCACTAGGCGTTCATGCCACACGCTCACTGTGGTCCCCAACTGCAGGGGACTGTTGGTTCTGTCGGGTTGGCAGGCTAAGGTTACTGAGGGTGAACTGGCAGCGGGGGCTGTTGCTTCTCTGGTGGCGGTGGTTTCCTTTTGGGAGCAGGTTTGTACTAGATGATGCCGGCTACGCTGTAGGACATCACCTCGCTCTGTTTCCACCACATAGCTTCTTGGCCTGTGCCAGGCTCAGGACCATGACCTTAACCTGTTCGGGTCGCACTTAGACACGCTGACCAGTTCGGAATGGTAGGAGGTCTCGAGCTCTGTAATGTCTGTTGTAGTTATAGATCTGCGTCCGCTTGTAGAATGCATCCTTGCCGATGACGTCTTTCCTTGATGACTAGTTGGGACGTAGCTGGGAGTCTTGCTTTAGAACTTTGGTTCTTAGTGGTTGTCTCATCAAAAGCTAGGCCAGACTGAAGCCGTTTACTCCTGGTGTATCCCGTTAGCTGAGCTGTGTCAGATTAGGATCCTTCATATTGTGGAATGCGTCCTTGATTGTGTGAACCATTCTCCCTGCCTCTCAGTTTGAGCGTAGTGCGGACTGCTGGTGACATAGTCTAAGCCGTATGATGCTGCAAACGCCGCGAACCGCTGCGATGAGAACAGTGGACGGCGTCTACTTGTAGAACGCCGAGCTCCTGCTTTAATTTATCGGTGAATTCCTCTTCCTGAGCAATGTCCACTGCTTTCTTGACGGTAAAGCTCTGGCCGAGTTGGATGAAGCGGCGGCGAAGCTGATGCGACTGGAAGCCGCAAAGGATCTCGTCTTGAACCATGAGGTCGGTAGCTGTGCCAAACTGACGATTTGGTGAGCCGTTGGAACATCCTGAATGAATTTGGTAGTCGGCTCCGCAGGACTTTGTACTCTGCGTTTGAAAAGCACGTGACTGCAAAATTCGTCCTCTTCTTCATGAAAGTGTTTGTCTAAGACTTGAAGCGCACTTCGTGTACGTCAATTGCCTCGGAGTTCCCTGTCCCACCGTCTCTTCCGGCCTGCATCTCTCCTTCTATGAGAGTAATAAATGCTGGCGCCTTCTACCCCCAGCGCGTTGAGAAGCGCTTTCTTGTGGTCCGGCGTAGCGGTCTTGGCGTCGTCGTCCACGTACTCCTGCAAAACACATTGCCATCTGAGCCAAGGAATGGCCGGTACACCGGGACATGGCAAGAAGTGTGGAGGAGGAATTGCTGCGTCCGTATTGAGGTAACAGGAGCAGAAAGACACCGCAGTAGTGTCAGAAGGTCAGGCAGGTCGCTGTAGCGTCAAAAAGCAGAAAGGTGCAGAAATTCTGCTTAAAAGGGGGACAGCAGAAGTAGAAGACGCGGTGTAGAAGCAAATTGTGCGTCCTAACTCAAATGTAGGCGCAATGGATGCATGTTATCCTCGCTGCCAATGCGATGTCACGAATGGCTACGGAACGCGTTGCGCAGATGCAACGCTAGTAGCATCGGATCTGACATCCACGGTAGGAGAATGGCAGAATCAGCGATTTTTGTAAGCCTTATGGCTACAGTTGACGATGTGCAGCCCGGACGGGAAGGGAGTCCTCGTCGCCAGTCTTATGTCGGCGTGGCCGCCGTGATCGTCACGCCAAGCGCGTTGGGCCCGCCGGGACAGTGGCCTGAAGAGAGACGCAGTGACATGGGGACCGTGGCTGAGACCGAGATTGTTGAAAGCGCTGTGCTTTAAATAGGATTAGCGTCGCTATCACAACGGCCCTTGAGGGCAAGTTTCGGTATCGAAACCGAATCCCCGAAGTAACAGTTTGCATAGCTCTAATTATGGACTGGCGTGAACCTTTCTTTCCTTGGTTTAAAACAGAACGTACGCCAGGGTTGTTTTAAGCAAGACTGAACCACTTGGCTTTTTTCATGCTCCTACAGGTCAAGGTCTCCCCGGTATAGTTGTGAGCAAGTGTCACATGCTCGTACTTAGGAGTGCTTTTGGTGAAGTTGGCTGGCCTTTTATTGCATGCAACTCAGTGTCATTTCACTGAAGCCTTTTGGCCTAATATTTTAGAACTGTCTGTCAAACTGTCTGCTCAGCGTCAGTGGCAAGCTATAGCTTCTGCTGCTTTCTGCTTGGCAATCTGTTGAGCCCAAGTTGCCCTGCTTCAGCAGCAGCAAGTTTAGATTTGCACTCCTCTTTTTCACGAGTGGTAAACACCTTACACGGATGAATCGGAAGACCAGTCCAAATAGGCCTGATGCCCTCCTTAAAACAAATGAAGGCACCCTCCACAACTAGGGTGGTGATAACAAAAGATTACGGAGACACCAAAGTCACCACCATTCAGTAGAGAGGAGAAGCTGAGCTGTCATCAGTCAATAGCAGCGGATGTTGGCGAGAGTGCCTCTCCTGTCATTATTCTCTGCTTTAGCACTGGTGAAATGATCGAGAAGTAAAATAGTAAACAGGCAATCTATGAGCCGAAAGCTGGAATCCTTGCGGTACACTGCGGCTTTCTTGCTTTATAAACGTTTCTCAGAGAACTTGGAGATGGTTGTGGCACTGGCCTGTGGTCATGAAATGACCAGGGGTGGGAGCCCATGGCAGATGTTGTAAAACAGGCCCGATGGGCAGGTAAATGAGTGCCCACACAGTTCCTTGCATGGAGATGTATGGCCAGTTGGTCGTGGTTTATTATAGAAGTCATTTTTTTAGGAAGCTGTTATAGGCCTAACCATCTCTCCGCAGGCTGTAGTTTGCTTCGTTTTTCTCGCATGGTGTCAGGTCTATGTTTCTGTATTCTGAGCTAGTGAGAAACCACTGCTACTGGTTCTGTTGACCTTAGTTCACTTGTTCACTACGCTTATGAGCATAGGAATGGGGCAATATATTTCCTTTCTAGGATGGGACCTCCCAGGCTGCCATTTCATGCTCATGAGCTTTTCAGCAGTTCTTTACCTAGCCATCTTTACATAGCCATCTTACCGTTAAGAAGCAAGCTTAAAAAATTCAAACGACATTTTTTTCTTCTCGATTCAAGTAGCTCAATGTTGTTAGCTTTCATGAGCTCACAAGGAGAATCAGTATACTTGAATTTGGAATAGATAAACCTGACAGCTTTTCGCTGAATCCTTTCTAACTTCTTAATGTTAAGCTTAGTATAAGGATCCAAAACAATAGAGCAATATTCAAGCTTAGGTCGAATGAATGTGAAATAGCTAAGAAGTTTCACATTAGGAGGAGAATTACGAAGTTTGTCTTAAGTAACAAAGTATGCGGAAAGCTGAAGAGCAAATGTTATCAATGTGTAGATTTCAAGAGAGATTATTAGTGATTGTCACTTCTAGGTACTTGTAACTGGTAACCTGTTTCAAAGGAAGAGATGTCAGGTTATAAATATATTTTAGAGGAGTTTTCTTAAGCGTTACACAAAGATACAGTTTTATCGGTGTTAACAGTCATGCCAAAATCTGTGCACCACTTATATACATTAATGAGATTAGAATTCAACTCAACCGGATCATGTACACACCTCTGATTTCATGAAATAAGACATAAGCAAATAACCTAATTTGAGTTCCAGGAGTAATTACGGAGACAATGTCATATATATATAAAAGAAACAGCAAGGGTCCCAGAACACTTCCTTGAGGCACCCTCGATGTTACAGGAAGACTGCAGGAATCAAAACCGTCAATTGAAACAAACTGCGTTCGGATATGTAAGTAATCGGAAACCCAAGAGACCAAAGTGTTGGGAAGGCTAATACTTACGTGTTTATTGAGTAATTTATCATGAATAACTCTGTCAAATGCTTTACTAAAATATAAGAATATCTCGTCAATTGGTATGCATGCTGCAAATTAATGTACTACCGTGACCAATTGTGTTGCAGCAGAAACATTTCTTCTAAATCCGTGTTGAAAGCTTGAAAGTATAGAGTTTTCCTCAAGAAATTGAGTGATGCGTTTTGCTGCGTGTTCCAATAATTTCCTACAAGATGTTAATGATATTGGGCGATAATTTTCTAATAACAAACGGTCACCTTCTTTATAGACGGGTATAACTTGAGCTGTCTTCCATTCATCAGGTAGCCTCGCACTTAATAGTGAACATCGAAACAAGATCACAAGAAATTTAGCGATAGTTTCGGCATAACGACGAAGAAAAGTATTGGGCAAACCATCAGGACCGCAAGTCGATTTTGTTTTCAGATTTAACAGCATCGCGACTACACCGTGATATGAAATAAAATCAACCTGGGGTGCTGAATATGCCCCGTGACACAGATTCACGGTTGTATTTACCTTTGAAAACACTCCAGTAAAATAAGTATTAAAATACTCAGCGACGACTTGTGGATCTGCAATAGAGATGCCATCAACCGAAACCTGCGTCACGTGCCTGTCAGCATCGCTCAAGTAATCCCAAAATTTTCTCGGTTCATTATACATAAAGCTGGGCAAAGGTGTGAAAAAGAAGTCCTTAGACTGGTGAATTGCAAGCGTGAGATCGTTTTTGATACCATTAATGATAATAGGATTGGGAGTAGACCTTTTAGCCCGTTTTAGTTTCCGTTTCAGATGAATAATTTTTCGCGTTACCTGTTTGTTTATGCACTTTCTTTCGCTTGTTTGGTACGAACGTATTCCAACAATAATTGCACATATGAGCAAACTTTTTCCATAGCAAACATACATTATGATGCTCTTCAGCAAAATCACTCAGGCAATTTTCCATATGTGGAACCACAAAAGCATCATTAGCTCTGTCGTAATCTCTAAAATAGCGTGTGGTACTAGTTTTATGAGAAGCAAATTTCACTAGGGGAATTGGCATATATACAAAACAGTGGTCTGATAAACCTTCTTCAACTATGACAGTGTGTTCAGTAAAATCCCAGTTTATAAAGGCCAAGTCTAATATCGAGCAAGGTGAACCCTGGATGCGAGTGGGCTGTTTGACAATTTGAACCAGGTCATGGGTGAGCATGATATCAAAGAAAATATTAATATTTTTGTTGAATTTGCTAGTTCCTTGCAGTCGCTCCCAGTCGACGCTGGGCAAGTTAAAATCACCCAGCAAAAAAACTTTCTTATTGCGACAGAAGTACATACACTCTCGCAATTTAATTAGGTAATCAGGAGTACAATCAGGTGGCCTGTAGCGTGCTATCAGGATGAAGCTGTGACCCCAGCAAGATATTTTTAAGCATAAACACTAAAGATCGCAGGAGCAGTCGAGTACCACTGCCTCGATTGAAGATTTAACAAGGATTGCTACGCCCACGCCCCTCGTTTCTCTCTCTGCGAAAAGCTTTATAAGAAGAACGAAAGGCTAAGTCGTCTGCTATGTCACTGTGCAACCAAGTTTCAGTAAGGACTGAAATGTGTGGGTCATGTTCAATTAACTTTAATTCCAGGCTATCTTTCTTGTTAATAATGCTCTGGGCATTAATATTTAAAAGTCTCAGGTACTTTTTCTTTGGCTTAGCACGAGTAACATGACTAACGGTTCCATTGTAGAAGTGTGATGAAGTGCCGCTTTTGATACTATTGCTCAAGTTTTGTGCTGTATTTGCATGCAACTGCGCGTCTAAGGGCGATTTGGTTTGTTGTTTTCGTTCTTTTGCAGACGTACTTAATCTTTTCATTCTCATCCCACACATAGGCCACGTTATTGATATACAGTTTATCAAAAGCCAAAGAAACCTTATCATGCTTTTCACGGTTTGTTTTTGCACTTGCCCATAACTTTCTTCTGACCTCACGTACTTTAAGCGAGAAATCTTCGCCAATAGAATATTCAGTATGTTTTAGTTTATAACCCTTCTTTAGAATTTTTACTTTATTACGCGAGTTCGTTAACTTGAATATCACTGGCCCTAGCTTTCTAGTGTTTGGTCGGCCCAACCTGCGAATGCGCTCTATATTAATGTCATTAATTTCAAGAATTTTCTTAAAAATACCTTCATTGATGGCCTTTTCAAGTGATTCGATATCTTCTTTCTCAGATTCCGGAAGACCACAAATCATTAAATTGGATCGTCTGCTATGGTTCTCTAAATTGTCATTTCGCGCCTCAAGTGACTGAATTGTGTTACTCATGTGTTCAATTTGATTCTGGCACGAAGAAATTTTCTCTTCCAAGACAGCCTGAGCGTCCAATTTAACACCAATAGCGGATAATCTTATGCCTTTGATATCTTTGAGGTCGGACGCCATCAATTTCAGTTGATTCGCAATTTGTGGTAGGTCAGGACCAGGATTTGACTCAGTATCCCCTCCAAGTAACAGCAAGTCGGAGTGAATAAAGTACCACATGCAATACAAGACTCATCAATGCGCACGGCAGCATCAGCAAACATGGGCTACTAGATCGAAAACATTTATCATGACGCCTTCTCACCTGCGTAAAGAAGAGAAGCAGATTGTGAAGCAGCCGCATGTTCTGGAAGCCGCCGTGCCCAGTGGCAAGGAAATTTGCTGGAAGTCCTTGACGCACCCTGCAGGTTCCACAGGATGCACATAGTGCTTGCTGACGTGATGAGATGCAGGTAATCCGTTGGCATCCATATCGGATTTTGTTGCACGTGTCGTGGTGAAGCGTCGCGGTCATGCGCAAAGGCGGTGGTCGCAATGACATCCTGGCATTTGTCATACGGTTGCATCAGAAGGCCAAGAAACTGCGTAAAGAAGAGAAGCAGATTGTGAAGCAGCCGCATGTTCTGGAAGCCGCCGTGCCCAGTGGCAAAGAAATTTGCTGGAAGTCC
Source organism: Dermacentor andersoni (assembly GCF_023375885.2). Lineage (NCBI taxonomy): Eukaryota > Metazoa > Arthropoda > Arachnida > Ixodida > Ixodidae > Dermacentor > Dermacentor andersoni. The sequence continues at coordinate 53,900,975 of NC_092816.1, forward strand.
TTTTATAGCGTCTCGGCACAGTGACACCCCCTGCAGGTGCCACAGGAAGCGCTCAGTGCTTGCTGACGTGATGTGATCATGCAGGTAATCCGTTGGCGTCCATATCGGATTTTGATGCACGTGTCGTAGTGGGGCGTCGCGGTCACGCGCAGAGGCGGTGATCGCAGTGGCATCCCGGTAGCTGTCATACGGTTGCATCAGAAGGCCAAGAAACTGCGTAAAGAAGAGAAGCGGATTGTGAAGCAGCTGCATGTTCTGGAACATCTCAATGGATATAGTACTGGCCGGTGTCGCCATCACTTGTCGACAAAAAATGCAATGACTCATAGTCCCGTAAGGTTCATGGCTAGTCTGCGTGAGTTAGCTGCGATGATTCTACCTGTGTCGTCTTTGTCGGTGGTTTCATTGTAGATGTGTCGGTACCGAAGAGGTAGCAGTTTAGGCAATGACTCGGCCCCGTAAGGTTCATGGCTACTCACTTTGCAAGAATTAGCTGCAATGACACTACCCCTGTTATCGTTGTCAGTGATTTCAATATGGATGTGTCGGTACCGAAAAGGGAGCGGTTTAAGTATTCCGTGTTGCAGACAGATCCCTTGCGATGCCACACCGATCCAGCCCAACCGACCACCCAGCGGCGTACGCGCAGCGATTTGACTTTATCAAAGAATGTGATTGCAGTTGCGAGTGAAATAATTACCACCGATCAAGACAATAAATGAGTCTGCGTACTTTTCGCCACGACGACCACTCATCAAGACAATAAATGAGCTCGTATTTTTGTTCAAAATTATGTGTCACCTCTGTGTCGCGTGGCAAAAAGCTTCGCTGGTCACCCACCTTCACAGAGTGAATGGCTCATTATTTTTTTTTCTTTTTTGTGTGGGTACATGTGTAAGGCCCGAAACTAAGTGAGGCAGGATCCTGCCTACCAAACAAGCAAGAAGAGCCTGGTAAGACAAGCAAAATTGCTTATGTAAACGTTTAATATACCACAGAAACCACGGCTGTGCATCTGTAATTGGAACCAATCTTAAGCGCAGTGCCACAAAGACACCACTTTGTATAACTTCCATTATGTTTCTGGTTACTTAAAAAATAACTTATTAAGCTACTTTATGATTTAATATATTGAAAAGCCCACTGTTCGCTGCAATATGCAGTACTACCCTCAGCATAAGCGTTTATAGCGACGCATTTATCGTATGCGACGTTTATTCTCGTGCAGTGTTCCTGTTTATGCGCTGCATAGGTCTCAACTGAAATGTCATCCAATGATTGAACACAATTCATCGCAAATTTATTTCTACATAAATTTGCTGATTTTGGCAGTAGCTAAGAGCGGTCGCAATGATCTTCGTTGCGAGCGCATGGCTCAGGCCCCGGTAGACGATGTCTACCTCCGTACCTAATGGGAAATTCCTGTCACCTTCACCGTGATCATCACTTCGGTGGATCGTCAACTTGAGCGCCAGGTTCGGTAAAGCTGCAAATCACAAGAACTTTTTAAATACAGGAGCTTCTATTCACAAGTGTTGCCAACAACTTTTCCTAGCAGGAAATGGGGAGCAGAGCACGAGTTAGCACTTTTTCCTGTCAGTGTAAAGGAGACTCAGTTAATGGGACCCTGAACGACCTTTCGGGCTTGGCAAAAAAAAAAAAAAAAAAAAAAAAGTCTGCAGTAGCACAAACTGCCGTAAACAGCTCAGCTAAATTATGCAGGCGTGCACGCTGCATGGAGCTAGCGGAGCGCGAAGTCACCTTTTTTTCGAACTCTCTCTATATTCAACAGAAGCCTGTTCCCGCTACGTCCCCTGTTTAATATTGCTTATACAAGAGCGAATTAGGAACTGCGCATGTTTGCCCAATGTCCTGGAAAAACTCATTGTGTGACAAAGTCGAAATTTTGAGAGAATGAGGAGCATTTTATGTGAGATGCCTATGCAATGTCTAAAAAAATTCCTTATATTTACAGCGGTCGCAAAAAAAAAAAAAAAGCTGGTCTTCGACAGCGTCAACGGCCGTCATCAGCTATGTTCCTAATGTCGCTAGTGAACTGTATGGCAATGGAGATCAGAACGCTTATCAGAACGCCGTTTACTCCTGGTGTATCCCGTTAGCTGAGCTGGGTCAGATTAGGATCCTTTGTTTTGTGGAATGCGTCCTTGATTGTGTGAACCATTCTCCCTGCCTCTCAGTTTGAGCGTAGTGCGGACTGCTGGTGACATAGTCGACGCCGTATGATGCTGCAAACGCCGCGAACCGCTGCGATGAGAACAGTGGACGGTGTCTACTTGTAGAACGCCGAGCTGCTGCTTTAATTTATCGGTGAATTCCTCTTCCTGAACAATGTCCACTGCTTTCTTGACGGTAAAGCTCTGGCCGAGTTGGATGAAGCGGTGGCGAAGCTGATGCGACTGCAAGCAGCAAAGGATCTCGTCTTGAACCATGAGGTCGGTAGCTGTGTCAAACTGACGATTTGGCGAGCCGTTGTAACATCCTGAATGAATTTGGTTGTCGGCTCCGCAGGACTTTGTATTCTGCGTTTTAATAGCACTCGACTGCAAAATTCGTCCTCTTCTTCATGAAAGTGTTTGTCTAAGACTTGAAGCGTGCTTTGTGTACGTCAATTGTCTCGGAGTTCCTTGTCCCACCGTCACTTCCGGCCTGCGTCTGTTTCCATGAGAGTAATAAATGCTGGCGCCTTCTACCTCCAGCGCGTTGAGAAGCGCTTTCTTGTGGTCCGGCGTAGCGGTCTTGGCGTCGTCGTCGACGTACTCCTGCAAAACACGTTGCCATCTGAGCCAAGGAATGGCCGGTACACCGGGACATGGCAAGAAGTGTGGAGGAGGAATTGCTGCGTCCGTATTGAGGTAACAGGAGCAGAAAGACACCGCAGTAGTGTCAGAAGGTCAGGCAGGTCGCTGTAGCGTCAAAAAGCAGAAAGGTGCAGAAATTCTGCTTAAAAGGGGGGCAGCAGAAATAGAAGACGCGGTGTAGAAGCAAATTGTGCGTCCTAACTCAAATGTAGGCGTAATGAACGCATATTATCCTCGCCGCCAATGCTATGTCACGAATGGCTACGGAACGCGTTGCGCAGATGCAACGCTAGTAGCATCGTATGCGGCATCCGCGGCAGCAGAATGGCAGAATCAGCGATTGTTGTGAGCCTTATGCCAGCAGTTGACGATGTGCAGCCCGGACGGGAAGGGAGTCCTCGACGCCAGTCTTATGTCGGCGTGGTCGCCATGATCGTCACGCCAAGCGCGTTGGGCACGCCGGGACAGTGGCCTGAAGAGAGACGCAGTGACATGGGGACCGAGGCTGAGAGCGAGATTGTTGAAAGCGTTGTGCTTTAAATAGGATTAGCGTCGCTATCACAACGGCCCCTGGGGGCAAGTTTCGGTATCGAAACCGAATCCCCGAAGTAACAGTTTGCATAGCTCTATTTATGGACTGGCGTGAACCTTTCTTTCCTTGGTTTAAAACAGAACGTACGTCAGGGTTGTTTCAAGCAAGACTGAACCTCTTGGCTTTTTTCATGCTCCTACAGGTCAAGGTCTCCCGTGAGCAAGTGTCACATGCTCGTACTTAGGAGTGCTTTTGGTGAAGTTGACTGGCCTTATTGCATACAACTCAGTGTCATTTCACTGAAGCCTTTTGGCCTCATTTTGAGAACTTTCTGTCAAACTGTCTGCTCAGCGTCAGTGGCAAGCTATGGCTCCTGCTGCTTTCTGCTTGGCAATCTGTTGAGCCCAAGTTGCCCTGCTTCAGCAGCAGCAAGTTTAGACTTGCACTCCTCTTTTTCACGAGTGGTATGCACCTTACACGGATGAATCGGAAGACCAGTCCTAATAGGCCTGATGCCCTCCTTAAAACAAATGAAGGCTCCTTCCACAACTAGGATGGTGATAACAAAAGATTACGGAGACACCAAAGCCACCACCAATTCAGTAGAGAGGAGAAGCTGAGCAGTCATCAGTCAATCGCAGCGGATGTTGGTGAGAGTGCCTCTCTTGTCATTATTCTCTGCTTTAGCACTGGTGAAATGATCGAGAAGTAAAATAGTAAACAGGCAATCTATGAGCCGAAAGCTGAAATCCTTGCGGTGCACTGCGGCTTTATTGCTTTATAAACTTTTCTCAGAGAACTTGGAGATGGTTGTGGCACTGGCCTGTGGTCATGAAATGACCAGGGGTGGGAGCCCATGGCAGATGTTGTAAAACAGGCCCGATGGACAGGTAAATGAGTGCCCACACAGTTCCTTGCATGGAGATGTATGGCCAGTTGGTCGTGGTTTATTATAGAAGTCCATTTTTTTAGGAAGCTGTTATAGGCCTAACCATCTCTCCGCAGGCTGTAGTTTGCTTCGTTTTTCTCGCATGGTGTCAGGTCTATGTTTCTGTATTCTGAGCTAGTGAGAAACCACTGCTACTGGTTCTGTTGACCTTAGTTCACTTGTTCACTACGCTTATGAGCATAGGAATGGGGCAATATATTTCCTTTCTAGGATGGGACCTCCCAGGCTGCCATTTCATGCTCATGAGCTTTTCAAGCAGTTCTTTACCTCATTTTGCAAGGAACATTGGACATAAGCTGTCAGTCAGTGCATGCACATTTACGACTATGGAAGAAAGCAAAAGTATACATGCAAAAGTTCAGGAATTCATTGACTACATGCTCCATGAAAACGTGTAAAGCTTGTACGCACAAGTAATCAGAGGTGTAATTTCAAGGCAGCAGAAATGGAAAAACATGTTTTCATCTGCATATAGTCAGAGGAAGGCTGTTACTGTAAGCATTTATTTCCACTGTACTTCACTCTTTAGTCATTGCCTATAGCAATTCACTACTACTTCGTCGTTGTCTGTTCGTTTCACTATTTACTCATAGTTGTCTGTCGCACGTTCCTCAGAGAGTCTCTTGTCAGAGATATCCTTCCCAGAGGAGCTCGTCTTCAGTTACATGAATTGCGTTCAATATCGAACATTTCTTGAACGCACGACGGACAAGCTCCTTGGGAATGCAGGCGCAAGCATAAGCAATTCATGAGCAGAGCATCGCTGGTGAGGCCTGTTTCAGTGATCCGGCAGCAGTCACTTAAGGCTCTCTCGACCTCATCTACTCCACATAGCAGTTCTTTAGCACACATCAAGTGGTTGCAACTGAGATGTCATCCCTCCCGGGATGACTATGAGCTCGGGGCTCGGGCAGCAGTTTCTTCACGAAGTCAGCCAGGCGACAGCGAAAAGAAGCCAGTACAAGTACTGATGCGAGTCCCAGCAGTTGAAGGCCGCCGGCAGGACACATACTTTATCCAATCAAGCACTAGTGCTTCGTCCGTCCGCCCTGCACTAACTGACACCACCAAGGGGGCGCGCGATGTACAATAAAAAGCGGAGCGCATGACCTGTTCGGTCAGTGTGCCTCTGCCCCTCACAGCAGCTACTGTGTCTTCATTGCCGTGCGCTATGGCCGCGGGTCCGGTCACTACAACTGGCGACGAAGGAAAACGCTTGAAGTAAACCACACCAGTGACACTGGCACAAGAACAAGCATGCCGGCCATCGGAAAGGTAGACGAGTTCAACGCGGACACTGCAGTCTTGACCAAGTACCGAGAGCGAGTGGAACTACTACTGACGATGAACGACGTGTCAGACGGTAAGAAGACTGCCATATTTCTAACGTGTTGTGTAGCCGCGACGTATTCCTTGCTGCGAAGCCTACTGGCCCCCGAAAAACCTGCCGCGTCGAGCTTGGCGCCAGTTTTTGAAGCCCTCAACAACCACTTAGCGCCAAAGATGTCGGAAGCGGTAGCAAGTTTCAAGTTCTTCTCACAACATAATTGGGACGGAGAGGCGGTGAGCGAGTACTTCGCGTCGTTAAAGCTACTGGCCGACGACTGCAAACTTGGGTCATTCCGAGACCGCATGCTGCGAGACGAAATCCTCAGTGGCACCGACGACGTGCCAATGCAAATGCGGTTGCTTCAAGCAGCCGATTTAAACCTGGAAACCGCAATGAGTTCGGTATGGGCCGTCGAGGGTGCTTGCAAAGATTCCCGTACTCTAAGCGCTCACCCAATGCCACAGTCGGAGCGAGCCCAATTGCCAGTCGAAAGTGCCATGGTGGCACTTTCGGTGGCACATTGTATTGAGGTTAGCAGTGACTTTTTCAGTGAGATAGTTTCTAGCGCGAAAGAAATTGTTAACGAAAAAAAAATGTCGCTGTGTTGCCCGAAAATAGAAGCGTAGATTGCCATAGCAAATTAGTAGATAGCTGATGAAGAAAATATGTTAGTTTTGTCGCGCGTATAAACGTGGAAACATTCGCTCACTAACTAAATTAACAAGCACGGTTTCACGCGCGCACAGGTAAAAGTGAGCACATCTCGCTCAATGACCGCGGAAACTTACGATCAAAACGCTGCAATGAGGAAGCGTGGCGAGCGAATTTACCTTCGCGCTGTCTCTCGCTGCAATGCGAACGACAAGTCGAAAGGACGTCGCATAGGATGCTACCGGCACTCCGTGTACTCCATCCACTTCGCAGATCGCTTGCAATATATGGCGCCCGTGCGACCGTACCGTAAGTAGAAGCCACCGAAGTAGGAAACCCCCCCCCTTTCCCTCACCTCCTACCGTGCCTCGCACGCGACAGAAGACGGCGCGCTTCCGCCCCGCCTTCCTCCGTCGCACATGAGATTGAGCCGCGATAGTCGGCTGACCCTCGCGAACTTTTACTCGCACATACAACGTACAGCGCGCATCGAAGATGTTATCGTGTTTGGAATTTATACAGAACATCAAGACGACGGCGACGGCATAAATGCGCTTGGGAATTTATATAATTGCAATCGCAATAAAAAGGGACAAGCCCGGGTTAATAGTTCTTTTCGATAGCAATTTTTTCATCGACATTCCGGCTGCCGACTTTGCATTCAGCAGAAATTTGAATAAGCATGCTCGAAACAAGCATCCCTCTACTGTTATTTCACCATGAGAAAATTTCCAAGAATGTCTTGAAAGACCCACCAGGGGAACCTTCGCGCAAAAATATTTTGGTGCGAATGTATTGTATGCCCCTTTACACGAAAATCTGTCGGCATCGCGTGACTGAAAGATGATACTAAAATTGGCTCACGACACGAAGAATAAAAAGCCGTCAAGAATGCTCTGATTAACAGAAACTTTCTCCGGGGGGGGGGGGGGGGGGGGGGGGTGTTCCTGTAATAAAAGCATATTAATCGATTCGATAAGGAAATGTGGTCAATTTAGGTCTGGGCGGGAACTGAGCCTTGGCCTCCGGGATGCGAGACGAGCATCCTTCGCCGACGCCACGGCGGCTCCACGGTTCTCGCCGACTCCAGGTGCGCTATAGTTCGTGCTCTCCTGAGCGCGTTCATGCGTGGGAAGTGCGCGTTCATGACATTCCGAGATCGACATACGGTAAATGCTTTTTCATTCCCATGCGTAAGCAATCTTTAGTTTCTCTGCCCGATAATCTTTTTTTCTTCGACGCAGCATTTGTAAAAACGTAGAACGAATTCAATTTCCCGAACTTTACGAAAACTTTGGTATAGTTGGCAGATACGCTAATAGCTTCTCAGAACAAAAGAAATGTGAATCTGTATAAACTGAGAACATTCACTTACGCCGCGGGGAGATGAAATGTGGTGCAGGGCAACTACCCTCTCCATCGTTGGAGAGGAAGCCCTCGAGGAAGTCCTTGGAAGCCCTCGTAGAACCACTTCATGTTCAAATGTGGTCATCTGGAAAAAATTTACATAATGTAAAGGCGTGTATTTCTCAGCGACATTTGGAAGCGACATTCACGGCTTGTCGCCCGATACGAGCCCGAGTAAAAGCACTGAAGAACATGGCCCGCTATAGCGTCTCGTTTTTCGCAACATTTACCCCCCGGAACGCAAAGGGAGCCGTCCTGCGATCTAAAAGCTCCTCGCTATACCTGTATTTGTCACCGACATTTGGAACCGACCTTCACTGCTTGAAACCCGATACCAGCGTTCGTAGGACACCAAACCGCTCTAAGACGCGACAGCTCCGAGGGGTACTTACATTTCAGCTCTCTTGAACCACAAACGCCCGATAAGCCGTCGCTATTCCATCTGGCCTACAGGCCGCGTCTCAGCAACGAAGAAAACTCTCACCTGACATCGCGCATGCGCAGAAGAACCAATCAAGTCCCCCAATCACAGTCGCATCATACTCTCGCGCCGCGTTCGATGCAACGCCGCAGCGCGTTCGATGCAACGCCGCAGCGCGTTCGATGGAACGCTGCCAAGCGTTAGATGAAACACGGCCGCGCGTTCTTGATTTCAACTAAGATGTCATTAACTCGTGTTTGTTCCCTCACCCAATCTGCTCTTTTCTTATCCCTTACCGTTATACCTATCATTCTTTTTTCCATAGCTCGTGGCGTCGTCCTCAATTTAGGTAAAACCCTTTTCGTAAGCCTCCAGGTTTCTGCCCCGTATGTGAGTACTGATAAGACACCGCTGTTATACACTTTTCTCTTGAGGGATAATGGCAACCTGCTGTTCATGATGTGAGAATGCTTGCCAAACCCACCCCAGCCCATTCTTATTCTTCTGATTATTTCAGTCTCATGATCCGGGTCCGCAGTCACTACCTGTCCTAAGTAGATGTATTCCTTTACCACTTCCAGTGCCTCGCTACCTATCGTAAACTGCTGTTCTCTTCCGAGACTGTTAAACATTTATTAGTTTCTTGCAGATTAATTTTAGATCCACCCTTCTGCTTTGCCTCTCCAGGTCAGTGAGCATGCATTGCAATTGATCCCCGGAGTTGCTAAGCAAGGCAATATCATCAGCGAATCGCAAGTTACTAAGGTATTCTCCATTAATTCTTATCCCCAATTCTTCCCAATCCAGGTTTTTGAACACCTCCTGTAAACACGCTGTGAATAGCATTGGAGAGATCGTATCTCCCTGCCTGACGCGTTTCTTTATTGGGATTTTGTTGCTTTCTTTATGGAGGACTACGGTGACTGTGGAGCCGCTGTAGATATCTTTCAGTGTTGTACATACGGCTCGTCTACACCCTGATTCCGTAATGCCTCCATGACTGCTGAGGTTTCGGCTGAATCAAATGCTTTCTCGTAATCAATGAAAGCTATATATAAGGGTTGGTTATATGCCGCACATTTTTCTATCACCTGAATGATACTGTGAATATGGCTTATCGTTGGAGTAGCCTTTACGGAATCCTGCCTGGTCCTTTGGTTGACGGAAGTCATGTGTTCCTGATTCTATTAGCAATTGTAAGCTGATTGGTGATATAATTTGTCAAGTCTTTGACGTTTCCTTTCTTATGGATTAGGATTATGTTAGCGTTCTTTCAAGATTCCGGTACGCTCGAGGTCTTGAGGCATTCTGTATACAGGGTGGCCAGTTTTTCTAGAACAATGTGCCCAACATCCTTAAACAAATCTGCTGTTACCTGATCCTCCCCGGCTGCGTTCCCCCTTTGCATAGCTCCCAAGGCTTTCTTTACTTCTTCCGGCGTGACTTGTGGGATTTCAAATTCCTCTAGACTATTCTCCCTCACATTATCGTCGTGGGCGCCACTGGTACTGTATAAATCTCTATAGAACTCCTCAGCCACTTGAACTATCTCATCCATATTAGTAAAGATATTGCCGGCTTTGTCTCTTAACGCATACATCTGATTATTGCCAATTCCTAGTTCCTTCTTCACTGCTTTTAGGCTTCCTCCGTCCCTGAGAGCATGTTCAATTCTATCCATATTATAGTTCCTTATGTCAGCTGTCTGACGCTTGTTGATTAACTTAAAACGTTCTGCCAGTTCTATTCTAGCTGCAGGGTTAGAGGCTTTCATACATTGGCGTTTCTTGATCAGATCTTTTGTCTCCTGTGATAGATTACTGGCATCCTGTCTAAGGGAGTTACCACCGACTTCTATTGCACATTCCTTAATGATGCCCATGAGATTGTCGTTCATATCTTCATCACTAACGTCCTCTTACCGAGTTAAGGCCGAATACCTGTTGTGTAGCTTGATCCGGTATTCCTCTATTTTCCCTCTTACCGATAACTCATTGATCGGCTTCTTATGTACCAGTTTTTTCTCCTCAAGCCTAGGCTAATACGAGTTCTTACCATCCTATGGTCACTGCAGCGCACCTTGCCGAGCACGTCCACATCTTGTATGATGCCTGGGTTAGCGCAGAGTATAAAAGTCTATTTCATTTCTGGTCTCGCCATTCGGGCTCCTCCACGTCCACTTTCGGCTATCGCGCTTGCGGAAGAAGGTATTCATTATTCGCATATTATTCTGTTCTGCAGACTCTACTAATAGCTCTCCCCTGCTTTTCCTAGAGCCTATGCCATATTCCCCCACTGACTTGTCTCCAGCCTGCTTCTTGCCTACCCTGGCATTGAAGTCGCCCATCAGTATAGTGTATTTTGTTTTGACTTTACCCATCGCCGATTCCACGTCTTCGTAGAAGCTTCCGACTTCCTTGTCATCATGACGGGATGTAGGGGCGTAGACCTGTATGACCTTCAATTTGTACCGCTTATTAAGTTTCACAACAAGACCTGCCACCCTCTCGTTAATGCTATAGAGTTCCTGTATGTTACCAGCTATATCCTTATTAATCAGGAATTCTCGTCTCTCCGCTAAGGCCCGGTAGCACAGGACGTGCCAGCTTTTCAGCACTGTATATGCTTCGTTCGTCTTCCTAACTTCACTGAGGCCTATTATATCCCATTTGCTGCCCTGTAATTCCTCCAATAGCACTGCTAGACTCGCCTCACTCGATAACGTTCTAGCATTAAACGTTGCCAGATTTAGATTCCAATGACGGCCTGTCCGGAGCCAGGGATTCTTAGCACCTTCTGCTGCGTCGCAGGTCTGACCGCCGCCGTGGTCAGTTGCTTCGCAGCTGCTGGGGACTGAGGGCCGGGGTTCGATTGTTGTGTTCATATAGGAGGTTGTGGCCAAGTACTGCACCAAGGTGGCCAATACTGCTCTGGTGAGGGAGTGCGTTACCGGTTCTGGTCACCGGGATCAGGCCACACTCCAGGCCTGTTTATGCAATTTTATCAACACGCGGATTTTTTTTATCCTGTGTTTTTTTAATTGCGTGGCACCGGGATTCGAACCACGGTCCTCTTGCACGCGAGGCGGATGTTCTGCCTCTACGCCACCGCTGCATATATATATATATATATATATATATATATATATATATATATATATATATATATATATATATATATATCCATATATGCATATCCATATATATCCATATATCGAGAATCTATATATTGTATGGATAATCCGGAACACTTCATAGGTATGTGATGGTGTACTGGCCGACTCCTTCGACAATTTCATTCAATACATTTCTTCCTAATACAACCCACATTCATCGCAGGGGCACATCCGCTTGCATTTTATGACCTGTCTGTTTTTCAGTCACGGCACTAGCTCCCATGTTTAGGAAGCTTCGAGGCTATCCAGTTGACTCTGTGAAGCATTTTTTCATTCCTTCTTGTCTGGTGCAGATAAACTTCTTGTAAAGTTTCTGTATCTTACTATTTGTTTTGCCTGGCCATGCAGCAGCTGTGCCATTCACATCGACGGGGTCCCTTGTGTTATAATCACATTAGAGCGTTTGTTAAGTATGATACAGGCAGCCAACATGGCTGCGTCCTAATGTGTCTCCCGCGCTCAGCACCCAGCTGCCATCGATGGTGTTCCCCCTGGAAGCGCGTCTGGTCTTCAGTGGTGGTGCAAGTTTCCCACACAACACTCCTACCGTTCCAAGTTCGAGCTACGGTTAATACTGTTGCAGGGGTTGACGTGCCCTGACCGACCGGCAAAAAAAAAAAAAAAAAAAAGAAAAAAAAAAAAAAAAACTGTCTGGGGAACGGCTGGAGCGTCAGCAGGACTGGCACTTGCCTAACCACTCGGTTCTGCTGGCCAGGGTGGCACGCTTGTTTGCGCGTCGCGTCTCAGAGCTGCGGAACTCACTGGCATCATCGCTTTTTCACCCAACAAGGGCTGCGCGGGCGCTTGTGTGTGCTGCTCGTTGCCGCCGTCCCCATCTGATGCGGACCACTCCTATGTGTCTCCGAAGCGGCACCGCAGATTGTCTGCATGTCAGTTCCACACTGTGCTATCTGCCAGCTGCACCTCAGTTGATAAACTGGTGGCTACTCCGACGACTGCAGGCGCCTGAAGTTCTTTGCCCAGACAGTGTTACCAGCCTGGAAAACTGGTTCTCTTCTGGCTGCAGAATCGCTGTGCACCTTCTGCTGTATTTGTCAGAATCGCACCTTGATATACAAGTTTGGCTTCAGCAAATCTAACGCTGTCTTCAGGCGTCGACCCATAAATAGTTCAGTCAGGGAGCAACCAGCGACGGCATGAGACTTGCTTCTGTATGATAACAAGATTCTAGCAAATCGATACTCAAAATCTCCAGGTTGCTATGTTTTCTTGAGCTTATCCTTTGCAGTTTGTACAACCCTCTCAGTGGCCCCAGTGGATGCAGGATGGTACGGTACAATAAAGATAGGATGCATTCCATTACGAGCCAAGAATGACTTGTAGGCAGCACTTGGGAAGGCAGTTGTCACTCGCTCCTACTTCTGGTAATTCATGGCTAGCAAATAGGGTGCGGAGGCATGCAATTGTGACCTCTGCTGATGGTGACGCCTCTTTTACCACTTCCACCCAGTTAGAGTATGCATCCACTCTTACTAAAAAGTACACACGTTGAAAGAGCCCACCGAAATCGACATGTAGAAGAGACCGCGCTCTCTCTGGAAACAGTTATTGCAGCTGCTGTAGTGCCCTGGGAGCTTTTGGATGCACGTGGCAGACCGTGCACCTGCGCACCTTCATTGCAATGTTCTCATCAATACCCGGCCACTACACATCACTAAAGGCCACCAGCTTCATCTTTTCAACTCTAGGATGGCTTTCGTGCAAAAGGTCCAACAAGGCCACCTTTAGAAATACTGACACAACCAACTGGCTCCCGTGTAGCACACAGGCCTCCATCGATGAGAATTCCTCCATTCAGTTTGCAAAAGGCCGCCATTCTTGCCTTGGTGGCAAGTGTTCTCCAGACCACAACGACACATGCAAGGGAGCTAACACTGGGTCCTGATAAGTTACCGACTCCTCCATAGCTGCTGTGAGGACACCTGGGTGTACACCTTACAACATGAACACGTCCTGAATCCTGGAATCCTCTGGCGGTGCCCTAGCAAGTGGCAAACGACTCAAAGCGTCTGCATTTCCCAAGCTCGCTCCTAATCTGTAGCATAATCTGTAGGTTTAGCCGTTCAGTGACAGTGCCCACCGCAGCACTTTAGTGAACCTTGAAGGGGTATGCGGCTCTCATGGCTGAACAGTCCCAGTAATGGCTTGTGGTGGGTGAAAACTTCAAATGGCCTTCTCCACACAAACTGGTGAAACTTTAGCGCACCGAACACCGCTGCCAGCGCCTTCTTACCCAATAGGCTGTAGTTATTTTTAGCTTTCTGTTAGTCACCGTATGCAAACGTCACAGGCTTACCTCTGGACTACGGCCGATGTGCCGGCACCATTCCAGTGCCATAAGGCAATGCGCCACAACACCGTAATAAAAATAAGAGAAATCTGTTACCTCTATTGTAACCGAGAGTTTCAACTGCTTGAAGCTGTAGCGTCTGACCGACATGCGCATGATTCTCATCTACATAGGTCATGGACACCCGTAAAAGGAGGATTTCTTTTAGCATTCTGTTATCTTACGAGATGTCGTAAGTAAATTGCCATCTTGGAGATATCTAACATATGTGAGCATATTAGGGAATATAACGGAATAGCAAAAAATTAGGGTTATTTGATTTCTGAACCAATTTTGGTGGCAGCAGAAGCCGACGCTTCCGAGCATTGCAGGGACAATGAAAATAACCACGAAGAGGCGTGTGAGTAGTGCGTGTTTGTCAATGCTTGCAGTGTACCTACACCTCGGGGCTACGTTGGGAAGATGCAGTGGCGCGGCTGTTGGAAGTGAATTTCACACAGTAGACGGATGCTTCACAACCGAGCCTTCATGCCTACCTTGATTTTTGCTGGGTTTTTGCAAGTGGGTGAGGGATCCACAACAAAGTAATTGTAGTATGCCAATGAGCTACTTTGTGGTAGGTTGTGCCGAAAGTTTCGGGAGGCTCAAGTTTTCATTTTCACACATTTCCTGTGAAATGAGAGCGTGACGTATGTCGTGGGTATGACGTGCCTCTTACGTAGGTTGGACCCTAACACGCCAGAGGAAGAGAAGCAGCGCCATTTCATGCTTGCAGTTAAACAACAGCTATTTGTTTACCTGGTTCGAAGTCCGCTGAAGATCGTGGCAGAAATCTTGACCGAGACTGCCATAATGGAGAAGATGCTACAGCAGCGCTCAGCTTTGTATGACCGGCAAGTGAATGCTACTCCGCCGACAGACCAGCACTCACCTCTGTATGACAGGCAAGTGAAGCGACGGAGGGAATAAGCCAGTTTTTTATGCGTGTGCATCAATGTGCGCTGTCTGACCACTGACAAGCGATACCGTTAGTCACATCTGTCTCATCACGCCTCGCTACTTTGCGATCGCCATCAACCTTCAGCGTGCAGTGCACGCACATTGCACTCTGCAGCTTACGAGGCACTTCTCCGCACAGCATGTTGGATGTCCCAGGGAATGTGCCGTTCAGTCACAGATAATGCGCCGTTACTTAGACGTTTCTTTATAATAGGGGCACAAAAAACAACGCATAAATACTTTTATTACGCGTGCGGTCGTACCTCGAGGTGCACAGTAGCTGTGGCGCGTTCTGCTGCTCAGCACGAGGACACAGGTAGGATACCCGACCGCGGCGGCCGCATTTCTATGAGCGTGGAATTACAAAAACGACACTGTATATACCGTGCCTTACAATTCACATAGAACCACGGGTGGTCTAAATAATTTCCTCAGCCATGTACCGACTATGACGTTGCTCATTACCTGCGCGTACGTCACATCTGCTACAGCGCTCGCTCAATATCGCTTCTCCTCGCAACGTCTCTTGCTGTAGGGAAGCCAGCTTTGCAGAAAGCTTACAGCTGAGAGATGAGCACCCACAAACGCTCCTCTGGATCAACTGCTCGCAAATACCGTAGACCTGAGACAGATTTAGTGTACTGGATGTATTCAAAAAAGTAACTGTGCAGTGGAAATGGTAGTCTTCGAATATGAGATTTTACTTACGGCATTGCGGTGATCACTGCAGCGTACGGTTACAGGAGATGTCCACCACCGGCTTGAAGACGTGTCTGAACACGACGCTGCATGTTGTCGAACACTCGGTGGAGAGTTGCTGGAGTGGTCTGCGCAATGTGCTGTCTGCAGCTCCCGCAGTGTGTGAGCATTGTTCTCGTGCACACGTCCTTTGAGCGCACCCTACAGGCGTTATGAGACAAAATACAGGTCTTTCACTATCCTATCGCACGTGAAACTGCGATATCATAAGGAGACAACAAAGAAAAGGACGATTCCGGCTTACGCGGCGCCGTTTTCCCATCCACTTTCTGAGGTATTTTTGTTTTTTTACTAGAACTAATCCATCGAGTGTTAGCCACCTCCACCATTCACAAGCCTTGGCGGCGGATGTGGAACACCCTTTCTGCCGCAGGTGTCATGTGTATGTGAACTTTTTTTTGTTAATGGCCAGGCAACTGGCGAATAAACCGACACATGCTACCTGAAGGCATCAGCGCTGCCGAATTCGAGACCCTCGCTATGTAATATCATTCATAATTGTCATCTTATTTGTGCTTATTTTCTCATGCACAGTTGTTTTTCGAACGTCCAATACACACAGTACCTTGGCAGCCTTTCTACAGCACCTGTCGAGGGATCAAATACATGAATAACTGCATTGCCATTGCCAAAGATGCTGCAAAAAAATTATGATCGCTACGCACCGTCAAGACAAGTAAAATATGTACTTTTTCATAAAAGAATGTATTCTTATGTCCTAAAGATTGTGCCAAAAATACCTGATATCAATGATTCCATGTTGTTTGTCTATTTATTAAGAAATAAAATATCACACGAACTTTAGAACTATATCAGTGCGAAACCAGCAAAGCAGTGCATGTCACTGATATGATAAATGTAAAGGCCGTGAAATAAACAAGTTGAGGACAAATATAGATTAGAAATTTGAAGTACAATGGAATACACAAATGCGAAGATAAAGATTGATAAAAAGCAAAAAGGTGTCACTGGAAACAAAGTTCACTGCATGTATTCACAAAATCTCGCAACAAGATATTTAAATATACGTATAAGCAACCAATAAATCTACGTATCTAAGCCGAAAAGCTGAATCATTTTCCATGTAAACACTTGAGCTGGACCCTCCAACAAGCTTGATATTAGGCTTGTTTAAGGTTTTGATATTAGGCTGACAAGCTCTTGTCCGCGCTTTTTTTCATTGACCGAAATACAGCATTCGGTACTCTGAACCATTCTATTCTTTTGTATAACCTACAGTGACCTACGGCATCACTGTTCCTTCATGGCTAGCTAACTAATCGGCCTCAAATTGTACATGGCAACGGTCAGCTTTCATCAGCTAACTTTATCAACTTTGGTGTTCCTAAACTATCGACCCGATGTGCTTACCAGTCACAAGTTCCTCTTGTATGCTGATGACACAACCATTTATTCATCTCACAAGTGATTGGCAGTAATGCAAGATCAGCGTAACACTCAACTTGGCAATATCGACAGGTGGTGCTCACTAAAGCACCAAATTATCTTCGAAACAGTCCATCAAAAACATGTTTTCTTTCATAACCTTCAAACAACAATTCCGCCTACTACAGGTGTATCATTAAGTAATCATATCCTACCAATATCTGACAGCGTTACAATTTTGGGTGCCATTTTATACAAGCTGTATAATACGCATGGTTAGCTCACTTCTAAAATAAATTTCATATTGTACTCACTTTATCATCAAAACACGCAGCTATTTTCAACCTCATATCTCGTATTCTTCGCTCGTTGCATATAATTGTTACATACATTGCCGTTTATCATACTGTAAGCAGACGCTGCGCAGACACGGTGGTGCGCATGAGCACATCTCGATGGGCACTCGGCGTTCCTATCAACTAAGAATTTGTGCAGCTTCCACAGTGCTGCAACATGCAAGCTATTTTACTCCTGAGCGCCAGCGTTACATCCATTGTTTATTTATTTATTTACACAATACTGCAGGCAGCAATGCTGCCCAAGCAGGAGAAGGATTACAAAAGATGCCTTAACATATTTTCAAATGAAACACGAGATGTGCATTCAACAATACGTTCTGCTAAATGATTCCATTCTTCGCTCGTAAGTGGAAAAAAATGATTTCTGAAAGATTTTAGTGCTTGCAAAGTATGACTGGACTACTTTAGAATGGAAAATGCGCGACAACCTTTGTAGAGCATGCGTAATATATGTGGCATCCGTTACAGGAAGTACCGCGGCGTAAAACACTTTCGTGTTACAATGTACTTGTTGCATGTGGCTAGTATTCGCCTGTCACGCAGGCGGAGGACAAAGCCGGTCCGCACCGCACAGCATGGTCTCACTGGATCGTATGAGTGCGAGGACTCACGCGGGCCCTGTCGGGCACAAAGCAAACGCTGCGCAATATGCACCACACCTGCATGTAGCTGCGGTCTGCTACGTAGCGCAGATACGGCAGGGGGCCCCGACAAGTCCACTGGCTCAGCGCTGTGCTGCTCGCTCATGACAACCGCGTTTGGCTTACGTTTGGCGCGTCGCAGGCACCAAAATCGGGGGCAGTGGCGTCTACATTAACATCCAAATTCAAACGTGAACTGCGCGCCATGGTGACATATAGACAGCGGTGTCTTGTGAGCACGCCCCGCTCTGTCGAAACCTTGGCAGTGAAAGGCATTGAAGGAGGAGCGGAAGCACCGCGAACTCCGCGTTTGATTGCCAATAAATCCACTTCTGGTGAAACGCATCGAAGTACTTTTCGTGAAAAAGTGTTTATTAAATAGCCTATTTTTACTTCCAATGCTTTTCTCCACTTCTGTAAAAATGTAAGTGGATCAGGGCCCGCTTAGGTGCCTCTGAATTCGTAAACTTTACGTAAAATTGGTAGAGTTCACATATACCCAAACAGCTTGTGACGAAAACTGAGAAAGTGTATTCGAATTAACAGAAAGCATTCACTTACCCCTTGGGTGGCCTCCTTGTCATTGATTTGGTTGATATGTTCATCATCAGGTCTGATTTCTTCTTGGAGTATTATCGTATATTCATAGCCCAAAGGCATCTTCTAGCTGTACTGGAAAAACATGAGACATATTCACGCCGGGACATACCTAAAGGGTTCCTGAGCCTCCCCTAGGGCTCGCTGAAAAAACAATCAGCGGATAGCATACGTTTCTGTGAACACCCCAGCCAAGTTTTGAAGTTTTGCACGGCGCGTAGAGTTCACAAGCCGAGCGCGAAGTCGCCTTTCTCTCAAGCGCTCTCTTTTACAGCGATGGCTTTAGGGCCTCGTTACGCCGAAAATCCGGCGTTGGCCGTGCGCCGACCTCGAGCACAAACTTCCGTACATATTTAGGTATATTTATGCCATATCCCACGCCTTGCTATATGACATGCGGCATGTGCGAGTTATATTGTCGCATCATTCTAGTACTAAAGTTGCTCATACCTGGTCTTACATTCTGACAACGTTATTCGTCGGAATTTTGAGAACGATAGTCAAGAAACCAATGTCGTAAGAACAAAAAACCGTCAGCGCATGCTTTTAAAGCGAAGCTTTCTTTGCTTCTTTCTGCGACTTTCCCGCTGCTGCAACACTGCTGCTGTGGTCTTGCATGCCGCCTTAACGCCGGCCACGTCAAGACGCAGATCAGACGCACGCCTTAAACTAACGCCGGCCGCGTTGGGACGTGGCTGAGGTGTGGCCTTGTCAGAAAATCATGAAACGCATACACCGTCGGCGTTCTGTTTCACGACAGACGTTTATGAGCTGTAACTTTCAAAATTCCGAGTAGTAACTTTGTAAAGAATGTAAGACAAGTTATGAGACACGTGGAGTGCCTGTGTGGTTGTGGTTCAGACTGATTATTCGCCTAGCGATGCCCGCGGCGTCGACAGCGGATTTTTCGGGACAATCGGCCGTTAGCGTACATGACAGGAGTGTGGCACTAAGACGACCCGAAAAGCTCGTGTCAACATTTACGGCGCATCGCCTGTGCACAATGCCCTCTGGACGCCGTACTAGGCGCGACGACCCACAAATGGAGTGCGGGAGCTGCCGCGCTTGTCTCCGTGCACATTACAGCAGCAAGGACAGCGAAGGGAGCAGGCGGAGAGAATTTTAGCGAGGAAATTGAGAAAAAGCAGGCAGTTCTGCGACGCGCAACGCTAGAACCCACAATGACGCCAAAGCGTGCACTCAACGCCGAGGAGACGAAGGCTCGCAGAAAGCGTCGAGCAGAGCAGCCAGGGTAACCTTGCATATCACATCACGACTGTCGTATGCGGTCAATATATCACCGCCAATCAACGCAAACAGCAGACAAAGCTTCGCTTACATCGATTCTCTCATTGCGTAGGATATGCATATTTTTACAGGGCCCCGAAACGTTACGGCTCTCCCGGCGAACTGCATAGGTTAAGAACAAAGAGGCTGCCCTCGCGTTTCTTGGTTGGCGTTAATTTCAATGAGGACGTGTTCTCTGTGACACGCCGCGACATCATGCACGAAAAAGTCGCAGTTTTGCCCAAAAGGCGAAGCAACAATTGCGATAGCAAATTAGTATACATAGCTATATTAAGCAAGGATAGTAGATTTATCGGCCGTATAAACTTGTAAACACTGGCTTACTAACTATAAGTTAACAAGCACGGCGTCAGATGTTTTTTTTTTTTTTTAGTTTTCATGTCGCGTTACATTGGCAGTTTCATTTTATTTTGATTATTTCGCTTGAAAGTCGACCGTCCCGTTATAATCGTGGTCGCGTTACATTCGATTAAATACGGTATGTAACGCCAGCGAGGAATCGACAGAGTAGGAGATGATGGCCATGAATTTTCTGAGCTTTCTACAGTAACGGGGAGAGAATGTCAGCTGTTCAGCGTCGTGTCTTCCCATCCCCTTAAGGGGATGAGATAGGAATCTGCAAGCTAACGTTGGAACTCACCACAGTACTGAAAAGCTGAATCATTAGGGATGTAGACACTTGAGCTGGACCCTCCGACAGGCTCGATATTAGTCGTTCCATATCTTTTTTCGGCGCTTTTTCGACCGCTACTGCAGTAGCATCGGGGAGGGCTGAGCCATGCACCACAGTGCAAGGTATACACTATACTCCGTTTCAGACATCAGGTGAAACGCTCTGCTAGCTACGCAAGAAGTTCGGTGACAAGAACGTATCACTACGCGCTTTGCGTGCGTGCCTCTCTGCGCGCCAAAGGCGTATGCTCGTGCGAGCTTGCACGTGAGGCAAAAACCAAAAAGAAACGCAATGAAAAAGAAATTGATGTAAAACAACGCATGAAATAACCGTATATGACAGTTTGTTTCTGAGGATTAAAACGTTTTTCGTACAACACTCAGCCTGTACAGAGAACAGTTCCGCACAATTACGATCAAGAATACAGCGTCGCACCCGAGCGTCTGGGAGGACCACGCATTGCGGCTGGCGGAGACACTTCTTCCGGCCAACACGGCGTTTTCAATTTTTTTTTTACTTCAATAGCATTTTAAGGTTATGCTGCATCACGCCATTCGCTATCACCCAGGTGGCGTAATCACACATGACCAACGACCAGGGAAACGCTGAAGTCCCTCGTGCTTGGAAATGAAGTAATAAATCACGGAAAGAACCGATGCCGTTTCGACACTTTCCGTTTGCACTGGAGTAACATTTTGAACTGGCGATGCGCCTTGTTTCATCCGTCAAACGGTAGCCAGGTGTCCCTTGATACGGCTGCAAGTTTTGTTCCGGGCCAGACAATTTCTGAAGACGCCAAGTGGCCGCCACAAGCCGCCACAATGGTAACATGGACCGATTTGATGCGTACAAAACGAGCGATTTTCATTCGGCCGATTGCACCGGGTTCGAACGCCGTCCAGCTGACGCGTCGCGCAGGCGTTCGAGAACGCTCGACCACCTCGAGTACGCCTGTCCATCCTGCCGGGCGGGAGGCCATGGCCATATTTACCTGAACGTCGCGCCGCCGAACCGCCATCTTGCGCCGCTCCGACGGGGTGTACGTTCTCGGCGTCGCCCAACGCTTGGTTGGCGTTCTGCGTCGCCGCCAATTCTCGACCGATTTCTTCGGCTTTATCCAAGGTCAAATGTTCTCAGTGAGCCAAAAACTTGTTGGATATGGAGGTTGGCGATTCCATTATTTGATCTCGGATCCGGTCGTCGTAAGTAGCATCGAATTTGGAAGCGAGCTATTTCTCCTTGAGGGCCGTGACGTGTTCCATGAAACGCTCACCCGGCAGTTGCTTGGGCTTCTGAACAGATGTCTCTGCGCCAGGAGTTTGCCGAGAATAACCGATTCAAGAGCTTCAGCAGCTCCTCGTACTTGCTCGTCGTGGCCGTTGCCTCCGTAGTCAACGTACTGGGCGTCTGGGCCGCATTTCGTCATCCCGTTGCAGCGGTAGTTGTCGGCTGTGCCTCAGCCTGTTCTGCCGCGTCGTATTTCATTTAGCCTTCCCTACCCAAAACGCTGATGAGAGCCGACGCTCGACACTCGTCCTCCCATCCGCTCCCGCCCGCCGCTTTAATATGTACCTCGAAATTTTTCTTCCATCTGTACCAAGGAATCAGAGGAGGGCCAGGTAAGTCGAGGACCAGAGGAAGGTTTAAAAAGACGCCATTCTGTAGCGTTGCAAGCAGAAGTCTACGGCTAGGGAATCCGAAGGAAGCAGGCAATAGGCGTCTCCGAAGATGACCCCAGACGAAGAAGGCCTAGGCCGACGCCAGCTGAAGCATTCGGAGAAGCTCCGAAGGTATGCGAGGAAAGAGTATAGGAGCGAAGTAGATAAGTAACATTGTCACTTATGGCATTTAAGACGGCAGGTTCTTCTAAATCCTCGTCGCCATTCTGTACCGTCGCACCCAAAGCCGGCCGACGGAGGGGCCTCGCGTCCGAGAGGACGACGCAATGAAGTTCGCGGAGACGCTTGTACCGGGTGAGAGAGCCTAGCCAACGTGGCGTTTATTCGACTTGCATAGCATTTCAAGGGCCTGTTCCGTCATGCCACTGGTTATCACACAAGTGGCGTGATCACACCTCATTGGTGGCCCTCAGGTGGCGTGATCACACCTCATTGGCCTATTGAGTTCATACAAACGCACCGACATGGAGGTCGTGGCTCCATCATGTGATCGCTGCAGATAATTGTAGCGAGTGATACTTATGACACCAGAGCGCAGCACGAGTCAAGCAAGAACATCAATTTCTAAGTGCGGACACAGCCACTGCAACATGCAACTCTAGCCTCCACAGCGTTGCACCTGATTGACGCGATGAAGTAGCAACAACGCGCGTCCACCGGCCCTGTGACGGCAGCGGATACCTATCGGCGGGACGACGCTTAATTATTGCCAAGAATCAAGCTCAAACCACCCAACACCTACACAAACGCCCCAGAGTTGCAGCGCTTACCTTGAAATGCTCTCCTTCATGAAGCGTCGAGCCTACAGACAGGAGTAGAAGGGTCCTGGAACACGAACACCGAACAGACGAATGGTTGGTTGCGGCAATGGGGGCTTGCCTCGAGGGCTTGTTCCACGCGCCCGTGCCAGCGCAAGATACGATCTACTAGATGTATATGTAGAGCCTAGATGTTAGCGATGATGATGATGATGAAGCTTAAATTAATGCCACAAACCAATGGGGTGATAGGCCACGAACCGGGTGGTACTACGATTGAAAAATGAAATAATTTAGTTAATAAATCAGTGATTAAATAAATAGTAAAAAAGGAAAATAAATGAATAATCGAAGACAATAAACCGATAGTAAATGAAATAAAGTAGTGTACAACGAGGTAGTCACCACTGCGTAGATAGGGATATAGTAAGGCAAACCTATTAATAAAATACATAAAGGATAGAAGCAAAAATGAGCAAGTAAAATTTCGAATAATAATAGTATTAATATAGCTGTGAATTTGTGTTCTTACATTAAATTTTTTAAAGATTTATAGCTTACTCAATGAGAAATATATCAGTCATGACAAACTAGAAATATTAATAAGGTAATCTTGTGTCACAGAGGAAATTCTAACTGGCTCGGCAAGCGTTCCTGTGGCTGTGTCCTGATACCGCTGCTGCAAGTGAAGGTATAACAGTATTGCATAAAGGCCGTCCTAGATTTCGAAGGGGAAGTCATGAACATCGTTTTCGATGAGTAGAAAACCGCCGACATGATAACAAAAAGTGATCGATGGATTCCGGCTCATTGTAGAGGTAGCTTAAAGGGGATACTGCCAGACCACATCTGTGCCAGTAAAGATCAAGCGGTGGAATACGGCAACGCAGCCTTGTATATGATACTTTGAATTGCCAGTTAGAATACCATTGTCGGTTCCAAGAATAACTTGCATGCATAAAGTATGCATATGTTGTTAACGAGAGCTTTTTTTTTTTTTTTTTTGTCTTTGGTCAAAGAAAACTGCCTATATTTGGCTGCAGTGAAATGCACAGTTGCCGGCAGCACAGATGTACTCCATTCTGGCGGACTGGCCAAGAACCGGGTAGAGCAATGTAGAAATAAGAAAAATATTTATAAATCATTGTAACAAGATTTGTGAATGGGTATATGCGAAATATTAGATATTAGCGCATGATTTTAATAGAATGAAGGAATAAAAGAATAAAAAGAATACTGTTACGACTTTGCACCGGTGCCACCACTATTACGACTTTGAGGTGGTCCCGTAGCGCTCGTCACCCGTTTCGTGACAGAGCGTTGGTAGCGAAGACTCCGAGTCAGGCGTCGGTGAGAATAACAAAAGGGACTTTATACACTATATACAGGTCATTATACAGGACATGAAGGGATCGGCACTGGGGCCGAGAGCTCACAGCAAACGCGACTGTTCCCGCACGGCGACGTCCGGCGAAAACGCGTGACACATCTCACTCCAGTCGAGAGCGGCACTCGCTCCCGGTGGGTCGGCGGATCCGGTTTTTTTCAGGCGGCCGCGTCGCGGCTTTATAGTCCCCGAGCACCATTGTCACTCAAACGGCCCAATACAAAGCCAGCACTCGACGGTCGTCCGAGAGGTCCAACCAGCGACCGCGCTGGCCACCCCGTTCAAAGTTGGCGGGCGCGGTGACCTCCAGGCAAGGGGAGGTACGGCGCAGGGCTGTCTGGCACTTGGCGACACGTTTGAACACGTTGCCCGCCGATGCTTCTCCTGAGGACACCACTGCCTGACGGCTCAGCATCTTGACTTGTCAAGGGAGAATTAGGGCGCTGTGCCTTTCGGCGCAGCCCCGGGTTTGTCCAAAGAGCGCTCCCAGGATAAATTCTGCATCTTGCAGATTCGGAATCCGGGCTTGTGGTAATGGCACAACAGCATCCCCGCCCTCAGATAAGGCGCCGGGAGGACGAGCTGCCTCCACGTGGCTCGGATGCCAGGCGCGCACGTTCGTCAGGCTCGTCCAAGTTCACGTCCAGTGTCGAGACGCCAGGTAACTTCACGTGCCCAGGTCCGACTCGCCAAGACAGGAGCTCTGCTCACCGCGTTGTCGCCAGGGCACCTCGACCAGCTCCGCTCGGGTCGTTCCTAAGCCCTTGCTTCTCGCCACTGGTCCCGGTTGGTCGTTCTGCAGCTTGCAAAACCGACCGGCAAAAGGCAACACCCAACACGAACAAGTGCCCTCTGTCTCCCGTCATACACCAGACAAGGCCATAATCCAAATCAACCTAACTGAATTGCTATCCCCCTTTTTGCTCCCGCTGCAACAAGAGGCAGGTGTACGATCTAGTACACAAGGCTCAAACAACCATTTTTCAAATGAACAACACACCAAAATATCAGGAACAATTAATAATCAGCAATATTAATGACAAATAGAATGGTTCCCTTGGAATCACTTGGACCGAAAACATACTACTGAGGAAGCAAGTGAGGTCATTCATTTTTCCCGGTGATATTTACGCGGAATCAGAAGCTTATATTTGCGACCCTGCTTATCCGTGTAGTGGCGGTGCAATAAGCCAGATTCCTCGTAAAATGAAACCCTCTTTTTTTTCACTCCCCGTTTGACGCTCTTCCTCAGATCGGCTAGTGAACAGTCTTCCTCTTGCTCGCGAATCAGTTTCCCTTTCAACTGCAGCCTGCTCCTGCCAGCTGGCGGAAACCGGAGCGAGTGTGGAGCCCGCGTCGCCTAACTGCGGCGTCGCGTCCATATCGCGGCTAGCACTGCACGTGTCACTCCCACTCACTTCCAGGACCCGCTCGCCTAGGCCAGCCTCCGAGCTCTGCCTCTCCCGTGCCTGCTCGCCATTCAAGTTACCTTGATCGTTCCGTGTGCCGCACCGCTGTTCGCTCATCGACGCAAAGTCAAGTTCCCTCGACAGCGGGCGTGCTTTGGATCGCGTGAGGGCCGTGTACGCCACGTCGGCAAAGAACGATTTGCCCTGATCCTTCAGCAGCTGTTCCGAGCTATTTGAGAAGAGGTAGGGAAAGTGCTCCGGGAGAACGGCAGACACAGCGGCTTCTGTGTTAAGTTTCCCAAACTCTCCTTCAACGATAACCGTTGCGATGGGTAAACAGACACTCTCCTGCCTCGGCCACTTGCGGTATCCTAGCGCATTCTCCCGTAAAATCACTCGAGGAGACGAAAGACGGGTGGACAACGTCCATAGTTGCTGCAGATGTCCCGAAGTGCTCGGCACTTCTTACCGTTTACCTTAATTTCCTGCACATAGGGCTGCAATAGTCGTATGTTTTTGTGAGTTTCCTGTATTGCTGCAAAAGCAGTTTTCTCCGGGCAGCTCGCAGCGATGTGCCCTTGCTTTTTGCAATTGTAGCAGGTTAACGGTTTCCGTTTTTCAAAAGAACGCGTCGTATCGTTTCGCTGTGTGGGACCATCGCTATCATTCTGAGATGCATTCTGTCCTTCCCTTACAGTTTCATTGGTAAGGGACTCGTCTTCCCGAAACTCGCGACGCGTGATTTGCTTCCGTTCGTCGGGCTTCCCGGAAAACCCACCTCTCCTATCTGCTTTTTCTACGCGCACTGCCTTGCTGTGCAAGCTGCGGCGGGTGTAATACTCTTGCGCTAACTCTGCTGCCTTGTTTAGCTTAACCTCCTTTAGCCTATCTTGCAGCCAGAGCCTGACATCCTCATCAATGCAACGGTAGAACTGCTCCAACGCGATGCATTCGACGATTTTGTCGCGGTCGTCGTAAACCTCTTCGCCCTTCAGCCATTCCACCAGGTCGGCTTTTAGACGAAACGCGAAGTCAACATTCGACTCCTTGCCCTTTTTTGCATACCGGAACCTCTGCCGGAAAGCTTCGGGCGACAATTTGTACTACTGTAGTAGCGCTTCCTTCACATCACTGAAGCTCTCAAACGCCTCTTTCGATAAGCAAGTTATTACGTCTGATGCCTCCCCAGGAAGCAAGGCTAACAGATTCTGTGCCCAGAGGGATCGCTCAATGCTATTCCGTTCGCACACGTGCTCAAATTTCACGAGGTATTCGGCAATATCTTCTCCGACGACAAAGGGTGGAAGTTGATCGCGTATTCTTGGAACGTTAGAAGTGAGACTAGGCGCCGGCGCGCTATTTCGTGTCTCCAACTCTTTCATTTTAAGCTCGTGCTCACGACTCGCTCTCCTTTCCTCCTTTTCCTCCTCGCGACTTTCCTTCTCCTTTTCCCGACGTTCATTGATATCCGCCCAGGCCTCTTCGGCTTCCTCAGCCGTTACGTCCCCAGTCCTCATGACCTCAAGGATCGCATTCTTTCTGTTGGTTGAGCCCAACTCAATGCCCAACTCCTCACAAATTTGGAGAAGTTCCTTGACCTTGTACTTCTCCATCGTTCACACTGTCTTCCTGCTGTTTACCCTTTTTGAATATACCTGCCGTACGCTACTGTAATGCTACTAGTAAGACATATGCAAGTATTACACACACTGCCCTGTTTGCCCCCTCAGCATCCCCTGGTTTTCAATACACTCTCACTGGGCTTGAAACACACAAGGTTAACACAATGCAACACCAAATCCTTCCCTAAGCTACTATAACCTGTGTCAGAGAAAGTCTGGTGTTTGAGGTAAACTTCAGGCACTCACCGCGCCGAGGTAGCCGATGCCGGTCAATCCCGTAGCTGCCATCCACTGTTACGACTTTGCACCGGTGCCACCACTATTACGACTTTGAGGTGGTCCCGTAGCGCTCGTCACCCGTTTCGTGACATAGCGTTGGTAGCGAAGACTCCGACTCAGGCGTCGGTGAGAATAACAAAAGGGACTTTATACACTATATACAGGTCATTATACAGGACATGAAGGGATCGGCACTGGGGCCGAGAGCTCACAGCAAACGCGACTGTTCCCGCACGGCGACGTCCGGCGAAAACGCGTGACACATCTCGCTCCGGACAGGCCGCCATTGGAATATGAACCTGACAACGTTTAACGCTAGAACGTTATCTAGTGAGGCGAGTCTAGCAGTGCTATTGGAAGAATTAGAGGGCAGTAAATGGGATATAATAGGGCTCAGTGATGTTAGGAGGCCAAAAGAAGCATATACAGTGCTCAGAAGCGGGCACGTCCTGTGCTACCGGGGCTTAGCGGAGAGACGAGAACTAGGAGTCGGATTCCTGATTAATAAGAATATGGCTGGTAACATACAGGAATTCTATAGCATTAACGAGAGGGTGGCAAGTCTTGTTCTGAAACTTAATAAGAGGTACAAAATGAAGGTTGTACAGGTCTACGCTCCTACATCCAGTCATGATGACCAGGAAGTCGAAAGCTTCTATGAAGACGTGGAATCGGCGATGGGTAGAGTGAAAACAAAATACACTATACTAATGGGCGATTTCAATGCCAAAGTAGGCAAGAAGCAGGCTGGAGACAAGGCAGTGGGGGAATACGGCATAGGCACTAGGAATAGCAGGGGAGAGTTATTAGTAGAGTTTGCGGAACAGAATAATATGCGGATAATGAATACCTTCTTCCGCAAGCGGGATAGCCGAAAGTGGACGTGGAGGAGCCCGAACGGCGAGACTGGAAATGAAATAGACCTCATACTCTGCGCTAACCCTGGCATCATACAAGATGTGGGCGTGCTCGGTAAGGTGCGCTGCAGTGACCACAGGATGGTAAGAACTCGAACTAGCCTAGACCTGAGGAGGGAACGGAAGAAACTGGTACATAAGAAGCCGATCAATGAGTTAGCGGTAAGAGGGAAAATAGAGGAATTCCAGATCAAGCTACAGAACAGGTATTCGGCTTTAACTCAGGAAGAAGACCTTAGTGTTGAAGCAATGAACGACAATCTTGTGGGCATCATTAAGGAGTGTGCAATAGAAGTCGGCGGTAACTCTGTTAGACAGGATACCAGGAAGCTGTCGCAGGAGACGAAAGATCTGATCAAGAAACGCCAATGTATGAAAGCCTCTAACCCTACAGCCAGAATAGAACTGGCAGAACTTTCGAAGTTAATCAACAAGCGTAAGACAGCTGACATAAGGAAGTATAATATGGATAGAATTGAACAAGCTCTCAGGAACGGAGGAAGCCTAAAAGCAGAGAAGAAGAAACTAGGAATTGGCAAGAATCAGATGTATGCGTTAAGAGACAAAGCCGGCAATATCATTACTAATATGGATGAGATAGTTCAGGTGGCTGAGGAGTTCTATAGAGATTTATACAGTACGAGTGGAACCCACGATGATAATGAAAGAGAGAATAGTCTAGAGGAATTCGAAATCCCACAAGTAACGCCGGAAGAAGTAAAGAAAGCCTTGGGAGCTATGCAAAGGGGGAAGGCAGCTGGGGAGGATCAGGTAACAGCAGATTTGTTGAAGGACGGTGGGCAGATTGTTCTAGAAAAACTGGCCACCCTGTATACACAATGCCTCATGACCTCGAGCGTACCGGAATCTTGGAAGAACGCTAACATAATCCTAATCCATAAGAAAGGGGACGCCAAAGACTTGAAAAATTATAGACCGATCAGCTTACTGTCCGTTGCCTACAAAGTATTTACTAAGGTAATTGCAAATAGAATCAGGAACACCTTAGACTTCCGTCAACCAAAGGACCAGGCAGGATTCCGTAAAGGCTACTCAACAATAGATCATATTCACACTATCAATCAGGTGATAGAGAAATGTGCGGAATATAACCAACCATTATATGTAGCTTTCATTGATTATGAGAAAGCGTTTGATTCAGTCGAAACCTCAGCAGTCATGGAGGCATTGCGGAATCAGGGTGTAGACGAGCCGTACGTAAAAATACTGAAAGAAATCTATAGCGGCTCCACAGCCACTGTAGTCCTCCATAAAGAAAGCAACAAAATCCCTATAAAGAAAGGCGTCAGGCAGGGAGATACGATCTCTCCAATGCTATTCACAGCATGTTTACAGGAGGTATTCAGAGACCTGGATTGGGAAGAATTGGGGATAAGAGTAAATGGAGAATACCTTAGTAACTTGCGCTTCGCTGATGATATTGCCTTGCTTAGTAACTCAGGGGACCAACTGCAATGCATGCTCACTGACCTGGAGAGGCAGAGCAGAAGGGTGGGACTAAAAATTAATCTGCAGAAAACTAAATAATGTTTAACAGTCTCGGAAGGGAACAGCAGTTTACGATAGGTACTGAAGCACTGAAAGTGGTAAGGGAATGCATCTAGTTAGGACAGGTAGTGACTGCGGATCCAGATCATGAGACTGAAATAATCAGAAGAATAAGAATGGGTTGGGGTGCGTTTGGCAGGCATTCTCAGATCATAAACAGCAGGGTGCCATTATCCCTCATGATAAAAGTTCATAACAGCTGTGTCTTACCAATACTCACGTACGGGGCAGAAACCTGGAGGCTTACGAAAAGGGCTCTACTTAAATTGAGGACGACGCAACGAGCTATGGAAAGAATAATGATGGGTGTAACATTAAGGGATAAGAAAAGAGCAGATTGGGTGAGGGAACAAACGCGCGTTAATGACATCTTAGTTGTAATCAAGAAAAAGAAATGGGCATGGGCAGGACATGTAATGAGGAGGGAAGATAACCGATGGTCATTAAGGGTTACGGAATGGGTTCTAAGGGAAGGGAAGCGTAGCAGAGGGCGGCAGAAAGTTAGGTGGGCGGATGAGATTAAGAACTTTGCAGGGACAACATGGCCACAATTAGTACACGACCGGGGTAGTTGGAGAAGTATGGGAGAGGCCTTTGACCTGCAGTGGGCGTAACCATGATGATGATGATCATGATTAAAAAAAATTAAATTATGGGGTTTAACGTGCCAAAACCACTTTCTGATTATGAGGCACGCCGTAGTAGAGGACTCCGGAAATTTCGACCACCTGGGGATCTTTAACGTGCACCTAAATCTAAGTACACGGGTGTTTTCGCATTTCGCCTCCATCGAAATGTGGCCGCCATGGCCGGGATTCGATCCCGCGACCTCGTGCTCAGCAGCCTAACACCATAGCCACTGAGCAACTACGGCGGGTGATGATGATGATGATAATGATAACTCTTGTTTGAGGCCGCGCATCAAGTTCCTGACCTTCTTTTCTTCCGTCATGGACGGATCCATGCGTCGGAAAAGTCGGCACATATCTTCGACAATTATTGAGACGCTTTCGTTCGGCCTCGGTACTCTCGCCTGAACTGCAGATTCAGCTCGCTCCTTGCGATCGAGGCTGGCCTATGTGCCAATTAGCTGCCGTCGGAATTCATGCCATGGCGATGGGGCCGCCTCACGGTTCTCAAACCACGTCCGCGCATAGTCCTCGAGGGCAAAGTAGGCGTTGCGTAGTTGCGCTCTGGAGTCCAGCCGTTGTGTTTTGCGACACGCTCAAAGTGATCGAGCCAGTCCTTTACATCCTCGAAGGTGTCCCCATGGAAGGACGTGGGGATTCGCGGCTGGTTGAGGACGACCTCGGTCGGTGCGGTCGAGGAAGATGATGGAACCGACGTACTCATCCTTCTGACTTGGTTGAGTAGCGGTTCGTGCTCAGGTGGCAGTCCTTGAAGTCGGCGGCTTGTCCGCACGTGCACAGGAGTCAGCTCGACCGGACTTCCTACTGGGCTTGTAGACGGTGTTCAATCAGGGAGTGGTAGCATGTACCCCGCACCTCCACCAGAAAAATGTAACGTAGATCTTTCACATCTTTGTGGCAATATATATATATATATGTCATGTGACCTCGAAGAATGGTCCACTGGGAAGAATTTTCTTATACCGTATTTACTCGAATTAGGCCGACCTCGATTCTGAGCCGACACCCTAAAGTCCGAAGCCAAATATATATATATATATATATATATATACCTCGAATGTAAGCCGAACAAAAAAAGCAAGGACAGCGTTCACAAAATGCAAACAGCATTTATTGAATCTGAACGTGCGGCGCTCATTCAACGTCGTCGTCGCTGCTAGACTCATCGCTGTGTTCGTTGTCACTGTCCCCTTCAAACAGTGCACTATCTACGGTACCGCCAAGCGCGTTAGATATGCTGCACTTTTTAAAGGCGCGCACAATCGAAGGACCTGGGATGTCGTCCCACGCTGCAGCTACCCAGCCCGCCAGCTGCGATAGCGATGCACGTTTGGGGCGCCCCGGTGCCCTAGCTTTTGCTTGGATCACATCTGTAGTCACTGGAAAGGCAGCTGCTCTCTGCGTCCGAACAAAGTAGGCCAAAACTGTCTCCACTTCGTGGTGATGGTCTTTCTTTGGTCCGCTAAATATCATCCTCGTTGCGGCGCACGCAAGAAGCTGCTGTCGGTGTCCCATCCAATGACTTACGTTTTTCTTGTCGACGCCGAAGTCCCGCCCGGCTTGAAGGTTTGACGATGCTTCTGCGGCTATCACAACTTTTCGCTTGAAAGCGGCACTGTAGTGGCATCTCCTGCTTCGCGCCATCGCGATAACACCACGCCGCACACCGATATGGCCGACACGAGACAGGTCAAAATGACGACCTCGCTTGTGTACGGTTGGCTACTGGCACGGCTAGTAGCGGCTGCGATACTGACTTTTCTAGATGGCGCTAGCTATGCGCCATATTTAGCAGTTTCAATGAAAAACTGGCGCATTGTTTAAAATCCTCAAATCTAAGCCGACCCTAGAGTTTGGAATATGATTGTATAAAAAGAAAACTATCGGTCTACATTCGAATAAGTACGGCATATGCTTCACTATCACTAATACTGCTTCACCTTTCTGGTGAAACTGCAGCCTTTTTTTCTTTCTTTCTTTACTGCGACTCCGAGTATAAGCGCTGGTGTGCACGACTGCTATTCATTACGATTCAGAGTGAAACCGGCTTGGTCCCAATTCGGTTACTGAGTCAATTATATATATATATGACCTCTTCGCGGCGATATTTCCGTTCCTAATAAATGTTGTAAATTATATTGCGTCCTAGAAAGGGAAAAAATAATGAGGCGCATAGCCTTCACGTGGATTTCAACTGCTGTTGGCAAGACCATATGGTGGCCAAAGGGTCACTGCAGGTTTTTTTCAGGGCAAGAAAAGCATGCAAAGCAATTTAAAGCGGGGTTAACATAGAGCAACATATTCATTCTCCAGGCATAGGTTACCCATACCATTAGAAATAGTCAAGTTGGCTACCTCCTTCTCTTGAATAAAATGAACTTCGTCGTGTCAGTATGTATTTAAATATATTCTGTATGTGCAAGGTGTTCGCAGTGGAAACGAACCGTCCTCAACGCATGGGGACTGCTTCGTCCCCCCTCCCTACCTGCGTGTAGGGGGCACCCCAGCTCGGTGGAATAGTTTTCAATCAATCGCAGTGGAAATTGAACAAAAATGTCTGTGGTGCTTCTAATGCGCTTGTCCTCCTATCGTCGCACGTATGCGCACACTTGCGACTAAGCTTTTAGTCACACACAATAAAATTTTATCTGAAGAGGTAGAGGCAACTCAAAATAAATGTCAAATATGGG